>NW_003852437.1:6818516-6831524 GCF_000181295.1 Otolemur garnettii | reverse complement strand
CCCCCAAAGGGCATCAATGTACACAGTTACCATTCAATAAAAAAAAAAAAAGAAAAAAAATGAATCTATTAACATTAATGAGAAGGCAATTTAAAAAGGAAAAATAATTCTTATTTAAAAGCAGAAAAATGGTTTCATCTTTAATTCCATTACTGTTCAGAACAATATCTAGCGAGAATGTCAACAAACCCAAATAAATTTCTCAAAGTATAATAAGATGTCATAAGACTTTAGTAAGAAAAAACAGGAAAAAATACCTATAACAAATCACCACAGAAGCTCTGCTGAATTTAATAACTGTTATGATTTGTTGCAGTAATTATAAATTTTAGACTGATGTGATAAAGAAGAGAAGTTCAAGTAACTACATTATTATGAGGCAATGTACTGTATCACATGACATTCACTTTAATGTCCTTGGTTATTGGTTAAGCAATTACATGCCACCTCAGAACTTTATAATATAGTGCAATATAACTTCTCATCTCATTAAAATAAATGATATTTTGTTTCATTTTTATGGAGGGTTGATCTTTAAGAGAGTCATTCTTTAACATTAATTAATAATATTAACTTTTTATTATTTACATTTACAACGAATTCAATTTCCACAGGGGGAAAAACTCAAAAATGTACAGACAGCCTGATACTGAATTTATCTGTTCCTTTTCCTTCCAAATATGAGAAGTAAGATCAAAAAAAATTTTTTTTGAGACAGAGTCTCACTTTGTCCTGGGTAGAGTGCCATGGTGTCACAGCTCACCGCAACCTCAAATTCTTGGGTTTAAGCAATCCTTGTGCCTCAGCCTCCTTAGTAGCTGGGACTACAGGTGCCTGCCACACTGGCTGGTTTTTCTACTTTTAGCAGAGACAGATGAGGGGATCTCACTCTTGCTCAGGCTGGTCTCAAACTCCTGAGGATCCATCCACCTGGGCCTCCCAGAGTGCTAGGCTTATAGGCGTGAGCCACCATGTGGACCATCAACTCTTTATTCACATTGAATGAGCTCAGAAAGTATAACAGAGTTTAAGTGAAGCAAACACTAATTCAAATTAGTACATTTCAATCACTTCACTTCAAAAACTTTGCTTTATTTTTCTTCAGAATAAACATGCTCTATATGTGATGTTTATCAGCTTTCTAAATTAATCCTCACCATGCAGAGAAGCATCTAATGACTCAAGTCCATTAAATAATCACAGGGAAGGCATATTTGGCTTTAAACCTAAGCAGGACTACCACAGCCAACAACGTGCCATTCAAGGAAGTTACCAAATGCCCACGCCCTTCATTGCCTGCCTTGCTCACTGGGAAGGCACATAGCATTTTTAAGCACAGCAGAACCTCAACTGGTAAATCCTATCTTGACTATAGCATTTTCCCTTACTTTATCCAATCAGACATTGCACAAAATGAAAAATACTGAAGTAGATTTAGAAAATAAAATTCGCTTAACAAAAGTAATTTAATGTTATAAAATACCAGAATAAGTATGCTGTCAATAAAAACATTCATTCTCCCAGGATTAATAAATACCTGTGGTCTTACCACATGCTAGGCACATGCTAGAAACCCTCCATACCATATCAAGTGGACATTATTACTACAATTTTATAGCTAAAGGACTTGAGTAAAGGTTAAGAGGGTTTTTTCAAGGCCATACAGCTGTGCATTCTGAATTTGAAGCCAGGTCTAACTTACCCCCAAAGTCCTTATTCTTATCCAGTATATTATAATGTTTTTGACATGCATTATCCCACAAATTTTGAATTTATATACATTATTTACCTGCCCTTGCAGAAAATTACATCCTACACGATGGCGTCTAGAACTTTTGTTGCATCAAAACATCAAGAAAGAGGAGAAAACAAATAATAAATATAAAAACAGTCTTTTGGGGTGAGGCAGAATCTCATTCTATTGCACTGGGTCGAGGGTCATGGCATCATCATAGCTCACATCAATCTCAAACTCTTGGGCTCAAGCGATCCTGTCTCATCCTCTGGTGGGGCTGGGACTACAGGCACCTGCCACTACACCCAGCTAGTTTTTTTCTGTTTTTAGTAGAGACAGGATCTTGCTCTTGCTCATGCTAGTCTACCACTCCTGAGCAATCCTACCACCTCGGCCTTCCAAAATGCTAGAATTACATGGTGAGCCACCATGCCTGGCCTACAAAAACAATCCTTAACAAAATGTAAGGGTATTTGGCACGCCTCCTGGACAAAGGACTCAAATACAACTTGGACTTTTCCTAACAAACACAAACAATGTAACCTAATCACATGTACCCTGATATTAATCAGAAATAAAAATTTAAAAATTTAAAATTAAAAAAATTTTGGCTTCTGTTAAAAGGCTGAAAAAAATATATGAAACAAAACTGCAAAAAAGATGATTTTTGATGTCAGAAATTGGTTCTTTTAAACAATTACTAAGGACTGCAAGTACCAGCCAAGACACAATAAACTCACCAGCATGTTCTATGCCCTCCACTGATTGCAACTCAAATCTCTGGACAGAATTCAAAAAGCAACTACTTGAGGACTTCAAGTAGTAAAAACAGTCAAAGATAGATTGAAGATTAGAGTCAAAACTTAAACTCTGGTTGTTGGGGTGAATTCAATAGGTTTGTTATTTTCCTTATTTGGAAGTGGTATTGATCACCCAACTTTGTTTTATTTTCTCAAAGTTTTTTTGTTACCTTTGAATTTCCATATGAGTATTAGAATCAACTTTTCATTTCCACAAAACCACTTTGCAGCATGTTTTTTGGAGTATGTTAAATCTATAGATTATTTTAGGGCAAGATCCTATAAATGCAAACTTCCCCCCAAAAAGACAATTTTGCAGGGCCACTAGTATTTGCTAGCCCTGTGATAGACATCTCAAAATAGATCAAAGGTGTATATTTTGGGGTAAAATATTTTGATTTCCTTCAGAAGCTAGTATTATGTCCTACCTAGGTAAATTATTAGAAGTAATCTACTTTTGCCAGAAAATAAATACCTCTTCCAGTGTTAAACTGGCTTCTGTTAAAAGGCCACACTCTGTTCATAAAACTTTTTATGAACAGAGGTAAATTTTATTCTAATTTATGTTATAAATTTTAAGATATTATATATAATTCATCAGAATTTCTGTGTCCTTACTGGTGGCTTGTCAGGGCTTTGGCATCACTAATAAACAAATGAATAAATGTAAAAAATAAACAATCCAAACTTTAGGCACACTTATCGGACTCTTTTCCACAGGTACTTACTCTTTATCACCTACCCTATACCCACCAATCACTGTTTAGGGTCCTCTAGTAATTTAGAAAACAACTAAATGGTTTCTAATGAACTGCTCACAACTCACCACAAGTTGTTCACTGAAATATACTACTTCTGAGACCTATAACAACCAACTACAGCATTCTTTGGAATCTTCAAAAGGGCATTAAGTCTTGTATTCAAAACACAATTAAAGTACGAACTCTTGCTATACAATTCAGTCAAAAAGTCTTAAAAAAAAAAACTTTGCCTAATCAGAAAATATGCAAAAATTACTTCCACTCTTTTCCCCCAGCAATGTGCAGATTCAGAAGAGTAAGATACTTATCTTTCATGTCACCTCGATCATATGTGACTCTAACAGGGTAGATCAATGTGGGATTTTACACCTTGCTAGAAACATCTTCAGCAAAACATGTTATGATTAGCTTCAGCTGCAATTATAATTTCAAGGCCAGACTCTGCCACAATAAGAAGAGAGGCCAAGGAAAATAGAAACCACAAAGGAGAGGCAGCTTCATGGATTCAGGTGCCAAAATTTCTACAGTGTTTTGGATTCAGGTTGCCACCACTGATTTTTGTGAATAATTCCATTTTCTTTGGATACACTTTATGAATGAACTAAGTGATTGTTTCAAGAGATTTTAAACTTGGGAAATTCTCTTTTGTAATAACTAATAAACAGATCTTTGGATACTCATCACAACCTAAAAAATTGTTTAGATTTGCTCATAGTAAGGTATCGAGGGACAATCCTCAAAGAATAATTTATTTGGAATTTTCCCCCCTCCAATGAACAATGGTTAACTAGTCACTTATCAACCTGCCAGGAATAATTGTCCTACCATATCACTTTATTGTGAAAGAGATAATGCATTCCTGTGCTTAGTAAATAAATGGCTGAAGTAACAGCTTAGTCGATTTTCTTGTTACTACCACTGTTGGGTTATTATCGCTACATTTTCAATATGTATTTCATTTAACTTGTTAATTTATCAAAAGCCAAATGAAATATTTATAACTAATTCCTGTTCCAACTATTTTTAATAGGCCATCTGCCTCAGTTTCTCACTAACTTTCTGTTGCCCCCACAGGATTTAAGCATGGGAAGATTCTCAGCCTATTTGTCAATCCTTATGGTCTTTGATGGTGCCTTTCTTAGGAGAAAAATTCTGTCCCCATAATCCATATGGTTCTCCTTAAATAATGGAGATCTTGCATACGTAATTTTAAGTGTTGCCTCCCTGAGGAATTTGACTACTCTATTTCATCCATTAGATGAAGACTTTTTATATTTTAGTTGCTGTACAGAAGACCAAAGTGCTGTTCTCCAATGGACCCTGTAATTTAGACTCCTGCTAGCTACCTTACTCAAGAAAGAACCATTCACTCACCCAGATAAATATTTCTAAGTCTCATCTTAATAAGGTCTGCTTCCCTCTGCTTTTCCACCAGTGTTTTGTTGAATTTCTGGTGGTACATCTGTGGTAGATTAAACAAGGGACTAACAAGAGTATAAAAATAAACCAAAGCCAGCATTCAGGCTCACTATTTTGAGTTACATGTTCTTCTGGTGGTTACTTCAAGAGTTATAGCCCGTAGTATGTTCGTCAGCCCTACCTAAATGTTTTCCTACACCAACGGTACAGCCGAGCTCATAACTTTGTCACTTTTATGCAAATCTTTGTCACTTTTATGCAATGATCCCACAGAAATTGAACAGAACAGCTGGTTAGGAGTTAACTAAAAACTAGGCAGTATACATTTCTTCTCATATTTAAAAATTGAACTAATTACATTGAGCATTAAAAAAAAAAGTTAAGAGCAAAATATGTGGTCATTGTGTTTCCAAGAAAACAAAAACAGAAGGATTGTGGGATCAAGAGCTGGATCCCTTCTCTGTTCTCTTAAGTGCCTACCAAGACCTTCCTATTCTTGGGAAGGGAGAATTATTAATATGGATCCAAGGGTTATATAAAGAGACATAAGCCATTAAACTTCTAATATCTTATACCATTTGATTGAATGAATGATTCCTCCAATACTTTACATGCTCTAAATATCCTATAGCGTCTGGCCATAATTTATATCCCTAGCCTATTTCATACCAATTTCCTATTTTCCTGTTTGCTCCGTATCCTTGATTGAGACACACATGCAAAGTTTTCCAAAGTTCCTCAACAATGCTGACAAATTTCCTGCCTCAGAGTCTTCTCATGGAAAGTTCTTTCTCCAACACTTTACTTAGAAATAGTTATACTTTGGAGTTCCACTTAAACGTGATCTCTTCTTTGATGTCCCTTCTAAATTCCTTCATCACATCTAGTTTGGTTTTTTGTTTGTTTTCATAAGGTTTATCAGTTTGTTTCTTTAATGTTTATCCCTCTGAACTGGACTACTTAACAGTAAATCAGTAAGACACATTCACTCACATGAGAGTAAATCCAGAGGTAGGTCAGACTTGAAGCTTATCTGATCCACGGGTAAACACAATGTACCATGATTGCCAGTAACTTTCTATCTCTATGCTTTTATTTAGCAGAACGGAGACAGCTTGTTTCAAGAGACTTAAAACCAGGGTAAAACATTCCTAAAAGAAGCCAGTAAAGCTAATTTCGTATTTCCTTGGACAGCACTGGATCCCAAGCTTATACCTGAGCTGGTCACTGACCAGGAAGATACATGAACCAAGTGTTTTCCCTGTACTCTCTTCTAGTATCTTTCTAGTTTCATGTCTTAAGTTTAAATCCTTAATCCAGTAAGAATACATTTTTGTTTATGGTGAAAGGTGAGGGTCTAGCTTCAATCTTCTACACATCGCCAGCCAATTCACACAGAACTATTTGTTAAATAGGGCTTAGACAGTTATGATCTAATAAAAATAAATAAATAAATATGAAGTGCTAAAAAAAAAAGATAAATAAACCAAGTATTTTGTTATGAAGAATATAGAGGAAATCAATGCAGAATAAACAATTGCAGTATCACCATATTACTGTGTACACAGAACTCGTTTATATTTTTGAATTCTGCGATGTTGTCATCATCTTTGTTTTTAATGTTTTAAAATGCCACAATTCCATTATTTACTATTTGAGTTAATCTAAAAAATGTCATTTCTACTCACTGCAGGATGAGAATTTAGAGGCATTGAGATGCACTTTTATATGTGGCCAGAAGCATATTTTTCATCAAAAACTGACTACAAAACTGGTTTCCTAAATCAGTGTCCCTCACAGGGAGATTAAATATAAATAATGCCTGGTGCCATCCATCTCTGTCAGTTCAGGCTGATATAACGAAAATACCACAAACTGGATGGCTTAAACAAGAGATATTTTTTTCTCATAGCTCTGGAAACCTGGAAGTCCTGGATCAAGGCTCCAGCAGATTCCATATCTGGGGAGGGTCCACTTCCTGACTTGTAGACAGTACCCTTTTTAATGTACCCTCACATAGCAAAGAGAGAAATCATTTCTCTCCTGTTCCTTCTTATAAAGTCAGTCATTAATCTCATACACCAAAGCTCCAGTTTCATGAACCCTCTACGTCCATATACCACCAAGATGGGGATAAGGCTTCAACACATGAATTTTAGAGGAACACAAACACTCAGTCTATAGCACTTCAGGAAAGCCATGTCAGTCCCTTACTCTGAAAAATTCCAGTTTGGAGATAAATTCTAGAGAAGATATTAGAATGTATAATGTCAAATCAAGTAGTATTTCAGTTAAAACATCATTAATAGGATTTATGTGACTACATTATGTCCATGATAGTTAACTATAAAGCAGTAAGAATGTCTGGATTTGAAGTAAGGAGGTGTAATACAAAAAAATTACATCTGTCCCTCACCTGGTGCATCCCAAGGTCATAGAAGCACAAGAGTTAAAAGTGTATCTGACGATCCCTTCAGTAGAGTCAATACAGAGTGGCCAGGGATCTGTGGGAGGCCAGCTCGTCAGGAAACATTAAAAGCTCAAATCCTACCCTCAAGGTCAGCCCAGTTCTAGGAGCTGCCTTTGTAGCTGAGATTGTAGTGAGAAGAAGCTATCCTAGAGTGATAATTAAAACCAAATTAATATACCTTGTGAATGCTTCTCTAAAACAAAGAACCCTATTAAAACCTTCCATTCTGGCATAGAATGCATTTGTATTTGAAAAATAGTAGAGATGAGGCAAATTTTCTTTCTTTAATACTTATTTTGGGTTAATATGAAGGTACCTATGATTAGGTTACATTGTCTGCATTTCTAAGGGAAAGTCTGAGTTGTAGTTGTGACCTTCATCCAATGAGTGTGCCATTTATCCATATTTTGTACCTGTTAGGTGGGAACTTACCAAACTCAAGTTTTCTATTTTATATGCTTTGACATCAGCAGCTTCAAAGAAATACAAATGATCAACTTGGTAAGCAGAAGATCTATACACACACACACACACACGCACAGCCACACACACCTCTTTGAATTTAGATGTATTGTAAGAGAAATGAGAAACCCTTTATATCAGCATGTCAGTTCTTATATGGAGAAATAAGCAGTAAGTCACGGTCTACTGTAATTCAGAATAAGTGCAGTTGCTGCCATTGTAAATGTTCCAGGCAGTTACATTACCCCAAGCTGCCATGCTGAGATGGTACAGTCCCTGCAGGTACACAAGTGCCCAGCCACAGAAGTCGGCACACAAACATACCCTAAGAGGGACATGCCCTCTACAGCAGAATATATCTGCCCCAAAGTGGTGTTTTTCTGACTCATCTACCAAAAGCAGATTTTTGTTTTCTACTTTGCACAAAATGGCTGCATGTGCCAACAGTTGCCCTGGCATTATCTTATTTGTTCCAATGTAAATGTTACAAATTACATGTAATCTAAAGCCTCTGACTTGGTTCATTCTTAAACAGTCAAGGAAAAAACCTGTGCCTATCCTCTCCTTCCTAACCGTAAGTAATTAAGTGGCCTCGATATGCATTTGGATTCCAATATTCAGTTGATGTGATGATAATCTGGTTAGACTTTCCTCCATTACTCTGGCAGTTTCTCCACCAATCCTGTATCTACTGACCCTTACAACATCATTTGCTTCCTAGGAAGTCATGGCTGCTTCATCTGCGTTCCCTAGGACAGTAAAGCACACACAGCTGCAGATAACTGACTCATCAGGATTCCTGAATAGAGTAGAGAAATTACAAAACAGAACAGCAACTTTATAAAATCAAATATCACACAATTATTACCCCTCATCATTGCCATCAGAGAGATCATAACTGGTTATGAAGTCACTCAGCCCTAGCCTGACACCAAAATTCTAGAACTTTCTGGGGGCCCCAAGATGACTCTACTGGGGACTACCAGATTGTTCACAGTTTCATAATTCTTTATTGTACAGAATAACTAAACTATTACTTTTCTCAGTTTCTTTCACCAAGAGTATATAAGGCCTGTCTTTTAATAATCCATTTCCTTTACATGAAATTCCCCCCCTTCCCTGAGATGTAGACGTACCATAGATTGTTATTACTTTGGAAAGCCACCTTTTCTGATGAAGCCTTTCTACAAACAAGAAAACTGAAACTTAGAGAACTTGTATAACTTATATTATATAAGGTCATTTAGACTCCAAAGCCTACTTTCTTTTCATTAAACATCAATTTAAAACCAACGTAGCACTCAAGAAGAAATTCTGGACCTGAGCAGAATCCTTATGCTAATATTCAGGGAAAAATTATAATAAGGACTCCATACATTCAACTTAAGAAATATTACTGAGCCCAGCAGCGCTCAGGTAAGACAAGAGGAGCAGACCCCTGCAATTATGAATTTATCATCTACGAGAAGATGCAGACACGGAACAAATAAACATACAAATAAATATATATCACAATCGGTACTAAAGATTATGAAAGGAAAGAAAGGGGTGCAGTGAGCCAGTAACAGAGAAGACCTGTTTTCACAGATACTTTCTGTGTTTTTTTAAACAAGGTAGATCTCAATAGACATATTTAACTGCTACTCCAGTCTTCTAATTAAGTTTGTTTCCCTCTTTTCCGAACCTGTCTCGAAACAAAGTATAGCAACATAAGAAGAAGCAAATAAGCCAACAAACAACAAGTCTGTGGGAGCCACCTGCCTTTCTCTTGTCTCTACTCGCCGAGCTGGGGACCTCCAGAGTCAATCACATAACAGGGTGTTAAACCAGGACCACGGTGGTGCATAATCACCTGCATCTGGAAACAGTTGTCCTGTGAGCCTAATGTATTTCCTCATTAAATCCTCCTGTCACCACCGAACCACTCACAGTTAACACTTGGCAGAAACCCAGGCCTTCTCGTTCAGAGAAGAAAATTGGAAACACTGCTGGAAAGTCTTAATCTTTCCACTTCCAAACCTCATTGCATCTCCATCCGCTTTCTCCTTCCTTTTAACTGTTATAAAACACACATCTTCCCATCAAAAGCCAACCACTCTGTGCTCGGGGTCTCATTCCCTTCAGCCTTGTCAGAAAACATGATTCTCTCTGCTATGCCTTGCCATCTGTACTTCCTATTAGATCTTTCCTATTAAGTTTCTTTCATGTAAAATAAATAAGCAATAAACAGAACAACAATCTCCCCTTCGTCCTATGCCTCTCAATAGTTTTTACTTCACTCCATGCCTCTTGAGCCAAACTTCTCATAACATGTTAACTCAGCGATCTGACAAATCATTTACTCCAACCTTGCGAGTTTCCACTCCTTTACTACACAGCTTGTTATGGATTAAATGTTGAGTTCCCCTCAAATTTATATGCTAAAGAGCTAAACCCCCGTGGGGTTATGTTTAGAGACAGGGCTCCTAAGGAAGTAATTAAGGTTAAATAAAGTCATAAGAGTAGAGCCCTGATCTGATATAATGAGTGTTTCCCTACGAAGAGAAATCAGGGTGCACCCTTACCACTCTGTTCATACATGGAAGAAATGTATTCTTACCACAGTAAGAGAGTGGCTGTCTACCAGCCAAGAAGAGTGACTATACCAGAAACTGAATCTGGTACTTCTCTGCTCCAGAAGAGTGGGGAAATAAATTTCTTTTAAGCCATCCTGTGGTATTTTATGATGGCAGGCAGAGCAGCTAGTTTTTGAAAATATTAGTACAACCACCATATTACTAAATCCAGCTGACATTGTCCAGTTCTCATCATAAGTAAACTGTTTCCTTAACATTAACTAAACAAGTATCTACATAATGAACTAGGCATTAAGAAAGCAGAAGTGAACAGTAGAGGCAGATAGTGACCAGAGTAATATCAGATAGTGCTAAGAGCCGTGATAGTAGTAATGGAGTTGTTTAGTGACATCCTTCACCTGGAGCACTCACAGCGTTCACCTGGCTTTCCTTCTGCATCTCACCATTTGTTTCCTCAGGCACATCTGCTGGCCTGAGCTCCTTTAACCACAATCTAAATATTGACAATCCTCCAGTCTTGATTAGGGAATTATTAGTCTTCAAAGACATTGCATTTATTATACTGCAAATAACTCCCAAAGTTATGTCTTCAGCTGAGACTCTTCCTTGGAGATATACATATATATTATATAATCTATTGAATGTTTTAAATACATCTCAATCTTGTTTTTTCAAAAAAGCATAAAGCATTATTTTACAATGTCTCAACCTTTATAATCAATTAACAGTTAAAGGACCAAGTACCTCCCAAAACATCTCTTCTCTTTACCTTTGATTGTTTCCTGGCTACACTGCTAAAAATCTCCTAAATGGTCAGTTTCCCTCTCCTCACTTACTACTCCATCTACCTGTGTGCCCAGGGTTACCTTTTTTTAAATGAAAATGGGATTATGGCATTATCTTATAAAAGACACATCCCATTACTTTAAAGATTGTAAGTAAAGCCTTGAGAACATTCTAAAAGTTGATAAAAAAGCCTTTACAACTTTTGAAAAGATGGTCTTATGTTTTGACCTCTGCCACTTCATAAACACTACACAGTTCTGTCTTTTTCTGAAAGGTACCATGCTCTTTTCCACAGTTGAGCTATTGAACAGCCTTTTCCTTCTGCTTGAGAAAAGATTTTACCTACCTGTTCATATAATAGCTACTCAATCTTAACATTTCAACTCAGATTTATTTCTTCAAGAAATTCAAATCTACTCCAGTATTAGATATTACAGACAAAATCCTCTGTGATCAGTAAACTCACATCTTAAAAGGGGGAAATGTAATCAAAGAAAATGAGTAAAATATCAGCCATCGGGCAATTTTATTCTTGAATACACAACAGAAATATGTAGACTCAAATATGCACACGTAGTGCTTACACTGTTATGGAACATCAAATTGTAATACCCATGCAGTGGTGCTTCTGGCAATGCCACTCACTCCACTCTGGAAACACCTAAACCCTCAGCAGCAGGATGGATGTGTTATAGAGAATCCACGCACCGGAACAGCATACAGCAGTAAGGCTGGACAGACGACAATTGTGTCAGTTATAATGAATCTCATAAGTGTAATATTTAATGAAATGAACCCAAAACAAGAGAATATGAATTTCTGTCTTATTCCTTCTATAAGAGTTCAAAGGCAGACAGAAACAAATCTACGGCATGAAGAATCAAGACAGGTGTTACCACTGGGGGGAATGGTAGTGAGTGGAAAGGGATGGCAAAGCTCTTTGGGTTCTGGTTACATTCTCCATCCATTTGCTAGGACTTCCATAACCACGCGCCGAAGAGCAGGTAGTTTAAATAACAGAACTTTATTTTATTACAGCTCTGGAGACTAGAAGTCCAAGGTCAAGGTGTTACAATGGTCAGTTTCTTTTGAAGGCCATGAGAGAAGACTTGCTCCAGGTTTCCCATCCCCTCCCTGTGTCTCCACCTTTCCTTGTTAGGTATGGATGTAGGCTCACATGTATCTGGGCCCAAAATTCCTCTTTTTATAAGAGCACCACTCTAATGACCTCATTTTTAACTTAATCACCGCTGTCAATGCCCTATTTCCAAATACAATCACCTTGTGTGGTGCTGGAGGGTTAACACTTCAACAGGAAATCATTCAGCGAATACTATTCAGCCCCTAACAGAACCTCAGCGACCTCTAACAACCCATTCTATTTAATTTGTCAACTCCTTATCCCTCCTCTTGTAATAACAATTCTAACTATACTTAATCTCTAAAGGCTGACAGAGAATGACCAGACTATCAGAAATTAACTTCCTCAACATCCAGGGATACAAACTTCTCTAAATCTGAATCCACTCTCCCTCATTTCTCTTATTCTCAGAAGAGTTGGGTCCCCATCGAAGGCTCACTCTTCCTCCTACATTCATTATCTGATTTCTCACCCTCTTGTGTCAAAACTCCATTGCTGCTACTTTGCTACCTTTCTTGCTTTTGTAATTTCTTCCCTCTGACTGGTTTCTCTTGCTCATCTCTCCTCTGTAGACACAACAGCACAGAATCCCCTAACCCTGTGATTCTGTCTCTCTTCTGTGCAAAGAAAAACACCTAGAAAAGAACAGTCAGCCCCTGTGACTATTCTTCTTCTTCCCAGTCCACAATTGCTTTTCAGAGCAGTTTAGAATTTCTGCCACAGTTTCTCTTCTGACTCCTTGCTAGCAAAGGACACCTAGACACCACGTTCAATGAGTTATTCAATGTCTTCATCTCACTTTATCAACCTTTGATATCTGACGGTATTTTTTTTTGAGACAGAGCCTCAAGCTGTCAC
>NW_003852437.1:6816114-6817595 GCF_000181295.1 Otolemur garnettii | reverse complement strand
AAAAAAAAAAAAAGAAAGAAATGTAAATATTATACCCATTCTACTCTATGTAGAGAATTCACCTGAGATATCATGTCCCATCTAAGTATCTTATGGTGAAAGAAATATTGAGAAAGAAGAGTTCTAAGAAGAAAGAGGGTTATTAGAATTGTGAGGACTGTCAATGTATTTATTACAGAAATATAACATATATGCGTTTGACTTATATATTGATTCATATTTCCCAAAGATGTTGTGGGGAGTGGGCTGTGAGCAACAGGGCCCCCACAGCCTGGGAAACACTTAGAGAGTGACCTCCAACCACTTCTCCTCCTTAAACAACGTTCTTTCCACCTGGGAAAGTAGCCCATGCATACTTTCCTTGTTGTCGGCAAGCACACAGTATTTCCTCTTTAAGGTAGAGCTCTACCTCACATGCTAAGATTTATGCAACCTTGTTAAGATACTGTATAAATAAAGCTGTTTGCATGGTTCAGGTGCTGGCTGCAGCCACCAGCTGTGTCAGTCCTCCCGACGCCATCCTATCCCTCATCTCCTGTCTTTCTTTGCTTCTCCATGTCTTTCTTGTCTTTATTTCTCCATTTCCCACCATTTCCACTCAGGTCAACTCTCCCTCCTCACACTAGGTCATGGGAGACATGACTTCAGTCATTCATTTAATCCTTACTAGAAGAAACAAACATAAATGTATGAAGTTTCCAGGAGATTGATATTAAAACAAGTAAGTGTAAACCCTGAAGACAGTTAGGAACACTTTACAATTTTTCATTTATTTCTGCAATTACCTCTATCTACATATTTGTTAATTATATATAAGACAAATGACTTGGATACCTGAATATCTGCATAGAGTCTGTACTTCTGTTATTTTTGTCAAAGGTCTCCAATTTAGTATTTCATGTGCTAAACCACATGTACATGTTCTATGAATAATTTAAGGAATTTTCAAGAGCAATTTTAACTCTGCTCCCACTTCTACCTTCATGCTAACTTTGGAATCTAAACCACCAGATAAGATGTTATATGAGAAATTCCTGAGAAGACTGGAAGTTTTAAGATGAGAGAAAAGACAAATGTTGGAAGGAAAATGATAAATGCATTGAAACACTTAATGCATATCAAATCGTTCTCTAGAGGTTTGGGATCAGGATTTGAACAAATGTCTTAAATTACAAAGAAACAATTCATTCCAACTTTACAAGAAGACAGAGAGTTAAACAGGGCAAGATTTAACAATGTTTTAGTGGTGGGACTGAGTGGGGTATGTATATGTATGTATATAGAGAGATGTACGTATACAGTAGAACCTCCATAGTTGATGGACATATACAGTAGAACCTCCATAGTTGATGGACATACACAGTAGAACATCCATAGTAGATGGATATATACAGTAGAACCTCCATAGTTGATGGACATATACAGTAGAACCTCCATAGTTGATGGACGTATACAGTAGAACCTCCATAGTTGATGGACGT
>NW_003852437.1:6755140-6815737 GCF_000181295.1 Otolemur garnettii | reverse complement strand
GATGGACATATACAGTAGAACCTCCATAGTTGATGGACATATGCAGTAGAACCTCCATAGTTGATGGACATATACAGTAGAACCTCCATAGTTGACCACCGCTTTAAGTTGCCCTAATTTTCACAGACCAGACACTCATGACATGTGAGTATCAGTAACATAGGCCTGCTCCTTATGTTTACCACCACTGCATGTTGACCAGTTTGTTCCATTCCCTTGCACTGTCAACTTACAAAGGTTCTGCTGTATATATTTTTTTCTCCTTCATTTCCCACTCTTCTCTAACTTTCTCCAATGCCCTTGAAGACAACTCTGCAGGGCTTCCATCACAAGCTTCCTTGCCCACTGGATTCCAGGGTTCTACCCACTGGGCGTATAAGGAGAAAAACCAGACAGTGAAAGGAAAACGAGATCAGAGCCCTTATCCTCCAGCTCCCACTTTGTAGGATGAGGGAGAGACAGACAGCTCCCTCTGCACAGGTGTCTGTGCCACTGATTCCACTTACTTCCCTCTCTCCTTGCTACTTCTGGCCCTGGGAGATTACTGCCCTTTCTGGTACAAGATGAAGGATATTGTCCTATTCAGCATGATTTTCCTATACCCTCTTTATGGCTTTATAAATAGTCCTCTATTTAAGTCTGCTCAAATTATCCCAATTTATGTATGCCATCTGTTCCTGCTGTGACAATGATTGATATAGGAACCCTTGAAAATTTTATGTATGCTAAGACCTTCACTTCAAAATTAAAATTTAAAAAACCTCCACAAATTCACAATTCTCTACTCGTGAATCTGATCGAGATTATGCATTCATAAATATACAAAGGATTTTGCAGCTTTAAACAGAAAAATGTTTTGTCCAGTTGATTTCAGCCAACAACGAAATTAATATGAACTCATAGATAATATCAACTAATCAAAGAGTTTTATAAAATATAGCTTCCTTTTGGGTATCTGATGGGTGAATCATTGTTCCCATGAAAAGCAAAAGATAAAATGTAATTCTCTCAAGTCTTTTGACCTTGGCTGATATTTCTGACCTTGCCAGCTACTAAATGACTTCTGTTATAGTTGGAAAGCTCTTTTGCCATGGTTTTTCAAAAACCCATTTAGATTCTTTTGACAAGTGTAAATTTGATTCAATAGATTCTACTCTAATAAAAAGTCAATCTTCGCTTTTTTTTGCTTGTATTTTTGGAATACATATTCATCACTTGATATTATCTCTTTATATCCGCGAAGCAGATATAATACCGACAGCAACACAATGTGTGAGCAGAGGCTTCAGATTAATCTGGACCCGAAAGAATGCAAGGGAACATTTTGAGACAGCATCAGAATGGAAGGCGGCCTTGCTTTGCCACTCACTGTGATTGCAAAAGGGATGTGCTATTGTTAACACTGCTCCTGTGAAAGGAAAAGCCGCTTCCGTGTCATTATAAGATATGGTCTCTTCTCAAGGAGTGAGAATAAATGCTAAGACAGGCAAGCTAATGACAGACAAAATGCTCAGCCTTACCCAGAGCAGGCCTGCAGGAAGATTGTGAAGGGAATGAACGCCATCTCTTACTTCTGTCCATTCTCCTGTTATGATCCGAGAGATTCCTGGTTGAATCTTTTCTAATTCTGCCTTTCAACAAATATTTGTTTTGCCTGTGGTGCACAGGCTTACTTCTTTAGCATTTAAACTTATCCCTTGGGTATCAGCTGACAAAGGATGAATAAGTATGTTTATATTTCAGTATAGATTTTTAAGATAAATAGAATTGATACATCCAAAAATATTTCTTTACTGGTAAAATATTAGAACTTCAGAGAAATGTCATTTTATAGAATAGTACCAGCTACAGGCCTTCAGCAAGGAGACATATCTCTTCATGTAGAATTCTATAGTTCCCTGGGTTATTAGAAAGCTGTCCGCAAATCCACCATCCACCCAACCTCATCACACATGTCAAATTAACTTTAATAACGTTCAAAGAAATATATTTGCAAAGGTGTAAGGAAGACTTTTTAAATAACACTTTACTAACAATACCTAAACTTTAGAAAGGCAAAGCTACGTTTTAGAAAAGCAAGGGAAACAATTTGCAAAACTATGTCCATCCTACAGAAGGCTGCTGGCTAGCAACACTTTACTGGAGATTCTCTTCTGCAATCACGCCAAATTTACATGAATCTGCTGGTAAATTTCTGCCTCTTTCTAGAAAATGCCATGAAGTCAAGGCTCTGAAGGAAAGAATTTAAGAAAGATTTTATTAATCCTTCCTTTGAAGAATTGAGAAAACATTCAAATATGTTTTTACCCAGACCCTGAGCTAGATGTTATAGGGAGAAGGGGATTATCCAACCATGTGCACAATCTGGATAAATGTCCCCAAAATAGCTTTCAAAGGTTTAGAAAGAGATAAAAATAACTATAGGGTAACTTAATTTGTTACTAGCACATCAAGATTGTACAAAGTACTTATTAAAGCTGAGTACCTTGTTTGCTTGCATTTCTATTCTCACGACACTTTCCTTGGAACCATAGTCTCCAAATTAATTCCAATAAATACAATATGTGAACAACTACATCCCCATATGCCCAGATGAAAGAAAAACATTTAAATTCAGAAAGAGGGAAGGACGAGGAGGAGGGGGTGTCGTAGGCTCTCACCTAGCAGGCACAGGGTAGGGGGATATGGCACACCTGGGTGAAGAGCTCAGTGGTAACTTGGACTTAACCTAACAAATGCAAACAATGTGACCTAATCGGATGTATGTATATTAATCTGAAATTTTAAAAAAGACTGTCCAAAGTGCTATAAGGTTTCAAAAGAAGAAATGAGGGAACATTCAAAAGGAGGAGATAAATAAGCAACTATATTTTCCTCATCCTTAATTCTCTTCTATAATTATATACAACACTTCTAAACAAGACACATGCCACGATCTAACAATATTAGCCATTTTAATCCTATTGTGATTTTCACAAGTCCAATATTTCCCCCATATTATCACTTAATAGATTTAACTGCTAAAAGTGATTGACCATGGTCTGCTGTGCAATCATCAGCAAATTCATTTATTTCATGGTCCATAAGAATCCTTTGAAGAAGAGTATGCTACTCAGTAAATTAATAAATGCACATCAATGCTGATGTTTTATTAGTCAGATAGATCCTGTGCAAGATATAAAATGAAAGTATTCTTTGCATTCTGGTCCTTTTCAGCTAATATTATTCTCTTATTTTAATCTCATTTCTTCTATCTATGAAGATAAAACCTCACTCTCAGAGTAATTATAATAAAGTCATAGATGATGTCGATTTTTATTCTCAAGATGCCCACTTGTTTGTTTCCTGGTTGGTCTGAATTCACTTTCTTGGCAGACCGAGTTAAGGCACTGAGAGGGAGGCCTGTGGAGGGGGCTCAGCTCTCTTGCTTCTGCTGTAGTTCTCAGGGAGCATGAGTTCTTCTGAGGATTCATTCAGGTTTGAAATAGCTGTCAAATCTGATAGTGAAAAAGGAAAGACTAACGGGCAGAACACCAGGAGAGCTAAGTTATCAACTCCGTCCTCCCCCCAACAGGACCCCAGTGGGACAAATCCCTGGACAGCTCTGGAAATCCGTTTCAACATCACATGAAGGAATGAATGTCCCATCTCTCTTAATCTCATTAGCCTGATTTTAGGATGTATAAAAAGTGAGGGGCAGTGCCTGTGGCTCAAAGGAGTAGGGTGCCGGCCCCATATCTTGGAGGTGGAGGGTTCAAACCTGGCCCTGGCCAAAAACTGCAAAAAATAAAAGTGTACAGAAAACAACATCAAGCATGTGTAAGAGATATTACTATTGCTTCCCATTATATATGTTTTGCTTCATTCAGAAGTTCAAAAATAGGCAATGTTTGTGTAAATATGAAAACAAATCCTAAGAAAACATAGTATGACTAGAAATCTGTCTCTAAGGCAGTACTGGAAAATTAGCCCAGTGATTCCCAAAAAGAATTTACAGAAATCTAAGAATTTCTATGACTATAAGAAAACAAAAACTTGTCTAAACGGGATGAACCTTAGAACTGAGAAAATACTCCCAGAAAACACTACTCAGTGCAAATGGAGAATTGGGCTTAACCCCAGAGAGATCAATCTCTGCCCCGAAGATTGGATCAAGGACTCAGTCTCATTATGTGTCTAAGAAAAAAGGCAAGGGAAAAGGCTCTCTTTGCCCTTTATAAATGAAAATAATTTTCATTTATCTTTACATCTTATAAATTGAGAAAATGATTCATCTACCTTCCAGGGCCCTGTTCCCTTCCTCAAGGCCCATCCTCTCGAGCCCCTGATATTTCCAGTAAAGTATTATTTCTAATAAGATGTTGCTATATAACCTTGAATGCCTAATAGGACATGAGTCTATATGTTTGGTGGATCAAATTAATCATAATTTAACTATTGATCAAAAAGTTGTTATTCAGTAGTTCTTTTTCACATTGCAGATTTTAGTGGCAGAACTAAAACAGCCAGCACTTAATCAATCTCAGAAATAAAAATTTCAACAAAGACAGATTATCATTCCAGATCAGAAAATCACTTTTTAAAATGTTAAAGTATTTTATTTCAGAATATTACCAGGGTACAAATGTTTTGGTTGCATGATTTGCTTATGTACAGTCTGAGTCAAAGTTGTAAGTGTGCTACTCACCCAAATAGTGTGCAGTATACCCGTTAGGTGTGAATTTACCCGTTAGGTGTGAATTTACCCCTCCCCTCCTCTTCCCTCCCACCCACTTGCCTTCTGGTGAGTTTACCAAATTTGCCATGGGTGTTGATCGGTTCATTCTAATTTAATAGTGAGTACGTATGGTGTTTCCATTTTAAAGAAGTTGGTATAAAACCAATGCATTGGGTGCTGGACATGGCAGCTCATACCCATAATCTCATCATTTGGGGAGGCCAGGGCAGGAGTATCACTTGACCAGCTTGAGCAATATAGTGAAACCCCTATAAATTTTTTTTTAATTAGTTGGGCATAGTGGCATGTAGTTCTAGCTACTCACGATGCTGAGGTAGGAAGATTGCTACAGCCTGGGCAACAGAGCAACAACTCCTCACTAAAAAAGAAAAAGAAATCAGTATTAAGTACCCTCATTAATCTGAAATAAAAAGAAAATGTTGAAATAAAATAATCTGTTTATTCTAAGATGTCCAAGTCACTTGCCCCCTTTTATAGAGTAAGTATTAAATAAATATTTATTATCATGAAAGAGAGAAAGGAAGAAAGGAAGGAAGGAAGGAAGGAAAGAAAGAAAGAAAGAAAGAAAGAAAGGAAGGAAGGAAGGAAGGAAGGAAGGAAGGAAGGAAGGAAGGGGGGAGGGAGGGAGGGAGGAAGGGGGGAGGGCATGCATACCACGGAATATCATTCAGCCATTAAAATAGATGGAAACTTTGCATCTTTTGTGTTTCCCTGGAATGATGTGGAGAACATTCTCTGAAGTAAAGTATTTTGAGAATCCCATGTACACAATACTATGTTGAAATTAGTAGATTAACAACTACAGACCCACACAAGCAAAAAACACAATTAAATTCAAGAAGATGGGGTGGTGGTGGTTAAGTTCCCACCTAACAAGTGCAATGCATGGGTATGGGGTACACCTGCTGGGTGAAGGACTCAGCGACAACTCAGACTTTACCTGATAAAGGCAACCTAACCTAGTCATATGTACTCTTGTGTTGATACAAAATTTTAAAAAAGACTCATTGAATGAGACGTTTAGAATGCACACTTGAACACTTCACCCTACATGAATTAAATCTCAATGTACAGAAAGTTATAAAAATGGCAGAGTAATAAGACTTGCAGACATTTATCGAGCACTTGTTCTATACTAAAAATATTACTATCCCCTGTGCAAAAACCTCCTGTACTTGCATTTAGATTGGTGATACCTTATATTAAGAGCATAGGTGATGGTGGCTATTACTATGAATATGTAATATATGGACAATATTTAGAGGAGGAGGATGTCATAGAATAGGATGTCCACAGATAGCCACTAAAAACTTTATTTGCAACAGTGAAATGGAAAAGTGACTTAAACAAAAGGGGTCAAAACAGTTAAACCAATTGTACCAGCTTTTTATAAAAAGCTTAAAGGAATAATCTTCAGAGGTTGGAAATGCCTTTTTTGCTAGAAATGAAAAAGGCATCATAAAAGGACATTTACTGGGTTCATAAAATTCAAATGAATATATTATGACCAAGTTTCACAATATTAAAAGACAGATGATGAAAGGAGAAATGAAATAGATGAAAGAAAATTGAAATTGATTATCAAAAATGCTAGATAGAAGAACCCTAGAAAATTCACTGGTAAACCAATTAGAATTATATTACAGCTCAAACGATTACCATAAAATCTGATATCATTTAATATGAGATTCCATTTTTCTATTTTCCCAAGTACAAGACTGAGCATAGCCAAGTATGCTTCAAATTCCTGTCATTTATCAAGGGCCGGGTAACCTGAAATAAATCAACCTCTGAAATGGTTATATAATAGAGTTATTCTGGTTAATTTGACTAAATTTATATACCTCTTAATTATTTTTTTATCTTGTCAGTAAATGAACTAAAGCAATCGTTTTTAATCTATGATGCTCATCATTAAAAGTTATTCCGTCATTATATCTCTTTCGTAATCACTTCAGAGCTATAAAATGGAAGCGGACGTCAAATGAAGCTTTCATTGCTTATATCTTGCTTGTCTGACTGATAGCACCTACAAAATATTCAAAGAAATCACAATTATCTAGAAAACCAGATATTTATGTAGGCTACATTCAACAGAATAATTCCTTCTCTTCCACATCTATAGTTTTGTGTCACTTAAGTTAGAGGTGCCGTCATTCTACCCCTTACCACACATTGTCCAAAACTTTTTAAAACAACCTAATAAATTATATTCATGAAATGAAATCTTATTTACTAGAACAAGAAGAAAATAAAGATAAGCTTTTGAAATTAATATGCATGATGTATAGAGAAACTTTAGGTTTAGGGAAATATTAACTAGAAAGCACTGAGGTGTTTTTTTGTTTTTATTTTTTTGAGACAGAGCCTCCAGCTGTCACCCTGGGTAGAGTGTCATGACATCACAGCTCATAGCAACCTCCTGGTCTTAAGCGATGGGAGGCTCTTGCTGCAGCCTCCCCCGTAGCTGGGACTATAGGCGCCCGCCACAATGCCCAGCTACTTTTTGATTGTAATTGTCATGGTTGTTCAGCAGGCCCAGGCTGGATTGGAACCCACCAGCTCTGGTGTGTATGGCTGGCACCTTACCTGCTTGAGCTACAGGCACTGAGCCAAGCCCTGAGTTTCTCCATATTAGTACTTCCTCTCTCCCTGCCTCTTTGCACAATTTCTCTTTCTCATTATTGTGATACATTTGTTACAATTGATGAGCCAGTAATGGCTCCTTATTATTAAGTAAAGTCCATAGTTGGCTTCACTCTTTGCACCACACAGTCTTATGGGTTTTGACGAATGTATAAAATATTTAGTATGACAATATCATATGGAACCGTTTCCCTGCCCTACAAGCCTCCGGGGCTCTACCTGTTTATCCTTCCTCCAAACCTTGGGCAACCACTGATCTTTTTCTGTCTCTATAGTTCTGTCTTTGCCAGGATGTCATAGAGTTGAAATCGTGTCACCTTTTAAGATTGGCTTCTCTTATTTAGGACCATGCATTTGAAGTTCCCCTGTATTTTTTCATGGTTTTACAGTTCACATTTCATCACTAAAAAATATTCCACAAAGTCTACCTACTGAAAGACATCTTTGTTTCTTCCAAGTTCTGACAATTATGAATAAAGGTGCCCTAAACATTTACACAAAGGTTTTTGTGTTGACCTAAGTTTTCAACTTATTGGGGTAAATATCAAGGAGTTCAACTGCTGTATCTTTGTAAGAAACTTCCAAACTGTTTCCAAAATGGCAATGCTAAAAATGAATGAGAGTTCTTACACTCCACAGCCATGCTAGAAATTAATGTCATCAGTGTTTGGGGTTTTGCCATTGTAGTAAGGATAACGATGTCTTATTGTTGTTTTTATTTACAACTGTCTAATGACTTATTACATTAAGCAACTTTCCATAGTTTTTTGGACCAGGCCCAGATGGGTTCATTGGCAAATTCTACCAAATATTTATGGAAGAAATGATACCAATTCTATACTACCTGTTTCAGAAAACTGAAGCAGAGAGACTCCTCTCTAACTCTATGAGGCCCACAATGCCTGCATATAAAAAATAGACAAATACATCCCAAGAAAGGAAAGCTGTAACCCAATTATCTCTCGTGAACATAAATGCAAAAATCCTCAAGAAAGTATCAGCAAATTCAGTCCAACCATGTATAAAAAGAATTATGCACATGGCCAGGTGGGATTTGTTCCAGGTATGAAAGGCTGGTTCAACATTTGAAGATCAATTATCAGGCTAATAAAGAAAAATCATACGATCATATCCATAGATACAGAAAAAGCATTTGACAACATCCTATATTCTTCATGACGCACACTCTTGGCAAACTAGGCTTTGTCCAGTACAAGTTCATTGAAGACATTCTTCATCTCAAACACACTGCTTTTTATCTCTGGTATTTTCCTGTGGTCCTTTTATATATCGCTCTCTCCCTATGTCTTCTCTTTATATCTCTCTCCCCATATCATCTATCCATTCTTTCCTGTTTGCCATTTTTCCCAGTAGTGCTCTTAGCATATTAATCATAGCTATATTAAATTTCTGGTCTGATCATTTCAAAACCTCTACCACATTTCGAATCTGATTTGAGGCAATTTCATGCAATTCTAATCAAAATCTCAAAGGATTTATTTATGGAAAGCTAATCCAAAAATTCATAGGAACATAAAAGTTCTAAGAACAGCCAAAGTGACTTTGAAGATGAAGAGGAAAAGAAGGAGGAGGAGCAGGTAGCAATACGGAGAAGAAAAAGACAGAGACAAAAGAAGGAAGAGAGAGAGAGGAAGCTTGCTTTTAAATAGATTTCAAACATTACCATTCAAGCTTGGCAAATAAAATAATATTCTACTGGTGCAGGTATGGACTAATAGCAATTTTGAAAAGACAGTAGATACATTGCTATGTGAGAGATAAGGAATGGATCAGTAGGAGAAGGATGAGCATTTAATAAAGTGGAACAGTACATTGAACTGTCCACACAGAAAAAAGTAACATTGGTTTATTATCTTATACTGAAAGCAAAAGTAAATTCCAGGCAACTTAAAGCATCAAACATAAAGCTTTCCAAATTTTGGAAGAATACAGTATAGAAGATTATCTTTATGACCTGGGAGTGGGAAAGGATTATGCCAACAGGTTTTAAAAGTATTAACCATGGTGTAGTACTACAGAGAAATTATTTTTAAGTTTCTGCACAATAAGGATGACCAGGGTAAATACGAACCATGGAAGTTAAATGACTGAGTGGACAGCGAGAACTCCAGGGAGATTTACCCACTGAAAGGTAAGTATTCACATCTCAAGGGAGAGATGGCACAGGACACCAAGGGTTCTATGGGTTGCACACCCAGCATCACTCCTCTGAGCTCCTCCCTGGAGATGTTTACTTACATTCCAAAGAGTAAGAACCGAGGATCCTCCCCTTTAGATCCCAAGGAAAATTTATTTACACTAGGGAGATAAATTTCTCTTTATATATCAGGAGAGGAGAAGAGAAACTTCCTCTCTCCTGTATAAACTCCTAGATTCTTAGTTTTGTGGTTCCTTGAGTGTAATCCAGATCCTCATTCATGTCAGATGACATTTGACATTACACCAGAAAGGGGGAGGAGGGGTACAGAAGAATCTATGTAGTTATTACTAGATACAAGCGATAATTAATAGGTCTCTAACCCAGAAACCTTCTATCTACTTTCAGAACAATATGATTAACTGATATGTATCAAAAACTTGACGATACAGAAGAAATTATTGATAACCTTGACAACATTAAAATTAAATGTTTTGTAAGTTGAAAGACTCTATAAATAAATTGGAAAAAAATCAAAGATATATACAATCCTGGATAAACCATTGACTGTTAAGTGAAAATGGTCATTAACAATGTAACCACATAAGAGAAATTTCTACACTGTGCAAGATGGTATCTCTGAAGGGAAACAATAAAGCAAAGCCAGCAATGTTCATTGTGACCTCATATTACAATCATCTTGGAAGACTTTAACAATTGTCAAAGTCCAGGTCTCACCCTAGACCAATCAAATCAGAATATGTAGGGTTGAACTGGCCTCTGACCTATAAAAGAATTGCATTAAAAATTCCTACAAATGAACAAGCTCAATATAACATAATAAGGGGAAAGAAAGTTCAGGAAAAAAGTAAAAATATTTTCAATCTTAACAAAAATCAAAGAAAGACAAAATAAAGTACAATTTTTATCCATTAGATAGAGATTAACAAGATAGATAATACCTAGTTTGTATAAATGAGTGGGAAATTAAAATGCTTTTATGCTTTGGCATTTTCTACAAATAGTTTGGAGAAAAAGCATGTATCAATTTTTGAATCTTGTTAATAATTTAATTATGATCCCATAATTCAACTTTATCATAAGAGAAAATATGTAAAAGTCTATAGTAGAAGCTCTTAACTGACTTTCACTTAACTAATGTATCAGATTGGCTGACACATTTTTCGTTCATAAACCACTTGGACAGATACCCACAACTTGCCACACGCGGGTGGAGGAAACAGCAATTTTCAACTACACATAGATACTTTTGCTCAACAGTTTTATGTTAAATCACTGTGTTTGTTTCTAAGCCTACTATGCCCCTGGATTTGTAATTTGAAGTATATAATTTCATTAAATATTATAGATGCCAGAATAAAAGATAGTTTCTGTTACAAGTAATTTTTGCAAATTTGGAGAAGACATCAAAAGCTCAAACCCCAAAATGTACCATCAAAATGTACCATCGAAGAAAAAATAACGTATAATTATTCTGCAATTAAATATTTTGCAAGTGTGTTTAAATTCTCAGATAGCTTTTCACAAAAGAGAAACTGAAGGCAAAGGAACAGTGGCTTCAACTTAGGAAAGAGTCCCTGGGATGCGTGCTCTTCCATTCCAGAGATGTTTTACAAAGGAGAACGTTCTTCATATCCATTCAGGTAAATACAAAAGCTGCAAAGTCTTCATCTTTTATTGTGGCCTAATAGTATTCCATGGTGAAGAATGTAACTACCACTCCGATTTCACCTTACAAACCTAAACAATGTAACCTAATTGTGCTCACCCTTGTATTAATTGGAAATAATCAACTAGAAAGAACAGTGGCTTATGCAAAGTAAGATGGACAATATATAAACAGCAAAAGTTGTTTATCATGCCCATTTGCACTTAATGCACATAAATTAATATCTATGTACTCTGTCATTTCTTTTTTTATTGTTTCAGGTTCATTGAGGGTACAAAGAATTAGGTTACTCTGATTGCATTTGTTAGGTAAAGTCTCTCTTATAATTGTGTTCTGACCCCAAGAGGAGTGTATACACTGTGACTCCCAGCCTCCTCCCTCCTTCCCTCTCCCTCATTCCCCTACCCAACCCCCCCTTGTATTAGCTCATCTACTGCCTTCATATTAGAACTGAGTACATTGGATTCTTGCTTCTCCATTCTTGTGATGCTTTACTAAGAAGAATGTGTTCCACCTCCATCCAGGTTAATACAAAAGATGTAAGGTTACATCTTTTTTAATGGCTGAACAGTATTCCATGGTATACATATACCACAGCTTAATAATCCATTCCTGGGTTGGTGGACATTTAGGCTTTTTCCACCTTTTGGCGATCATAAACTGAGCTACAATAAACAGTCTAGTGCAAATGTCCTTATTATAAAATGATTTTTTTTTTCTTCTGGGTAGATACATAGGAATGAGATTGCAGGATCAAATGGGAGGTCTAATTTGAGTTCTACTATATCATTTCTATATTAGTAACTCTTCATCAAAACAAACTTTGGATTATCCAATCTAAAGTTTTGACTATGCTGGATAAGAATATTTCAATTACGTAAACAAGTATTTACCGCACTATTCTTATAATAAAAAAAAAATGGAAGCAAAATTAATCAAATATGAGGCCACCCTAAAATTGGAAAGAAAAAGAGCTATACAAAGTACCAAGAAAAGGTACCCAAAGTAAATTGAAAATTATTAATAGAAGTCAAAAAAATGTGTAAAATAGTATGTAGTATATGACTCCAATTTTTTGTTTGGAGAAAATGGAGCTAAAAATACAGCTTTAAGTAATGCTCAAACCATATATAATAGTTTGTCTTATTCTTAATATTTTTTCTTGATGTACTTCAGTGTATAAATAACTTATCTGAAATGCTTGGGATCAGGAGTGCTTTGGATTTCAAACTTCTTCAGATTTTAGAATATCTGCATCATCTGTACTTACTGTTCAGCAACCCAGATTCCAAATGCTTTGATAAGATTTCCTTTCAGCATCGCCTCAGCCCTCACAAAGTTTTGGATTTGGGAGGATTTCAGATTTTCAGCATTGGAATGTTAAACCTGTATATGATTTGTGGACAAAATCATTAGTATTTGTTTCCAAAAAATCTATACCAGTGTTTGATTAATTTGTCCTATTTTTGTTTAAAAAAGTCTTTTATGACAGATATTGTATTTGTGTCAAATTAATAAAACATATTTCTTCTAATAGTGTCACTTCCTTTCTCTGCCACCTTTGCTTTTGGAGACTAATGCCTGAGCATATAGTTACGTGACAGAGACTTCTGCTTTAAGCGACCTGTCAGTCACTTAAATTGCTAATTAATTTTGGCTTGGCATCACTTATCATTTTAGATTGAGTGCTTGATGAAATAATCAGTCATCTGCCTGGTTTGAGAAATTAGCACTCATGTTTATTTGTCAAAATGTCAGAGTGAGTATTTAATTCTTCAGTACTGTCCTGGGCTGCATAATGTCGGCATTTCTCAACATTAAGGGGTTACTGCTCACGGAGCCAGAACCCTGATTCTTACAGCCAGACCACATTTGTAAACCTTCCTCATATATTATTTTTCACTGGAAATTAAGTAGAGCTAAAGCTACAGATGAAGGTGGTGAGTTCTTCAAATTTCTTTAGCAGAATCCATATTAAAGCTAAACTTTTTTTTCTAAGAAAAAAAAGCTATTGGTATTCTTTTATATAATGGAATTACTCTCTGGGAAGTTTATTTTCTCCAACAACTACCTGAGGGTTGGGGAAGATTAGCCAGAAATCCTATGGGGGGGGGTGTTGAGCGTAGAGTAAGCACTTTGAAATCAAACTGATTCAGTGTTTATGCATTAATATTTATTGAGATCACTATGTGTAAAGTCTTATCTCGAAAATGGCAAATAAACCAATGATAGACGTATACAGATTTGGAAGTTACAAATTACAGTCAATCAATGTCACACATCAAGATATTATTACCATGAGAGACAGGGAGAAATTCATCAAAGGATACAAAATTACAGCAAGATAGGAGAGGAAGTTCTAGAGTTACACACCATCACAGATGGCTAACCTTAGCAACAATGTATTATATAGTTGCAAGGCCAGAAGGAAGGTACTGAGTGTTCCCAATGCAAAGAAATCATAAATATTTGAGATGATGACTTTGCTAATTACCTAGATCTGATCATCATACATTATATGTGTGAAATATTACTATGTTCCCCAAAATATATGCAATTATTATGTCAATATGAAAAGGAATAAAAGTTACTATTACTTGAAAACCTGAGTAACATCATTAGTCCACAAATAGTAGAATCTAAGGTCTCAGATGCTTTTCCCGTAGAAGATTGAATTTATGCTGATACAATGTACTCTTCTTTGAAAGCTTAGTTCTGACCTTAACACTTACATATTTTTTCAGCTGTAGGTTTGCAGGAAACAACTACATATTTTATACTTTTCTTAATTTTATTATATCCTTCTTATGACAATATAACTAGATAAAATAAAAGTGAAGTTAAACAGGAACTTTTGTTGATAATTATTGGAAAGTAGATTAATATTGTTCTGCAGAAAAAAAAAGAAAATGAAAAATACTTGAAAAGCAAACACTGGTCTCATCATGAGGAAATATAAAAAAATTCCAGAAGTGAGAGATAAGTGTGTTATAGCGCAACTTATAATAGAAATAAACAGTAAAAATGAATAAAAAGAGGTAGAAAATGTTACCAAAGAGGAGTTGATTATATAAATAAATACTTATTAAGTACTCATTATGTTTCAGACACCTGGATACTCAGTGAACAAGATATCTACTTTCATGGAATTTACTAAAATAAGCACAAAAATATCTATGTGCTGCTTTATCTGTATTCCAAAATTTGATATATGTATTTTCATTATCATTGATCAATTTTTTTTAATTTTCCATGTAACATATTCTTTTTATCTATGGATTATTTAAAATTTGCTGTTTAATTTCCAAATCTCTCTGTATGCGTATATATATATCTTATAATTAGTTTCTAATTTAATTTGATAATGTTCTGAAAAATATTGTGCATAATTTCAATTACGTTAAATTTACTGAAATGTTTATGGTCCATCAGATGGTCTATGTATCATTATAAATGAAGCATATGCCTTTGAACTACAGTTGTGGGCAGAAATAATTGGATAATCTATTGATTAAGGAGGATGAAGGTGAAGCAGAATGAAAATTACCACATTTCTTTTCCTGGAAGAGATTGTCACTCAGTGAACTTTTTAAAAACTGGAAGTCAGCTCAGAGGCGTGCGTTGTAGGTGTGAGTGAATTCATAGCGGGCATACCCAAGCTTAAGGGGAGCTGCTGAGCAGAGATCACACATGTCTGGGGCACGCTGAAGTTCAGCTGAAGGAAGGACTCAAGTGCAGGTGTCCAGCATCAGTGGCTATACAGGCAGCTCGCTCAGATGGCAGGTTTAGGACAGAGTCATTATGGAAAGTCAGACTGCTCCCAGTGAAACTATACATGTGAAATCAATCAATCAAACAATAAAGCAAGGAACAACGTTTTGTTTCCTGGCCCATATTTTGAACTTTTGTCTTTATAATTCGTACCTGATACTGAACAATTCTGTCATAATGGTTCTGATCTTTGTAAGTATTGGCATATAGTAGCTAACAACTAAGGGAAAAGAGTTAATGGACCAAGTAAATTCTGACAAATTTAATGCAGGAACAATTTCTGATTTTTAAAATGTACACACACACACACAATATAAAAAGAAAAAAATTGGAAAATCTGTTAGCCTGAACACTATATATTCAAAGGTGTTCCTGCACAGAGGCATTTAAAAGCAGAACTCCTCTCTTGAGGAAAGTCTTTCTTCCCAGAAAAAATAAATATGGTACTCAGTAAAGGAAAAGGATATTTGCTTAACCACCCAGATCAGTCAATCCACCCGGTGATCAGTGGAACACAAAAATTACCCACACACAGCCCCAGGTCTTTAACACAACAGTTACAGAAGTCTTATCTCTCTTAAAAAAAAAAAAAAATCATGGCTATGAATAATTTTTCCGGGAAAATAAGATACATTAGTCATAGCCTCCTTAAGCAAATATGCTTAAAGACCTTGAACTCACAAGGCAATTACTCTGGGTTTCAGAGTAGTGACATCTAATTAGAATGTTAAATTAAGTTCAGTAGTGATACCACAATTATTTACACATCAAACCAATTTCAGTAAAGTAAATTTAGCTAACAGAGATTATTTACTTTGTTACCACCCATTATAATAAAATTATGGAGATTTTGAGATTAGATGATGACAAAATAACTTTCTCAACTTCCCATAGAATGCTGGAGGGGGAGGATGAGGAGAGGGAAGAGGAGGGGAAGGAGGGAGGGAGAGGAGAAGAAAAAGCACACCAGGGAACCAAAATTTCTTCCTTCTTTGCAAACCAGCATATTAATCAATGTTTTGCGAAACCTCAGAGAGACATTCCTATAATCAAAGCAGAATTGAATTCATGAAAACCAACTAACAGAGCCCCACCTGTACCCCTACTACAGTGACAGAGAATATTCACAGTCCAAAAGTTCCTGGCAGTCAACTCTCATCCACCTCCTGCCCCTTCCCAAAGATTTCATCTCTTCTTATCATCTTTATAATGAGAGATCTATGCTGCACCAGCTTGAATGTAGTCATCAGTGGTCACTGGGCTTTTACAGCATTAATCGGGGGTCACCTTGAGCTTCTACAAACAATGAATCAAAGAGGAAAGGAATTAGAAACAAAACTCAGCACATGTTAGTGTGATTAAGATATTTAGTAAACGTGAAAAATGGGCCAGACATTGGAGCCTCCAGAGTGACATAACACATACAGAGAAGTCATGGGAGTCAGTGTAGGTGATTCCTCGACATAGAAATATATCACCCAGGGAGGGGCATTGTACTGAATTCCACTCAAACAATATCCTTAAGTTACATAAAATAGTATTGCTAATCCCTTAAAAGAAATTAGAGTACTCTAGGACAGTGGCAACATCAACTTCATTGGGAGGTTTTTGCTAGAATTTTTTTTGGGGGGGGGGGCGGAGCCGGGTTTGAACTTGCCACCACCTCTGGTATATGGGGCCAGAGCCCTACTCCTTGAGCCACAGGTGCCATCCAGAATTCTTTTTTTTTTTTTTTAACATAAATTGTTTTATTTTAGAATGTTTTACATTTAAAGAGGAATTGTGAATATACAGGGTGGACATAAATTTAGTGTGATATATATATATAATAACCACATAACCCACACCCAAAGTCCCTGTTATCAACATTTCATGTTAGTAATTTATATTTGTTAATGAATCAATGATGATATGTTATTATTAACTGAAGTCCATACTTTATTCAGAGTTCCTTAGTTTTGTCTAATTTTCTTTTCTGTTTCAGGATTTCACTCAGGATACAACTTCACACTTAGTTTTTATGTCCCCTTATCCTTTTTGCCTATGACAGTTCCTGAGACTTTTATTGCATTTGAAGGGTTTTGTTTGTTTGAGAATAGTAAAGGGTACACGCTTTGTTTACATGCTTGTTTTTATATGGATTGAAGTGTGTCCTCAACCCATAGGATATGTATCCAATTGGTATGAATTTACCCATTCCCTCCTCCTCCCTTCTGCCTTGATTTTCATTGCAATTTACTTCCATATGTGCACTCAAGTGTAGATCAGTTATCTCCAACTTGGTATTGAGTGCAAGTGTTTGTTTCTCCGTTCTTACGGTGTTTCATTTAGAAGAATAGTCTCCAGTTCCATGCAGGTTGTCAGACACTGGATTGCCATTTTTTTAATGGCTAAGTAGTACTCTGTAGCATGTAGTCTTTGAAAACCTCCCAGGCACAGATGCAAAAGACATATCATGTGATCAAAAGTGGGTAATGATCTGGGCTTTTGGGTTGATGACTATACCTCTAAAATTGAACACTTCCACAGAATCTTCTATCCATTGCCTAAGTTAGAGCCTTTAATTCTAGGAAAACAACTGGCCCACAATAAACTCTACCACGGTGTGTCTTCCCACGCTATCCCCAAATAAAAATATGGCTTCATCGCAGTGGCAGCTGGACTCAGAGCATGCAAATTGCTGTGAGCAACATCAGTCTTCATCAGTCCTCAAGTCTGGGGGAATCCCCTTCTTGCTCTCATCAAAAGAAGAAAATTTAAGAAGTACAGTTAAGGCAATTCCTTGTCATTTTTCTTACTCTGTTTCATTATGATTTCTGATAGGATGGTGGAAGAAATGTAGCTCTTTAAAGAATATTTTCAAAAATAAATGTATACTTGGTGAAAGGTAACCTCTTAGCCTCTAATCTCACCGTTCTCCTTGAGCAACACGACTATATTATGATCATGTATCTTTTTCAAGCTCATGAAGTTTGTAAGTGGCAGAACTGGTATATAAATTCTGACTCAAAAATCCAAATTTCCAATGACAACTTCAAATACATTTAGAACGATAATATTTGGAATTATGAATAATTCAAATATAGGGTTGTATTTTAAACACTTCTAGGGGCACTATAAATTTTACATCTTTTCTTACTTGCATTTCTGATCTTAAGAAAAATTGTGATAAGACTTTTTTTGTGATATTTCCATCTCCTCTACTTACTGCTCTCTTAAAAGTATTTTTTTAATTAAATCATAGCTGTGTACATTAATGCAGTCATGGGGTACAATGTGTTGGTTTTATATACAATTTGAAATATTTTCATCAAACTGGTTAACATAGCCTTCATGTCATTTTCTTAGTTACTGTGTTAAGACATTTATATTCTACATTTAGTAAGTTTCACATGTACCCTTGTAAGATGCACCATAGGTGTGGTCCCACCAATTATCCTTCCTCCACCCATCCTCCCCCCTCCCCTCCCCTCCCTTTCCCTTTTTCCCATATTCTTGGGCTATAGTTGGGTTATAGCTTTCATATGAAAACTATAAATTAGTTTCATAGTAGGGCTGAGTACATTGGATACTTTTTTTAAAATTGTGGTATATGTACACCATAGAATATCATGCAGCCTTAAGGAAAGATGGAGACTTTACCTCTTTCATGCTTACATGGATAGAGCTAGAATATATTGTTCTTAGCAAAGTATCACAAGAATGGAAGAAAAAGTATCCAATGTACTCAGCCCTACTATGAAACTTAAAAGGAATTTTAAAAGAATGCCTAGACTAACGGAGCCTTCAAGGAATATTATTTATCAAAATATTCTAAGATACAGGAATATGTTTGATTTTAAAACCAAATCAGATAGAGACAGATTCAAATAGAGACAGTAAATTTCTTCTTATTCAACAGAAAGTTTTTGTTGTTGTTGCTGTTTTGTTTTGTTTTGTTTTGTTTTTGAGACAAAGTCTTACTCTGTTAACCTGGATAGAATGCAGAGGTGTCATTGGAAGTCACTGTAACCTGAAACTCCTGGGCTCTAGTGATCCTGCCTCAGCCTTCCTAGTAGCTGAGACTAAAGACAGCCAGATAATTTTTCTATTTTTAGTAAAGATGGTGTCTCACTCTTGCTCAGGCTGGCCTCAAAGTCCTGACTTTAAACAATCCTTCCATTTAAGCCTCCTGGAGTGCTAGAATTAGAACAGGCATGAGTGACCAGGCCCCACTAAAAGTCATATTTTTATTAAGTAAGTAAAGTAGACTTTTATTTTTTCTAATGCCAAAATTAATTCCAAATACTTGGTTAATGTCAAATCATCTAAACCTGTGGTCTCCTAACTCCAGACCACAACAGGTACCAGCCTGTGGCTGGTTGGGAACTGGGTTGAACGACAGGAAGTGAGTAGCAGGCCCAGCAGCAAAGCTTCATCTACATTGATAGTCACTCCCCATCACTCCCATCACTGCCTGAGCTCTACCTCCTGTCACCTCAGTGGTGATATTAGATTCCCATAGGAGCAGGAAACCTACTGCAATTGTGCATGCAAAGGATCTAAGCTGTGCATTTCTGAGAATCTAATTCTCCCCTCCATCCCTATCCGTGGAAAATTGTCTTTCATGAAACTGACCCTGGTGCTAAAAAGGTTGGGGACTGCTGAGATAAACAATACCACAATCATATGGAAGGCTAGCCTTCAGTAAATTTATGAAATTTATTTTAAGTTAGCAAGTTTCTTAATTCCAAACAACTGTCCCAGAATTACCTTGATGAGTGCAACACTCTAATCTCACAAAAACATACTTGTTCAGGGCATCCTGAACTTCTGGCTTTATACATAGTGGAAGAGTCAATTTTCAAGTGTGAAGTGACTTTATGGAAGGGCAGTGAATATACAGTATTTATTGGTGCATATAATCTTAGAGACTCATCCTATAGGATGATATCAAATAGATAAAATGGATGTTGCCACCATAAGACAGAATTTTTAGGAGGCAGAGTGAAAAATGTTAAATAGGTACATTTTGACAGAGGGATGAAGTGATGAAGGTGAAGAAAATTTAAAGAATAAATTACTACCTAGAAATGCAAAACTTAGAGGGCCTCAGATTTCAAAGACAGAGCATAGGAAAGTCAAAAAAAGGAATAAGAAATTGAGCAAGGTCTCATTGAAACAGAAGAATAGGAAGGAAAGTAGTTCTACTAAAAATATGCTCAAATTGTGATATGGTTATACAACAAATACATTAGGCCACCAAAATCTTTAGATGTTTTGCTATTACTTGACAAACCAAGGTATTCTCATCTTCTTCCTTTATTGGAGTCTTTTTTTTTTTTATTCCCCTGCCCAGCTATGATGTTATCAATTGCACCCACTGGATTAGATCATGCTGAATTCTGAACACTGGTTTGATTACAGAAAGAACATTGCACTTTTTCTTCCTTCTGTTTTGTATGATGATCTTATTCATCAGGAAGAGTGATTAGATCTCAGGGAAGCACAGAAGCAATACCTCTAAAACAAGAAAAGAGTCCCCTTTTTTCATCCTTTTTCCCCTTGCTGTAAATCTCTTTATGTTTCAAAAAAAAAAAAAGCAAGTTTTATTATTAATAAAACACTGGTTAATAAATTTTCCTCTCTCACTTAAAGCCTCTTTGCCTTACTGTAAAAACATGGGTTTTTTTTTTTACTATTTTTAGTGAGAAAAATCAAAAGCTTACTGTTGGAGTAAAATTGTTATTTTCTTTTATTACCAATAGCAATGATATCAGAAGACCCAAATAGCATGATTCCTACACTTTATTCTCCTGTAATTCAGAAGGCAATTGTCATAACGGTTTTTTCTAAAAAACAAAAACATCTTAACTTACAAATCATGTGTCTCTGTTCTAGAAACAGCAATAGCAGGTGACTAAATTTGCTGATTTCTTTTTCAGTTTGGGTCCTACTCAAGCTCCCTATTAAAATTATTTTCAGTTTAGCTTTCATGACACTGCATACTCTCTACTTTTTTTTTCTTCTTTCATTAATAATGAATGATTATATTCTTGGCTCATATACATCAATTGCAGGAGTATTACAAATCTATCCCTTATTTTAAATATAACAATTTTGTCATTTAAAATTTTCATATGTATATTCACAGAGACTAATTTGTGTTTAGCTAAAGATAGCCTTAAAATGAAACAGCAGTGATTTCATTTCCATACTCCCACATGTTAATGATATCTGAAAGTCTGGAAAAACTCTACTTAATCCTTCAGTTGAAAAATCCCGAGTGAAAATAATCATTTCTTTCAAATCATTTTACTTCTTGAGGTTTCTATTTCTTTATAAAATAAAGTGGTTAAATGATTTCCAAAATCCTGTAGAAACCGTATTTTCTTTTATTCTAAGTGAGATTCAACATCATCATGCCTCTTGAAAAATTCCCAAGGTAATTAATATGTTAGATACAAATTGCACAGTGCTACATAGATGGAGTCTAGAGTCATCCTCAACCATAGACTTGGTGGAAGAATTAGAAACTATATACGAAGAAGACGTCTTTAAATTGGGGCTACAGGTACTATGAACCACTGTGCGTGTTTTCCTGACACAGTTCTGACCCAGAAGGAAGAAGAAACAGATGGAAACCAGAAAAGGTAAAAGTAAAAGGCTCACTGGCCGGGCATGCACTATGCCATTTAACTCTTTTACATTATACTCTCAGCTGTTCAGTTGTTATGCTCATGATGTTACCATATTTTAGCATCTTATTCCTTAGTACAAAAGAACTCTATAACTAGATTCCCTGTTTAAATGATCTCAGCATCTCCAGTCAGATCTGCAAACTACTACTAAAAGCAATGTTCCTTAACATCATGGTTATGCTCAGCCACTTCTTCTTTTTTTTTTAAATAATATTAGAAAAAGAAAGATAGCATTGTATCAGCAACCAAAATAGAAAGTACCTATCAATATAGCTTTAATAAGAGTTGTGCAAATTTTTTTTGAATGCATAATCATTTACTACTTGCTTGTTACAGAATACAAAGACAAAATAAAAATAGCAAACAATTTTTTCCCTTATTATGTTTTTACCAAAGTCTAAAAAAAAAAAGATGACTAATATATATAAATAAAAGTAAAAAATAATTTCTTAAAAAAAAAAACAGATCACACCAAGTCTTACAGACAGTAGAAACAGAAATACTTCAAAATCATTCTACTTAGTCTAGATACCCCTGATAGTAAAATTAGAAAAATTATATCATTATAAAGGGGAAATTATAGACATATTTCACTGATGAATAAGGATGCAATATGATAAACAACATACTGGCATGATGAATTAAAAATTGATGTTTAATATACATTGATCAAAATTAAATCCAGTTTGTGTGAGAATTAGTCATTTTTTTTTGCCCACATCCCCTCGCTCCTTCTCTGTCTGATCTCCCCTTCCCCCATGCCCCACCATGTCATTAATTGTCATTAATTGTCTTCATATCAAAGTTGAATACATAGGATTCTTACTTCTCCATTCCTGTGATGCTTCACTAAGAATAATGTGTTCCACCTCCATCCAGGTTATTACAATGCTGTAAAATCTGCCCAGCTATTTCTGTTCTTCATGAAGCTCTGACTTCCTGATAATAATGAGATCTCAATTACTTTGGGGATATAATTGCTCCTCTGGTACAGGCAGCCCTCACCTCACACAAAGATTTGCTTTCTTAAGGTTCTTTTTGTAAACTATGGCATTGGAATTCAAAATTCCCACTAGTGTAACTAATAACCCCGTGGTTGGGTGCCTAGTGGGTTTGAGCACAGCCCTGCAGTTTCCCTGTTAGTGTGAGAGAAACTGACCCAGAACCAAACTGATTGTGCAACTTTGCTTTTCAAGGCAGTGGAAGAAGAGGAAGGTGCAGATGAAGACCTCTCTGGAGGATGGTCCCACAGGGGATAACTGAAGATGAAAGGGGACAAGAAACGTGTCAGGGAATGGACAGGTACTTTCCAGGAGGTTGGAGGGTGGTTAGGCTCCTGATACAGCATCAATGCTAGAAACAAGGCTGTGAATGGAGCCAGTTAGTATGTTAAGAATATCTAGGGAGAAAGAGAAGTAAATCTGTTGTGCCAAAGAAAATTCTCTCTGGGCAGAGCAGGGACTGACACAGGTAGGGATAGCTTACACTGGACTTGATTTACTCAACTGAAATTGATCTACCTCAATTTCATTGTCTTCTGGAACACCCATTTCTATCTCCCAAGGGACAAGCTCTCTGAGAATCAGTAGATTATAGGAACCTAGTCCTAGAATTTCTCTTATCCTGTTACTGGCCTTTTGCTCCTCTGGTACAAATCATTTATTCAACTGTCTCTCTTTTGTCTTTTGACATTCAAGCCTTGAGTATTTCTACCAGGGAAAGTTCTCCCAGGATGCAGATCATAAAATCTCAGCTACTGAATTGAAAAAGTACCTTGAACCAGAGGAAAAACATTTAAAAATGATGAGAGGATACAGATATGAATCATTTGGGGAAAGAAAGGAAAATTTGGAGAATTAAAAGAAAAAAAGAATAGAAAATTGTATAGAAACCATCTTACACCTTCTCTAATGGGTTTAGAGAAGACATAATTACACCTTTAGATATGACAGTGAATTAGACTATTTCTTAGATCTGACAGTGAATTAGACTATTTCTTCTATTAGACTGTTTCTTAACTGTAAGTTTGAATCACCTTATTAATTCCTATTAGACTTACGATTGAATTTAAATGTGAAGTAATACATAGCATTGCTTATTTGGGTGGATTCTTTAGTTCATTGTAAATGAATTTAAAAAGCAGGGAAAATTTTGTTTTAAATATATTATGATTTTCCTAACCCTTAGTTAGCAAAAGCAAACCCTATGTACAAAAGAGTTGGTGGATAGTTTGTCAGGACTCCAATTAGAGCCTTAAAATTTCACCCTTTCCTAATTTTTCCCTCAAGTTGAAGAAAGAAAGCACTACAGCTGCATCTGCTGCGGACCTTCTTCCTTGCATTTTTAATTGTTCTCCAGACTTGAAGGTCTCCATGGAGAAAGAGAAAATTGACCTGCTGCCCAGACAAACACAAAATGCTCCTCTGCTTGTCTCCTTGGCAGGCTATTTTCATTTTCAGTGCTGTTGACAATTTCTGCCAACTATTTCCCCGATAAATTACCCTCCAGTAAACCAGCTATAGTACCCACCTTTGGCTATATCCAATGTTGGTTTTTTTCCAGGGCTGGGTTTGAATCCGCCACCTCCAGCATATGGTGCCAGCGCCCTACTCCTTTGAGCCACAGGCGCTGCCCATATCCAATGTTCTTAATCCCTAAATTGACAGTACTTTGCTTTCCCAAGAGCTCCCTAGGCAGGGGCCACCCTAATCAGAATTGGTGATCATTCATACTGTGTAAGTTCACTTGACATACATTTTCCAGTCCCAAGACTCTTCTCCAAAGGGTCAGGGTCAACTCCATAACAGCACCAATGACAAAGTTCCTTCATTTTTCTTTCAAGAGCATCTGCTTACACGCCCTGTTTCCTCTACCCATCTCCCTCCCTTAGCAGCTGAAATTTACGTTCTCTCCTCCCATCACCATTATGGCCACTACCGCCCCTACAGCTGTTTGGAAATATGTGGTTTAAATCTACATGATCTCCATTCTTTACTTCAAGACATGTAGTATTTTCTGGTAACTATATTAATGACCAGATAAGTATATTAAAATGAGATGCCAACTCAATTTTCCAACAAATATGTATTGAATGCTTTCCATGTTTTAGACATTATGTTGAAAAGCACTAAATGGTGAAAATACCCATGTCTGTAATTGAGTAAAAAATATTTATCTTTTTGTCAGTAATGTGGGATCAAAGAGCTTTAACTAGGTGTTATTATCTATATTAAATGTTAAGATTTGCTAAAATTGGTTAAAATGAACAGACATCACTTGCTTTGAAACGTGATACATTACTCTCCCTAGTTGGAGATAATTTAGTCAATAATGAATGTATTATAGTGTATATATTTGTGTATTAATTAGAGTTAATATTTTCTCTTTTCCTAGGTAATTAGAACACTTTATGTATTAATTTAAGGAAATATGAACATCTTAAAAAGAATAATAATTCTAAGATAAGCTCATCTACTAAAATTATCCACAAGAAGTACTTCTTTATAAATATTATCTCTAATACCTATGAGGTTTTTCTAAATATTATAAATAAGGTATTTGCTCTCTGGCTTAGAAAATTTCTAGTATCATAAAAAGTAAATAAACCTCATTTTATCTGTGCAAATTAGTATCCCTTATTTCTCTATGAAGAGGTGAGGGGAAAAAATAAAGCATGAGCATGAGCAGCATTCAAAAGTGAAAAAAAAAAAATATCCCATCGTCTTCCCTTCCTTTCCAACTAATGCCTTCACCTGAATTCCTAAGTTCCAAAGTGAGACATCTTTTCTTGTTCTCTCCCAAGATCAGTGACATATGCCATCCAATACCACATCTTACCACATCCCTCAATTAACTAAATTATGAGCCACACATACATTTAAGGCAAAATTCCAGGAATCACAAGAGAATAGTTTTAATTTTTTTTTTTAACTAACCTACCACTAAGAATTTTATAGCTCCTGGTTATGTCTTCTTATTTTGTGGGTAGATAATTACAAAAATTATCACTTTGCTTCTGCTGAAAGCTAACTGATACCTTAATACACGTGAGTGAAGATTTTGTAATTGTCACTATTTTAAAGGGTGATAATTTAAGAAGTTATCCAAAGGGTTTATATACTCCCATAAATTGGCAAGATGTGATACTTGCACACACTTGAAGATGAATACAGAGGTTGCCACGGCAACACTAAAATTTGATGAACTACTCAAAAACCTTAAGTGTTCTTGTGAATCCCAGGAATGCTTGCTGGCCTTACTGATCACCTGGTCGGAGTATTGCAAGGAAAGTGCAATCATGTATTCAGCCTTGCCTTTGGTTCTCCGGGCTTATAGTTCTCAGGGCACTTCTGCTTCTTTTGACCAACTAAGGCTTTGCTTCACTCCCTTCAGCATAATCACTTTAAATATCTGGAAATGAGTATGAGTCAGTCAATTTCAAGACGGATTTTTAAGCCAGGAGTTCAAGGTTGTAGTGAGGTGTGATGATGTCATGCACTCTAGTGTACATGACAGACTAAGACCCTGCCTCCAAAAAAAAAAAAAAAATTTAACTTGGGCAACTTTTAAAAAAGTATACATCAATTTTGATCACAAATGCAGTGTAATCTGGAATGTATTAGAAAGAGAAATTGATTCCAAAAGTTACTTTAATTCAAAAAGAGGTTGGCTTCCCCTACCCCTCGATAATAGGGAGAAACAGATAAAAGGAACTATTTCAGAGGCCATCACATTCTGTTTTCTGAGCTATGGCCAAAAAGATAGTAATTGTTGATCTTACATCTAAGTGAATGCATATCTGTAAATGAATGTGAATGGTCCTGAAAAGCAAAGATCTAACTTCCTTTTCTCTGAAACACAAGGAAAGAGTAAAATGCTTCCTAGAGATTCAATTATCATGTCAATGCATTTTATGCACCTTATCCAATAATTTTTACTTGTTTCTAGGACAAAATTTTAGGATACTTTTTAGAGCTTTTAAGATATTGATCATATTGTACTTTCTCATCAAATTGTTTTTCAAAATACCTCTAAGGCAATTGAGTGTTTACTAAGTAACACTGACACAGTTTTATCTGTCTTTAGAAAACATAAAATTAAACAGGATGTCCAGAAATATTTACTCCAACACCTGTTGCAGTGTACAATGCACTATTCTAAACTATACTTATTTTACTGCATTGCACAGTACCTGATAATTTTTTGGAGAAGGAAAGAGACAGCATTTAGGCGAAGTGGGAAATGTGAGGAAGGGAAACATGGGCAAAAATGAGGAAGAACAGCAATTGAGAAACATCTGGGAACACAGTAATGGGCAGGGGAAGTGTGGGCCTGGGTGAGAATTCCTGGAAATGAGTATGAGGAGGTAGGTTTCCGTCATGTTGTGAAAGGCACTGAATGTTGTAAAAAGAAGTATGACATAATTATATTTGTAACTTTGATATTAATGTGGAAATGGATTGAAATGGAGAAGATCAGAGTGTGAGTGACCAAGAAAAGAAAGTGAGTAAGGACAAAGACAACAGGATGCAGAGAAGGAAGCCTGATAGTTACGTTGGTAAACACTGACATGTCCAGTGGCTTACAGGGGATTTTCAAGCCAGCTGCATTTCAAAACAGTGCCTTATTTCATGTGCTTCTAGACTCTTCTCAAGCACTACTATACTACCCTATTCATAGATGAGAAGACTAAGTACTGAAAGGTTCAAGAACTTTTCTCAAAGTCACACAACATACAAATTGATTTTAAATCAAGTCTGTCTGATTCCAGAGGCACATCCTCTGAATGACTGTGACAATGCAGAAGAGGAAAGTGCGCTAATGGTTTTCTTAGCAGCAAATCTGTCCTCTCTTTCTCTACTTTCTATAAACAGGACCACTTTCATTAAAGTAGAAAAAGTAATGAGTCCTTTGCAGTGCTTTTAATTAACTTCAAGGGACAATAAAGAAATCGCAGTGCAATAAAATGGAGATTCATTAACAAGTATGATATTACACTATTTTAGAATCTGAGAAAGATTCATGGGGTATAACATTTCTTTCTAATTGTATCTTCTCATCCCCAGTACCTAGGACAGTGGACCAGGTGGACACACAATATATTGTTAATACAGAGGCTTAGAAATCAACTATGCCAGTCTCTTCCTTTTATAAATGAGTAGCCTGAGATTCAGCTTAGTCCTCCTGTGACTTGGTAAAGCAGGGTATAAAAACCTCATCTCTGATTTCAGTGAATCCATATAATTTTATAATTAATTTATTTTAATAGAATACTTAGAGGACTAGCACAGAGAACCAATATTATAAGTATGTATTTGTATGTATAAGAATTAAATTAGAAAAGTATAATTAAAATATACTGTATAATAAGTTTATAAAGATCATTTAGTTGACAGTAATAAGAGATTTGCTGGATGTTAAAATATCCAAAAGCTGACATTATGCAGAACAACTTAATAAGTTTACATATACTTCTTATAATATATAATATTTGACACATGTTTACTGAAACATTATGACTTAATTTAGCTTTTTATGGCCATGTATTTATATTAAAATTTACACCCTTGAAAATGGAAAAATAAAATGATTTCTGCTGGAGTCCTGCCCCAGACAGGACCTGTGGAACTGGCAACAATCAACTGAAGATAAGTAAGGTTAAAACTGGTGAGAGATAAAGAGACAGGACACACAGAATAAAATTTTCAAAGGTGGGAAACCCCGGGATCCACCACTAGTGTGTGGGATTCCAGCAAGTGGCTCTGAGTGTTCCACTCACCTTTTATTAAAGGCTATTGTCTCATTTAACTCAGAGGGTAAACTGAGGAAGGGGACAAAAAATCAGCAGTTTCTCTGAGTAAGCATGTTAGTTCTTATTCTATCTGTAATCATTAATTTTAAGGGTCTGAGCAGCCTTGATAGATCTAAAACCTGAAACTTGTGTGTGAGCAGCCTCCTGTCAGTGGTCACACAAGCAGATTCCTTAGGCGAGGTTAATCCCTTTAGTTCTCCGTGGAGCTGATGTCCTGGGGGCAAGAGTTTCCTCTGAAGAATCAGCAGAACAGAAGAATTTTCCTCTGATTTCCACCCAGAGGCAACTTCTTCTACTGATTAGGGAACAAGCCTCTTTTCCCATATCTCAGGGCTGGAGCTGTTCTCTTGATCTCCACCCTGGCCTATAATACAAATCCCCACAATGGGCATTTGCTTTGACTCCTGACTGGGCAGTGGGCGGCCTGGTTGATGTTCCTCCCCAGGCCTTATGCGTAGCTTCCTCTATGGCCAGTCTCTTCTTCAGAGTGTTTATAGACTCAGCAGGGGTGTTTGCAAACTGTATCCCTTTACAGATCAGACTCCTAGCAAAGCAGGAACTGCTCAGATAAGTAATTTAGCTGCTGGTTTAAAAGTAAACTAGCTAAACTGTTTTTATTCCACCTTGTTCAGCTTATTTCTCTGTTTTTCTCTTTTTCTGGGGGTGTTTTGCCCTTGCCCAATGGGGTCTTCAGTCCCCATTTTCCTGCAACTTCTCACTATCTGATCCAGTGACCTATGTTGTCATTATCACATTCTTAAAGATACCTTCTTGCCCCATTGGGTCATGTTGAGAACTACCAATAACAGGAAGAAAAATTTGGTATTGTTTATTTGAGAAATAAAGGTTTCCTCTTAGAAAAATATGTTTACTCAAAAACCAATTTAAAAGCACCAGTCAACATAGTATAAATATTTTGCTTTCACATCAATTTCAAAGATAAAAGATATCAGCATGTTCTTTACATAGGAAATATGCTAGTAAGACACCTTTTGCTATAATTTTTATACATTTGCCATCTACCATAGTTCATAGTTGGGACCAACCAAAGAAGCCTCACTTTTTTCCTGTAAAACTCCAAAAATAGTGTTCTAGATGTGTAAGTCTAAGCCCCAGCAATGGGTGGGTTTGTATTAGGACTAGAAGTAAGGTTTGCAGATCAGTCGATTTCTGATACTACATGTTATCAGGTTCCAAAGCGTTAAATTCCCAAACCAGTACAAATGAGGTTTCTTCTCCATTACAGCAGAGGGCACTGTATGTATGTTTTGATGCCGGTTTATTTTCTGGCTACGTGCCATTAAAGCAATGCAGTCAAAGTGTGGACCCCAGACTGGCTGCCAACTGCAAACTACTTGTTAACACATTGATACTAGAACAGGAGCTGCAGCTGGTCTATAACTTTGTTACTTCGCGTACAACTTAGTTCAGCAGGCATTGTGTGTGCTGAGAGAGGGGCATGGCTTTCTCTATGCAGAGAGTAGCAGTACCTGGAGTTTCATTCTGGAGCAAGTCATTCTTCTTAGGCTGGGACTTCAGAGAACTCCTTTCTGATGCAGCCCTTCTCAGTCTGATGGAGGTGGTACTGATGCTAGAAAGCAAATGGAGGACCCAGAAGAAATTTGAAATATCTCATTTCCTTGACTAAATTGTATATGGCATTACAACCAACCTAAGCTAAGCTATTGTACCTGGTGGTCTTGAAAACAAAAAAATATATACAATTTTAGTTTTCCTGTGACTAAAGTTAATATTTGGCTCTTTAAAATTGAAGTTGCTTTCCACTGCTTTCTACTTGTTTCATCAATATTCATATTAAGAATTGAAAATTCAGGACGTTCCATAGCAGATGTTTCGAGGGGTTGAATATGACTCCATATTCATGATTTTCAAGGCTAGAATTAACCTTTAAATTGTGTAATTTTTTAAAAAGAACATTTTGTTTTCACATTTTTTGGTGGATTTTACCTTTGATGAAAATCAAGTTTTTGTTTCTTCATCTGAGCAAAATATTTTTTTAATGTTCCTCAGTGTTCTAGATCATCTTCCTAATGCTAACTAGTTACAGTACAATAAAGAGGCAAGGTTTTAATGACCCTTGAAAAATAAATTAGATGTACTTGGCCACTTCTTGAGTCTCAAACATATTTATTTTTGTTTCCATTTTTCTTTTCAAAAACCAATTTAAAAGCACCAGTCAACATAGTATAAATATTTTGCTTTCACATCAATTTCAAAGATAAAAGGGGTAGTTTAATGGAGTGTGAGAAATAGCATCAGTTTTATAAAGGCTTTTATTATCAGTGCAAAAGCTTTTAAGGACATTCCCTTATAAAAAGAAAACGATATAAGGAAAAATTTAGACCCAATATTGTTTCTATTGTTTGAAGACTATTTGGTGGGCACACTATTCTAGATTAATAAACCATCTTAAGGGGCTATAAAATTGGATGAGAATATTAGTACCATTTTAGGACTTAGCAAGAGTATTATGGAGTTACAAACTTCTTAACAGTTTATTGTTATGTAGGTAAAACTAGTTTCTTCAACAAGGCATGAAAAAAATTACAAGATTTTTTCTTCTAAGTTCCCTCATCCTTTCAATCAGATGTTTAATGACATGAAAACACAGTGTTTTACTAATCAGAGAATGATATATGCCGTCTCCTAAAAATGCAACTTATTTGAAATAGTAGTTCCTATAGTTGGTTTCAGACTTTTCAGAAAATGAGTTACACTGATTCTGGAAAACTCTTAAGATCAACTAAATAATCAAATACTCATTTGAGCACATTTTACACAATGACTATGAAAAGTACTATAAAAGTCATTGGCCAGAGCATCTGCTAATTATAGAAATTAGCAATATCTGTTTAAAGATAACAAAGTTGGTGAAAAATGCCTGCAATTTTAATTCCTCCAATTAAATAGAAAATAACTTTGTCTGTTGCGCATGTTGTTTTGAGATCTTAAAAAAAAAAAATTAAGATGATCTTTTACTTGATCAAAATAACGGTTTTGATGATTTCACACATAGATATAAGTGGTCCTACTTACACAATTTTTTTAAATGTATAATGTTTAAAAAGACCAATAATGAGCACCCCAAGAGGCAAGTTTATACTGCTTTCTTTAATGTTTACAAAGTCTTATTTACCAATTTTTACCTTCATAGATTATGCTTTTTGTGTCAAATATAAGACCATTTTGCCAAATTCTAGATTCTGGATATTTTCTTCTATGTTTGCTTTAAAATTAATATCATTTTACATTTAAGTCCATTTTGAACCAACTTTTGTATAAGATGTATGATTTACGCCAGGGTTCATTCCTTTTGCCCCTGGATAGTCAGTTGGTCCTGCCCTATTTTTCAACACACTGTCTTTCCTCATTGAATTACTTTTGCACCTTTGTCAAAAAAATAGTTAAATATTTATGGCCTATTGTGTACTCTCTGTTATGTTCCATGGATCTATGTGTTTATTTTCATAAGGTCTTAATTGGTGTAGCAATATAATATGGCTTAATATTAGGTAGAGTGATTCCTTGAGTTTATGCTTCTTTGTATGGATTGTTTTTGGCTACTCTAGGACCTGAATCTTTTGTTATCAATATCAGAATAAGTTTATCTAAGTCTACAGAAACCCTTGTGGGAGTTTTGATAGTAATCATATTAAAACTATACCTAAGTGTGGGAGAATAGACATCTTTACTATGAAGCCTCTTTCAGTCTGTGAACACAGTCTACACAGTCTATCACTCCATTTATTTAGATCGCTGGGATTTTTTCAACATTAGTGATTTTATTCATGCAGACCCTGTGCATGTTTTGTTAAATGTATGCCTCAATTCAATTTACTGACTAATAGGAACTCACTCTTCACTTACTGTCCTGGTCCTTCTTCCATTTTCAGTTACATATTTCTTAATGATACCATTTCATAATCTGTTTGGTAGCTTAAGATACTACTTGTTCCTGAGATGTTCTCTCCTTTGTGCTAACAAATCAGTTCTTCACAATATGTTGTTCTCAAAAGTTTTAAATGTGCTAGGATCAGCTGCAAGAGATGTTTTCTAAATTCGTGTTTTGATAACCTGAATGATCTTGAACAGCTAAGTTTGCCAAACATAGTCATATAGTAGTAATAGTTTAAAGAATTAAGTAAATAAGTTACCTATGTTTTATGCATAAGATAAAACATAAATATATAAAAATCATAAATCACACAGAATAATACACATGAAGTCATTTATCTTACAGATCTAATGTTTCCTTACTTCAGACAAATAATAAAAGATGATGCAAACTTGAATATTGCTTCTGAATACAAGCGATTTCAGCTAAGTCTCTTCAAAGACTTAAATTTATATATGCATGCTCAGTGTTTGTACTGGCTTCACCAATTATATTTTTGTCTTCCCACTATACATCAATTCTCAACATCATAGGGACATGACATCCTAGACCATCTAGCTTCTTCCACTGGTATTTACTTTCATTTCAGTAGTATACTTCTGCCTCCTGTCCTATAAACTAGAAATAATTGACTTACCTTTATATTTGGAAAATCCTGATCATTTAAAGCAGTTTATTCCTCATTTTCTTCACATTTCTAAAGTCTTCTTTTCTTTTTATAAATATAAGAAGTCAATAAAAAGCCTGTTTCATTGGCCTCCTGAGTTTGAGCTTCTTTCATTTGCACTTATTCCAAATATTAGTACTGGTTGTTAAACTTCTAAAATTTGATGTGACTATTTTATTATACTATGGTAACTTTAGGAGTTCTGATGTTATTACCACTTATTCATTGATGGCCTACCATGGGCTCTATAGTTTGTACAAAATAAGTATATAGAGGGACATTCAAATGGCTTTCTAGAGGCATCTGGTACTCTGCCTCCTCCACAAAGAGGAAAGAAAATAGATAATTATGCTTCAATAGATCACCTAAAAGACAGCACTGGAATTCAACAGAGAAGTAACAGAAAACACTTAAAACAAGGAAGGAGAAGAATGCAAGGTAGCATTGGAGCCTGAAGACGCCCTCCCAGTGTAGGGAAACACTAGATGAGTGATACTCATTAGTCCCAATTCCCACCAGGAACACCTTCAACCCCCACAGAGAGAAAGCAGGTCCCAATAGGAATAGGGAGCTGCCAGGAGTCCATTACTGCAGAGAGGAATTTAAAGCTGGTCTCACACACTCACTGAGCCCTAAGTAGTTGTAGCAAGGCACCATTTTGAAAGCCGACACCATTTCAAGAGTCACGCCCACACTAGCTTGCATCCTGCCTGGTAGTCAGAGATAATCTCTTGTATTTCTGTATTATCTATTGTTATGTCTCCTTTTTCATTTTTCATTAAGGTTACTAGAGATTTTACTTTTCCATTTCTAATTGATCTGGCCAAAAGTTTTACTAATTTTGTGTATATTTTCAAAGAACCAACTTTTTGATTCATTGATTTTCTGAATGATTCTTTTGTTTTCAATTTAATTTATTTTTATTTAATTTTGGTTATTTCTCTTCTTCTTCTAGGTTTGGGATTAGATTGCTCTTCCTCTCCCATTTCTTTGAGATGCTTTATTAGGTTATTGATATGCTTTCTTTCTGTTTTTCAGATGTAGGCATCTAATAAGATGAATTTCCCTCTTGGAACTGCTTTTAGGATACACCACAGGTTTGAGTAGCTTGTGGTTTCATCATGTTATGTCCAAGGAATTAAATAACTTCCTCTTTTATGCCCTCCTTGACACAACTATCATCCAGCATTAGATTGTTTTCATGTCTTTGTGTGGGGATAAAATTTTTTTTTTGGAGTTGAGTTCCCTTTATTGGTTTGTGATCTGAAAAGATATAAGGCATAATTTCAATTCCTTTAATTTTGTTGAGGTTTGACTTGTATCCTAGGATATAATCTATTTTAGAGAATGTTCCATGGGCTAACAAGAAGAATGGCATGCTCTATATATGTCTATTAAGCCCATTTTTTCTTTCTTTTTTTTTTTTTTTTTTTTTTGACCAGGGCTGGGTTGACCACCTCTGGATGTGGGGCTGGCACCTTACTCCTTTAAGCCACAGGTGCCACCCAAGCCCATTTTTTCTAGGGTCACATTTAAGTACCTTGTTTGTTTAGTTTCTATTTAAAGCATCTGTCCAGTTCTGTAAGAGGGGTGTTAAAGTCCCCAGCTATTATGGTGCTGTAGAATACCATATTGTTCAGATCAATTAAGGTCCATTTCATAAAACTGGGAGCATTTAACTTCAGTTCATAAATATTTAGAATTGAAATGTCCTCTCATTGTACTGTTCCCTTGACCAGTATAAAGTGACTGGAAAAATCCTTATAGATATCAGCCTCAGCAAAGAAATTATAAAGAAGACCCTAAAAAGCAATCACAGCAACAACAAAATAAATAAATGGGAATCTATTCAATTAAAAATATCTGCACATAATCAAAAAAGAAATGGGGGAAAATATTTGCAAACTATATATCTGATAAAAGATTGATAACCAGAATCTACAAAGAACTCAAGCATATAGCAAGAAACAACCACACATGCCCATTAAAAAATGGGCAAAAGGCTCAACATGGTGACTCATGCTTGTAATCCTAGCACTCTAGGAGAGTAAGATGCATTGCTTGAGCTCAGCAATTCAGGACCAGCCTGAGCAAGAGGGAGACCCTTCTATAAAAATATCAAGGCATTATGGTGGACGCCTGTAATCCCAGCTTCTCGAGAGGCTGAGACAAAAGGATCATTAGAACCCAAGGGTTTGAGGTTGCTGTTAAGCTATGATGCCATGGCACTCTACCAACAGTGACAAAGTGAGACTCTGTCTCAAAAAATGGGCAAAAGACATGAATAGAAACTTTTCAAATGTAAGTATATTTATGGCCAAAAATCTCATGAAAAAATGCTAAACATTTCTAATCAACAGGAAAATGCAAATCAAAACCACAATGAGATATCACCTAACTCTAATGAGAATGGTTCATATTAAAAAGTCTTAAAAAAGAGATGCAGGCATGGATGTGGAGAGAAAGGAAATCTTATACATTGCTGATGGGACTATAAACTAATGGAACCTCTAAGGAAATTATAGGGAAATACCTCAAAGAACTTAAAGTAGACTTACCATTTGATCCAGCAATCCCACTGCTAGGTATATACCCAAAAGAAAAAAGGTCTGTTTATAAAAAGGACACCTGGACATGAATATCTGTAGCAGCACAATTCATAATCACAAAGACATGGATGCAACAGAAGTGCTCACCAATACATGAATGGATTAACAAAATGTATTGTATGCATGCTATGGACTACCAGTGTGCCACAAAAATAAATAAATAAATAAATAATGGTGATCTGGTATCTTTTTGGACAAACTGGAGGGAACTAGAAACCATTCCTTTAAGCAAAAGCTCAAAAAATGGAGAAACAAACACATGTACTCAATACCACATTGAAACTAATGGGCCAACACTTAAATGCACATATGAAAGTAAATCCCAATGAAAACCAAGCTCCAAGAGTGGAAGGGAGGAGATAGGTAAGGTAAGTGTACATCTATTGGGTACAGTGCACACTAGACTCCATCTGTACAAAAACAGAGTATATAAGCAACGCATGTGTACCTCCTTATATTCTAAAGTTTAAAAAGAAAATTAGGGGCAGTGCCTGTGGCTCAAAGGAGTAGGCACAGACCCCATATGTCAGAGGTGGGAGTTTCAAACCCAGCCCTGGCCAAAACTGCAAAAAAAATTAAAATTAAAAATAAAATAAAAAGAAAATTAAAAAAGAACAGTGGCTTACCCTAAAATAATCACCAAAGCTTACAAAAACTATACACTAAAAAACTGGAAAACCTAGAGGACATGGAATAATTTCCTGGTAAGCTTACATACAACCTAATAAGACTGAATCAGAAAGAAATAGGAAACCTGAACTCACCAGCAACAAGTACTAAGATTGAACCAGTAATATAAAATCTCCCAACAAAGGACAGTCCAGAACTGAATGGGCTTCAATGCCCTGCCAAACTTTCAAAGAATTAATACCAATTGTGCTCAAACTATTTCAAAAATTGAAAAGAAAGATATACTCCATAACTTGTTTTATAAGACCAGCAGAGATCAAAACCAAACAAGAACACAACAAACAAAGGAAGCTATACGGCAATATTTCTGATGAATACAGATGCAAAAATCCTCAATTGAATACCAGTAAGCCAAATCCAATAGCATATCAAAAATAATACCCCATGATGAAGTAAGATTTATTCCAGGGATACAAGTATAGTTTAACATATGCAAATCAATATATATAACATATTACATCAACAGAATGAAGGAAAAATATCATATGATCATCTCAAAAGATGCAGAAAAAACATTCAATGAAAGTTAGCATCGTTTCATGATAAAAACTCTCAACACACTGAGCATTGAAAGAAATATCTCAAGACAATCAAAGCAATATGTGAAAAACTCACAGCTAACATCATACTGATTGGGGGAAAGCTGAAAGCCTTTTCACCAAGAACTGTGATAAGACAAAGATGCCGACTTTGATCATTCCTATTCAGCACAGTACTGAAGTTCTAGTTAGAGTAATCATGCAAGAGAAAGAAATAAAGAAAGTGCATTCAAATTGAAAAAGAGGAAGTCAAGTTGTTCCTCTTTGATGATGAGATGATCATTTGTCAAGAAAACCTAAAGACTCTATAAAAAAATCTCTTGGATACTATAAGTTCAGTAAAGTTGCAGGATATTAAATCAACCAAAGTCAGTAGCTCATCTATACAAATGAAGAAATAGTCAACAAAGAAATCAAAAAGGCAATCCTTTTTACATTATCTAAAAAAAGAAAAGAAAATACCTAAGGATAAATTTAATAAAGGAGATGAAAGACTTCTACAAAGAAAAATACAGGTCACTAATGAAAGAAAATGAATAGGGTACAAATAGACATTCCATGTTCATAGATTAGAGGAATTAATAACATTTAAAAAACCATACAGCCCAAACAATCTGTAGATTCAATGTAACCCCTATCAAAATAGCAATGTAATTTTTCACAAAAATAGAAAAAGTAATGCTAAAATTTATACTGAACTACAAAAGATCCCCAAAAGCCAAACAATCCTAAGTAAACAACAAACCCAGAAGCATCATACTGTCTGGTTTCAAAGTATCTCAGAAGGCTATCATAAGCAAAATAGTATGATATTGCCATAAAAACAGACACATAGACCATTGGGACAGAATAGAAAACCCAGAAATAAACCTACAAATTTACAGTCAACTGATTTTCAACAAAGGTACCAAAAACGTATGTTTGGGAAAGGACACCTCTTCAATAAATGGTGCTGGGAAAGTTGGATTGCTATGTGCAGAAGAATGGAATTAGACCCCTATCTTTCACCATATGCAAAAATCTACTCTAAATGGATTAAGAACTTAAACATAAGAACCAAAACTATAAAACTACTAGAAAAAAACACATAGGAGAATTACTTCAGGTCATTAACAAAGATTTCATACTCAGACCTTGAAAACACAGGCAACAAAAACCAAAATAGACAAATAAGACTACATTAAACTAAAACCTTCTGCATAGCAAAAGAAACACTCAACAGAGGCAAGAGACAACCTATTAAATGAAAGAAAATATTTGTGGCTACACACAGTGGCTCATGCCTGTAATCCTAGCACTCTGGGAGACTGAGGGAGAGGATCCCTTGAGCTCAGGAGTTTGAGACCAGCCTGAGGAAGAGTAAGACTCCATCTCTACTAAACATAGGGAAAAAATAGCTGGGTATTCTGGTGGGTATTCTGGGTATTCTGCCTGTAGTCCCAGCTACTCAGGAGGCTGAGGTACGAGAATCACTTGAGTCCAGGAGTCTGAGGTTGCTGGGAACTAGAGTGATGCCACGGCACTCTAGCCTAGGCAGCAGAGTGAGACTCTGTCTCAAATAAAAAGAAAGGGGGCAGGGGGGAGAGAGAGAAAACCTTTACACACTACTCATATGACAATGAACCAATGTCCAGAATATGCAAGGAACACAAACAACTCAACAGTAAGAAAAAGATCATCCCACTTAAAAGTGGCCAAAATAGGTGAATAGACCTTTCTCAAACAAAGACATACAAGTAGCAGCAAATATATGGAAAAAATAGTCAATATAAATAATCATCACAGAAATCCAAATCAAAACTAAAATGAGATACCTTCTTAGACCAGTTAGAATGTACAAGAACAAAAAAATGCACACACACACACACACAAAATATATTCAGGTGAAGATACAGGAAATGAGAACTCTTATACACTGTTGGTTGGAATGTAAATTCGGATAGCCTCTATGGAAAATAGCATGAAGAAGTATGATGATTTCTCAAAAAAAAAAAAAACTAATACAATTTAAAAAATTAAATTAAAAATTGTATATCCTGCAATTCCACTACTGGATATTTTTCCTAAGTATTTCAAAGGGATACCTGCATTCTCATGTTTATGGACACACTATTCACAACAGCCAATATATGAAATCAACCTAAGTGTCCATCAATGGATGAACAGATAAAGAAAATGTGGTATACATAAGCAATGGAATACTATTCAGGCATACAAAGCAATGAAATCATGTCATTTGTAGGAACATAGATGGGATTAGAGGTCGTTATGTTAAGTCAAATAAGCCAGACACAGAAAAGCAAGTATCACATGTTTTTTCTCATACATGGGAGCTGAAAAAGTTGATCTCATGGAGGTAGGGAATAGATTAATAGATACCAGAGTGTAGGAAAGATGTGTAGGTCAGAAAAAAAGGATAAAAAGAGGTTGGTTAATGGTGACAAACATACAGTTAGATAAAAAGGGTAAGTTATAATGTTCACTAGCCGTGTAAAGTGACTACATTATAATAATTTATCATATGTTTTGGGCTTGGCACAGTGGTCATGCCCATAAACCTAGAACTCTGGGAGGTCAAAGCAAGTAGACCAGCCTGAGCAAAAGCAAGAAACACATTTCCCCCCCCCCCCGCAAAAAAATAGAAAAACTAGCTAGGCATAGTGCCAAATGCCTGTAGTCTCAGCTACTTGGGAGACTGAGGCAAGATGATCACTTAAGCCCAAGAGTTTGAGATAGCTATGAACTATGGTGCCATGATACTGCACCCAGGGAGACAGAGTGAGACTCTGCATCAAAAAAAATAATAATAATAAATATATATATATATATATGTTTCAAATAGCTAGAATGGAGTACTTGAAATGTTCCTAACAAATATAAATGATAAATGCTCAAAATTATGGCCATCCCAATTGCTCTGACTTGCTCATCCACAGTTTACGCATGTAACAAAATATCACGTGTACCAGCTACTGTATATGTACAAATATTTGTTTCAATAAAAAAATAGTAATAATATATAACCACCTGTGTTCACCAGAAATTACCTTAATCTTATACATCATATTATGTGGCATGGAAATCTCAAATGTCTTCAATCAAAATGCAGGATCCAATCACAACAAAACATGTATTTCCAGTTGTGCACTGTACAAAGATATCTGGTCAAAGGAAACAGGGGCTGCTGGAAACTAAAATTCAATTTTTGTTCCACTTCCCAACCCATAGGTTCTAGTTGACTCTACCAGGCAGGTGGAAGCACTGCTTTCTAATTCTTATAAATCAACAGGGGCCTGGGAAATGTGTAAGAAGTGGTGATGGTCTCCAAGTTTCACTCTATCTTGCAAAGTCTAGAAGATATAAGAATCCCTGGAGACTCATCTGTTGGAACAAGGCTTCATTTACTATGTAGAACTTGAACTGAATCTTGAAAAAATGATATTGTTGAGTTCAAAAGATTAGGTAGAAAATTGCTAATGAAAGAAATGTAAACATTTAATACTTCAGAGATAAAAATGGATATAATAGTATGTATATTTAAGGAACATAATTATTCCTAGGGAACTGTAAATCATGTGGCTATTTTGTAAAACAATTAAAGTCTAAATGTAATACCATTATATTGAAAGGTTTCATAAATTTTTTTCCTTCAGGAAAGTGTCTTAATATTTGAATAAATTAGGCATCAGTCCATGAACTATGAATTTGACTTCTGCAAATCCACAATGACTGATTTGACTATTAAGTTTAGACGAGACAAATACAATAATTTTTGTCTGTTAAAAGATCTGATTCCTGCTTTCTGTATCATAGGGACCTTCTATTATGCTTTTAATAATGTGAATTTTTCTCACTTACATATGAGATGATTACTGCTGCATCCACTGTTTACTTTTAATTTTCATAATTACCTTTATAATTCTCCAATACATTTGCAACTCTAATCCTATTTTTTAAAAGAACACTGTATGATTATGGACACACTCATTTGAAGGAAAAAAAATATTCATGAGTAACTTTACTTTTCTGTATTCATATTCACGTTATGGTTTAGGGAGATTGCCAATATCTGTACCACAGAAATGAACTAGCACTTTATTCTTTCTTCTTTTTAAAATGTTTCTGTCTTGCTTCCATCAGGCAACAAGAAAACTATATTTTTTAGAACTGTTATTATGGAAGAGATAGCCAATATTGGAATTAGATAGCTGGGAAAGTATCAGCATATGGCTAACCACCACCCTTTTGCCATCTCCAAAAGAAAATTGGCTCGGTGCCTATAGCTCAACCGGCTAAGGTGCCAGCCACGTACACCTAAGGTGGTGGGTTCAAATCCCCAGCCCGGACCTGCCAAACAACAATGACGGCTGCAACCAAAAAATAGCCAGGCGCTGTGGCGGGCACCTGTGGTCCCAGCTACTTGGGAGGCGGAGGCAGGAGACTCACTTGAGCCCAGGAGTTGGAGGTTGCTGTGAGCTGTAATGCCACGGCACTCTAACCAGGGGGACAGCTTGAGGCTCTGTCTCAAAAAAAAAAAAAAGAAAAGAAAAGAAAAGAAAATTATCAGTCTTTCTTCACTGATCTTGTTCCTCTGCTGCTTCCATTACCCCATTGTTAGATACTTGTTTTTCCCACTAGTAGAGAGCACCATCGTTTAAAAATGAGGTCTTACAGCAAGCACCAAAAATCTCATGTCATATACAAAAGGAACACCACCAGCTTGACCAGTTAGATGTAAGCACTCCAAATTGCATATTAAAATCAGTACACTGTACCCCATAAATGCATTAATGTACACAGTTATTATTTAATAAAAAAAATTGTTAAGAGGGGGAAAAAATAAGTTTTGATCAATCATGTTGAAAGAAAGACCAAAAACAGAAAAGGAACACCAAAAAACACCTGGTGAGTCAATGTTGATACAACAGAAGCTAGTAGTAGCTTATGACAGTTCACGGTCACATGTCTTGGTAGTGACAGGATCAAGACTAAAGCCTGTACTTCCTTCCACCCTGACCTATTCCAATTAAGTTCTAACTTTCTGGGTTTTTCTATAACGTTTCCTAAAATTTTGTGATTACAAAAGTCATTGGTGTTTGTTGTAAAATATAAATAATAACATATTGTATAAATTTAAAATGATATCCCAAAATGTAAATTCCTAGACATACACAAGAATTTATTTGTCTTTTCTTCTGGCCCTTCTGTGTGTGGTGTGTGCATGTATTCAATGGAGGTCATGCGCTTTACATAGTATATTTTCTATCATAAATAATTATTGATGAATGTTATGAAGGAGAAAGGTTTGGAGCGATGAATTTAATTGTGGGTCTTGAATTGAGTTTTCTAAATTACATCTGAGTGGAGATATTTAGTAGGTTGTACATTTTCTTAAGTAAATCTTGGACACTGTAGAAACTGAGAAGAAAAAAGGTGAAACTTTTTGAGGGTCAGGCAAGTAGTGTGAAAAGGAAGTATAAAAATGTGCTTTTAAGGCCTGTGCACTGCTGGGTATCATACTTGGAAAGAGGTTAGTGGATCCAGGGAAGGCTTAAGGATGGGAGAGACAAGTGTATGAAGTTGACCTCTGTTGACAAAAATGATAGAAAAGAAACATGAATGCAGAAAATGGAAACTGAAATGGAATGAGTGGACCTCAGGGAAAAATGAGCAAATTAGAAATAAAACCATGAGAACAATGTCTACAAGACCAAGGAAGGAGGTGATAATGGTAAGGAAGAAGACTGGGGCAACAGTTCAGTCCAAAAGCATTTACTCTGGTTTACCACATGCCCAACAGAGAGCTTAGTGAGGAAAACAGACGAAGGAAACAAAACTTCTGCTCTCATGAACCCCACAATCCAGCAAAGGCATATACATCAATTACTGTATTTCTTTTTTTTTTTTTTTTTTGGCTCGGCACCTATAGCTCAACCGGCTAAGGCGCCAGCCACGTACACCTAAGGTGGCGGGTTCGAATCCCCAGCCCGGACCCGCCAAACAACAATGATGGCTGCAACCAAAAAATAGCCAGGCGTTGTGGCGGGCGCCTGTAGTCCCAGCTACTTGGGAGGCGGAGGCAGGAGACTCGCTTGAGCCCAGGAGTTGGAGGTTGCTGTGAGCTGTAATGCCACGGCACTTTACCCAGGGGGACAGCTTGAGGCTCTGTCTCAAAAAGGAAAAAAAAAAAAAATTACTGTATTTCTAATCTAATAATCAGAGCCCTGATTCAGTCACACAATTATGAGAGCTCTGAGGGAGGCACACAATATGATGTCAGAGCCAGGCGGGAAAAGAGGACAGATTTTACAGAAGAAAGGTAAAACAAGCTTAAGGACACATTGGGGTCACATATGCATAAACTGAGAAATAGGAAAGTAAACAGAAATGAATCAGAAAAACTAAGATAGAAAGCTGGAGCCTGCCCAGATGGCAGAAGCAGAGGAGGTGAGGAAACTAAAGGGGGCAGACAATTAAGATAAAGGCCTTTAGAATGCTGGGTCTATGGAAGGACTATTTCCTTTGCAGGTCTCTAAGCAGTTCAGTGCTTCTGTTGTGTAAACAGGTGTGTGTGTGTGAGTGTGTGTGTATATGTGTGAAGAAATATATTCTACCTATCTGCTAAACCTCTGTGGATGCTGGTATGTTTTCATCACTGATACTGTGAGAGAACTGCCATTTACACATGCAAATAAATCAGCCATTATGGCATTTTTTGTTCAAGCATAGCTGAAAATCCCCCCTCCCCCAAAAAATTAAAACATAAAAATCATGAGCATATTGCCTACCCTGTTTGGCAACAATCCACAAGACTAATGCCATTTTATGCTTCAGGATTTTTGCAAATACAAATATGTTTTTAGGGAAGAAACAATTTGAGAAACCACAGTGTTCCTTAGCTCATCACTAGAAATGGAAATTAGCACATCAGTAACTCACCTGTAGAATTTTATATCCATGAACAAGAAAATAATGTTATCTCACCCAGTGCAGCAGGTTGATGTGAATTATGACTTTCAGGAAAATGAAGCGTGATGATTAGCCACCAAAGGTGTAAATTCATGATGATGATGACACTGTACCAGAGACTCATTCTAAAGCACAGAGTATTCCAAAGAGGTCTCTAGAACAGCTTGAGAAGGCTTTCATGCCCTGCCCCATTCCTTTCTCTCTGAGATAAGGGTACTAAACTTTTTCACTGTTCTCTTCATTTGGTGTGGTGTCCTTAAATACTCCAATAAAGCCTCTTTAAATGTATCTATAGCAAATTGCTGTTATATCACAAATTAGTTTTGCTAATTAAGATTTCAAGAAGAAGGCTGGTTTAAAGGCTGATAAAATGATCTAGGCTATTATATACATAATTGCTATATTCACAATATTTATAAAACACTTTAAATCTCCAAGTAGCTGTTTTTTTTTTAAATCTTCCTGTTCAGGTGATTAATTTTTATTTTGTATTATTAAACAGTTTACAGAAAGATGTGTATCCTTAATGAAAATTAATAAATAGAAAATGTTTTATGAGACTGCTTTGAATGACTCATTTAGAAATCAAGAAAGCTCTGTGACTATCTGCACTGCAAAAAGAAAAAAACATGAAATATTAGAATTAAGGTAGAGAAGTGAGTCCTTACAGGTAATTAAAAATGGCAATGCTTAAATTCCACCTATGAGAAACACAAGCTCTTAGTCTTTGACAGCACATTCATAGAGAACTTATTACCTGTGCACATTTCATTCCATGAACTTCTGGCAGTTCATCTTTATATTCCCTATGGGTCTTTGCTATTGGTCCACACTATACTTATGTAAGGTAAAACAAAATCTGCTTATACATTATACTACTTAAATATTTTCCATTAAAGATGGGAGGATAAAGTTGATTTTATCCTAACCCTTATCAGGAACCAACTGAAAGCAACATTTAATTAATGGAAACAAAAGACAACTCTAACTCTCATTAAACTAAGAAGTAGCTACCACCTCCTATCACATAAACTATCACGATATATTTCAAATATAGGAAGTTTGGGGAAAATCATGAAAGGATTCAGGAAGTAGATGTAGATTTTAGGCAGCAAGCTGAGTTCTATAAAACTGTTGGAAAACTCTTGAGGTTCCAATTCAATGGTTGTAATGTAAAAAAAAAAAAAAAAAAAAAAAAAGCACAGTCGTGAAAGCAACGCATGCCCATTGACCATTTCATACCTGAGAGTGGCAATAGAGATGGGGCTAGTGAAGAATCACCAAAAGAACCACAACAAAGTCAAAAGGATAAGCTGTGTAACCAAATGCCAAAAAAAGCCAAGCAAACACTTTGAAAAAAAAAACTAAGAAATGTTGCCTACCAGAGTTTCTTAGAAAAACATTTTGGAAATAAGAGGTATTTACTGAAGAAAGTGTGAGTTCTAAGAACATCACTACAGCTCTAATTTTTCAGACAAGTATTAATGTCTTTGGAATATTAGATTATTAACAAAATCTCTGGCTGGTCATACTTTAAGGTATTACTGCTTCAAATTTAGTTTATTTGTTTCTAAATAATCTCTATCAATCAAAAAAGGCAAAAGGGATACTGATTATGCTTATGAACTAATAATGCAAAAAGTAAAATAAATATAATGATGTATACAGTGATAAATGTCTTTAAAGATAAAAGGTCTATAAAATTCAAATAATTGGAGTAAATTTCTATTTTAGCAAGATCAGAGTAAAGACAGAGTTTTCCTCATCTTCTCAAGAATCTATCTTCAAGTAGCAAGAGTAAGAATCAGAACCAATTAACCATAAAAATACATTAAGCAAATGCTTATCACATGCCCAAACTATGATATTCTAAGTACCCTAATATAGGTATAAAGATAAATAAAACAAATGTGGATTTGTCTATATGAGATTTATAATCCACTGAAATATTATCTACCAATGTGTTCTACTGCCATATTGTTGAATAATGAAGGAATTTTTATTTTGCAAAATGGTACAATTAAGACAAGAAATAACATAATTAAAGCACAATTATTTAAAATCACATATAATTCCATTGTGATAAAATAATGTGCACTAATGTGGTGATTTTGATTCAGAAATAACTCAATTATAAAGTAGGATTTTTTTCCTAATTATCGTCATTTTTTTCAGTGAAATGAATATTTTTCAAAGTGAAATGTATAGTGTGCCATGTATAAAACAAAAAAAGTATTGTCCTTTCAATAAAATATAGTTTGGCACTCATAAATACAACTGAGTTTCAAAATGATTCTTCAAAATAATTAAAGAAACTATAGAACATACTATTATTACTTCTCAGTTAAATACATAAGAAAAAAACATATTTACTACTTGAAAAGTTATTATGACCTACTGTTTGTGATATCTGAATACATTTCTATGGTTTAGTCTAAAATTTTTGCTTCTATATAACCTTTACCAATTAAAAAAGATAAAAGAATGTTTATTACCTTTAAAAAAGTGAGATATTTAACAACAAAGATACTTACAATAATACATCTTTAAAAGTGGATGGGCTGAGCATGGTGGTACACACCTATAGGCCCAGCTACTCAGGAGACTGAGGTAGGCTGAAACTTTGAGCCCAGAGGTTCAAGACCAGCATGGATAAAACAGTGAGATCCTATCTCTTAAAGAAAAACATTAGATGAAATACTACCAGAGTTTTAATTTATAGTTGTAGAAGATGAGATTATTCCTTCAGTAAATCATTATTGAATAACAAAACCAAGAATCAAAAGCACAAACTCCATGCCTTTAGATCTCAGACAAAGTTTACAGAGCATCTTACTTGAAAGTAAGAGATTCCCAGGGAGAAAGAACAATAATTGCTCAAGGAACCAGGGAAACAAGTAGCAAAAAATGGCTAAGAAAGGGAGCTTTCTGGGCCCAGTTTGGCATGAAGCCTTAAGAAACAGATATAAAAGGGTTGTATGCAATAATACATTGTTGAAAGGAGCACATCTTCATGGAGCAGTCTACTGGCTGTCTTGAGAGACATAATATACTGTTCAAAGCAGTCCTGTTACTCTGGTTGGTCTGACCTGTAGCTCTGGCTCCACTCTGCTCTTGTGAATCGCTTACAAATAGATGATCTCAGGGAAACTCATCTTACTATATACAAGTAAAAATTTTAGAATGACCACCAAAGGTACATCCAAGGATATTTTAACAAAAAAGTTGAACAAAAGAAGATAACACAGAAAAACAAATACTAGACATTACCCCAAAAATAGATTTAAAATATTGATTAAATATATTACCACTAATTAAAAGTATGTGATGAAGAAATCTTCTATATAAATCAAGAGCACAAAGTAGTAATATAAGAGTGTACAAGTAGTGTGTCAAGACTTAAGGTGTGATCAGCTTCTTTTACTTTTCTATGTTGTTGAAGAACAAAGTACGCTATTATTACTAGATATTGATTGAAGAAAAAGTCTATAAGTTCTACTATGTTGATTATATTGTACATATCATCTGGATCTTTTTTTTAATACATAGGACTCAACTTGGATTGAGACTGCTATATTTACACATCTTAACATTAGAGTATATCTGTACATTTCATTTTGCATCTCATACAGTTTTTACTTATGATAGATAGTTGCAATATTTGGTATATAGGTAGTCAAAGCTTTCATATCTTCATTTTAAATTGTAAGCTTTAATTAGCATCATTAGTGTCCTACCTACCTTTCAAGTTGAGTTTTTCACTTCAGTAGTCCTTCAACCTGCCATGCCAAATGTCTTACATTGACATTGATTAATATCTTCAAACTTTGTATCTTTCTTTATCTCAGTGGGATATTTTACCCCAACTAGTTTACCTGGGAAGTCAGTTTGTCCATCAAGACTTTACTCAAGGTTACTCACTTCCTTTTTCTCTTACTAAATCATATAAATATTTCCATTCTAGAATAAGAATATATATGTACATATATATATAAAGCTAGCTATTACCTGCCATTTATGTCCTCTTCTGGACTATGAACTTTTTTTTCTTTTTTAGAAATAAGATCTTATTCTTTCACAGAGTGCAATGGCATGCTCAGAGCTCAGCCTAACCTCAAATTCCTTGGCTTAAGTGATCCTCCTGCCTGAGCCTCATGAACGGCTAGAGCTACAGGCATAAACCAGCAAGCTTGGCTAATTTTTTAAAAAAAATTTTTGTAGAGATTAGGTCTTTCTATGTTGCACAAACTGGTCTTGAAATTCTAACTTTTAAGGGTAATGGTTCTATATATTATTTATATCTGTGTCTTGGGGTCTTGGAATAATAGCAAAGGCCCAATGGATGTTCATGATTGTAGGTAGTAGATAAGATCAAGACTATACTCCAGGCATCAATAAAGTATATAAGGAAAAAAGTTTAGTTCCTGTGGAAAGAAGGATTTTAAGGTAAAGAGCTAGGCAAAAAGTCATAGACTCAGCTATGGGATTAAAATCAAACTATTAAAACATTATCTGGCGTAATGCTTGAATAAATAAAATAGAGTAGAGAAGGAAAGACAGTACCCACCAATGTGGCAGATAAATACACAAAAGCCCACCTCAGATACTGGAATCTGGACAGATTTAGCAGGCAGAATTCTGAGAAGACCTCAAGACTTCTGCCCCTTGATATACACATGCCTTCCTCTAAGTATTCAGTCAAACACTAATCTAGGTGCTCCTGTGAAGGTATTATGCAGACATATTTAGATTCTATCAGTTGACTTTAAGAAAGTCGATGTAGTGATCCCACTGTAATCACATGAGCCCTTAAGGAGGACTAGGCTCTTCCTCACTGAAGAGATTGAAAGTATGAGAAGAATTCAACATATAGCAATTTTCCAGTGTTGACTTTGAAGATAAACAGGACCATGTGGAAAGAGGTTAAGTGTGGCCTCTTCCAGCTGACAACCAGCAAACAAACTCAGCCTCCACCCTACAAACCTAAGGAACTGAATTCTCCAACACTGGATGAGCTTAGAATAGGCTTTTATGCCCCAGATATAAACACATCCTATAGAAACCTTATCTCAGCATAGTGAGGTCCAGCAAGGTGAGAGCAGTTATAGCACACTCATAATTCTCACCTACAAAGCTGTGAGACAATGGATATGTGTTGTTTTAAGTCGTACCCAAGGTACCTTAAACTTAAAGGTATTGTTTTAAATCTGGGGTAATTCATTGTGGAATAATGGAAAAATATTACAACAGGGAACTAATTGTATTCCCCAACGCCTCCCTAATGTATTTGTCGGGATTGTGCCAAAAACCAGAGGTGGGACTTAGCCAATAGCTTGCAGATCTCCACCATCTGCATCTGGACCACATTTAGGAGGGCAGGACTGAGTTTAGCAAGCCATCTACAGACTAGCCCTTCCCCCAAACTCAGTCCCCACCACTGGAACCTAACTTCCTACTGTTGGAACGCTTGCTGCTTCCTATGGCATGCAACCAGATCTTTTTCTATTGAGTTTGGAAGCTATTCAGATTGTTTCCAAGTCCCACTCTACCTTTTAGTTGCTGAATAATTATAGAAAAGATATTTGACCTTCCTAAGCCTCTATTTTTCCTCATCTATAAAATGTGAATTTGAGTAACTATTTTATGAGGTTATTGAGAGGATCAAATGAGATAATGCCCTCAAGCTTTTAGTCCATTTCTCAGAATACAGGAAATGCTCATAAATATTCGCTAGTATTAATCCACTATCTCAGACACATTTCTTTCTTTCTATAATGTTCTTTCCTGCCTTTAAAAAAAAAAAAAAGCACAAATGTTTGTATAATGGCCAAGAATAAATACCCTTGTGTTTAGGATATAATACACAAAATTTTGTAAATAATGTCTGTTTGTAAATGTTAGAATACAAATGTGAATAAACACTTATCTGACTTCGGCAGCAGGTGGATTGACATAAGCAGAACAGAGTTAAATAGCTGGGACTGTGTCCATTTTCCCAATACAGTTTGTAATGTGCTGTCTACATTTTAATTGCAACACCTGCTCCTGTTTGTGAAAAGAAAATTTTTGCATATTTATGCCTTAATTAAGTGAATAAATACTGCCATGTTGCTACCCATCATATATTACACACTTATTTAGTATTTCTAGCAAAGTATTTTCATCTTGAGTTACAATAATAAAAAATAACTCAAATTCTGTCAAGCACCCTACTAGGTACATGGTGAGTTAGTCTGTGCAAACACATTAAAATGAAAAAGCATTGCCCTTCCTTAAACCTCAGGATATACTTCAGTGAGGGAGGTTAATTATAAAACTATTATTAATAATTACTAACAGTGATAGGGAGGTAAACTAAGGTAAACTGATGAGGAAATGTTACTAAGATAAATCAAGAACATTTGGAAATGAACCACGTCTGGAGAATAAGGAAAAATGAGGTGAGACAATGTTTACCTTTTATTTCTTAGTCCATAACCAATGAGTTATCAAACCTTGTCAAGTCTATCTCCACAAGTCTGAATTCAAATGTGAATGAAAAAGAACACAATCCTTGTAGATTAGACAAATCTAAACTTGAGTCTCCGTACCGCCATTTATTAATATGATCACCGTGACTGTGAAAAAATCTCTTTAATTTCCTTGAGGTTTGATTTTGTTGATGGTAAAATAATGATGATCATTATATTTTCTTATCTCTACGATTCAACTCATCTGAAGCCAAAATGAAACTACACAGAAGTTTCCATAGGTTTCTCAAGGTGACGGAGTTGCCATTGGCTGCAGTGATTATCAGGGGTACAGAAGTAGATTTCTGCCAGGCTTTGAGGAACGTGAGGCGTTCAGACCATGACATGTTATAGCTCACAAAGCAGTGGGACACACAGGTGTAAATTTCAAAATGACTGTTTGGAGATAGCCCTGGAGCTCAGGAAAACAGTGATAGCTAAACAAAGAAACAAACAAAAATGAAAAAAAGAAATTATTTAAGAATCATTTATATAGTATTTATGGTTGAAACTACTGTAGGAGTGTATCAGATGGTCAAAGAAGTATAAACGTTTTGGTATAGATTGAAAAGGGGGAATAAAGAAATGATTGTATTTTTTCTCTTGGTAACTACTCTTTCATCATTTGTTAATTTTTTAGAAAAATTACTGAACACCTACTATCTGCCAAATACAGAGGTAAGCCCTGATGATCAGAACATATTCTTTGTCTCTAAGAATAATAGAATACATTATTTGTCTCTAAGAATACAATAGAACCTCTGTAAGTTGACAGCCCCACGGACTATAACAAACTGGTCAATATACAGAGGAGGTCACCATAAGGAAGGAGGCCTACTATCCTCAGATAGGATAGTCAACTTTGTTTCCACCACACAGGAAGTAAATCTGCCCATCAAAGATAAGTTAAAATCATCAAGCATTCTAGTGAATGTTTCAATGATCATTGATCAAGAATCCCAGTAGTCAAGGTAAAACTTGATTACTAAATCCAAGAGACAAGAAAAGAAAGAAAGTACTCAAGGTTAAGAACCAGAAAGCAGCAAAGATGGTCAACAATGATGAAGTCCAACAAAGCAGGTTGAAGGAAAGGGAGCCAAAAATTATTGTAAAACAACTGAATGAACAAAACCCAATGTTGAAGCTCAGTTTTTGTGGCTGTTGTGGAGGAACAAGTCATGTCCAGAGTGATTACAAACATCAAAATGTACAAAAAGGAAAGAACACATGAGGATAAGAAAATGCCTTCTACTATTCAATAACAGATCTATGCTTTGTATAAAAAAAGAATGTCTTCCATGACGAGAGGGGAAAAGAGTAATCTCACTCCCCAGAAAAATTTAGGTGAAGCATCGGGACAACTCTAAGAGCAAAGCAGACTGCAACCTCTGCAGTGAGATATATTTTCTAGTTCTTCTGTTTATAGTTATGCTTCATTTCATTATTTCTTATGCTTTTTAAAAATTTGTATATAGCTAGCACACTTCACATGGTTCCAAAAATCAACCATGTTTTTTAAAAAAACTTACAGATGAGAAGAAAGTCTCCCTCCTAACATTTTCCTTTCTCTGTCTGGCACACCTCCTCACCAATCTCACCAGGTAATCACTTTGCCTTTCCAAATTTTATTTAAGCATATGAAGTAAATGCTTTTTTCTCTGGACATATATTATTTTTCACCAGGTCAGCATATTACACACATTGCAAATGCTTCTTACTCATCTACCCATCAAAGGTTAAGTTTAAGCAATCAAGTATTCCAATGAATATTCCAATGATCAATAATGGAGATCAAGACTCCCAGTAGTCAATCAATGTGTCCGAGTAATCTTTCCATACTATTGCGGAAACTTACCATATTTCACAGTTCCACATCATTGCATTGTATTGAAAGACTGTATTTTGTAACTAGTACTCTATTAGTGGGAGTTTAGATTGTTTCTGAGCTTTTCCAACTACAAGTAATTCTCCAATTATTAGGTATGCAAGTATATTACTGCAATCAAATTCTCAGAAGCTGATGGATTAGTCACATTTTATTTTTTTTGTAATTTTGACAAGTATTAGCAAATTGCCATCCATAGAAATTGTAACAACTTACACTCTCACCAGAAGTGTATGAGAGAGACCATGACCCCAGAGTCTGGCCCCAAAGTATACCAAGTTTTTCAATTTGTGCTTATTTGATAGATGAAAAATGAACGTGGGCATCCAATTAGGGATGAGGAACCTGCCAGACTTAAGGCCATAGACAGCCTTCTAGGTCCTTAAATGCAACCTTTTGACTGAATCCAATTTTTATATAACAAATCCTTTTATCAAAAAGTGTGCCGTAGAGAAAGATGAAGTTTTTCTCACCTCTTTACATGCTTAAAGAAAGAACGATCTTGAAATCAGAAGGCCGCAATTTCCCTATCCTAGTAAGGTCATTTTCTATGTTGAGTTATTAGAAACTTTTAATTTCAACATGTTTAACCATCATGTTGGCATAATCCCCAGCCAGAAGCAAAGTATGCCAGCCCAATTTAAAGTGGTGCCAGATGTAAACTCCTGGTATGCCCATAGCATCATTCATGTTCCAGTGGAAATTCAGGCCTTATGGTGGGTCTTTTTCTAGATGTTTTCAGTATACAAATGAGTTGAAAATACTTTTATCTAAATGTATTCTTTATATTTTGACTTTGCTTCTGTTATTTTTGGAAGTGCAATTTAAATGTTTTACATTTGAGATTATTACATTTTCAGACCTTTCTTCTATGCCATCTGCATTAATCTGTAGTAAACTAGCTTACTTTTTAAGTAAATATGATTTAAATTTTTCCATGCTATTTTAGTATGTGTGGTGAGGTATAAATATAAATCTATGTTTCTTTTTTCCAGATAGTTATATAGTTTCCAGGTCTAGTCATGGATTGGCCCTTCATTTCCCCCATTGACGTGAAAGGAACCTCACCCATGTGCTAAATTCCTGTACGAATTGGGACTTATTTCTGTATTTTCTATTCTGTTTCATTGATTTGAATCACAGTGATTTAATTAGTTAAGTCTTTATAAAATGCTTTAAGTCTTCTAAGTCTGCTCTATCCTTATTGCTCTTTTTTTCCCCAAGTTTTTTTCAAGTTATTCTTGGTTATTTTCCATTACATTTAAGGTCCATTTGTATTGTCCCCATCTTCTTCAAAAAAACATGTAGGGGTCATTTTCTTATATCACTGGTGAAAACAAAAAAATCTTGAAGGGAAATTGGGAGTATCTAACAAAATCACATGTGTGTTTACCCTTTGGAAAAGTAATACTATTTATTAGTAAAAACCTAAAATGCCACATATGCAAGAGGAGTCATTGTGGTACTACTGATAATAGTAAAACCCTGGAAAGGACTAAATTATTCTCAATGGGAGGCTGGTTGAATAAAGTATTATACCTGCATAACACAGTAGATATCTGTTTGACTGACTTTTGTCTTTCTCTTGTCATCAGTTACAATTTGATCTACCTAATTTTTGAATCAAAAAAGCAGCTTTCATATTTATTAATTCTAAAACTTTTTTCTGTTTCATAATGTATTTTGTGGTTGTTTTACAACCTCTTCATTCAGATGCTTAATTTTGTTTTCACTTTTCTCTTTTGTTACACAAATATATACGTTTGTAGATTTCTTTTAAGCATTCCTTCGGTGAATTTCGTAGTTATATTATGTAAAGTTTTTATTATTATTATTTTCTAGAAATTCTACAGTTCCACTTTGCGTTCTAGAGATGTTTAAAAATTATTTCTGTTTGTTTTAATTTCCAGATGACAAACGTCTTTTTGTTTTCTATTTTTAGCACATTTCAATAAGAGAAATTTTCTTTACTATTCACATTTTCTGGAATGTATTGAAGTTGGTTTATAGGCTAATAAATGATTTATTTTCATGAATGCAGTAAGGGAACTTAAAAAGAATAGTTATTCTTTCTCTTTAGAGATCAAAATTTGCTATATACACTATGCCAATCAGAGACACTTTTATTATTTAGGTCATTGACAGTCTCACATTCTGACCATTGTGGTGTGTGGTAGATTGAGAGGGGCAGATTAAATTCATCATTTCTTTTAGTAAATGGATAGATTTCTTTTATTTCCTGTATTTTCATAGCTACTTCTGTTTATCGCTATTATAAATTCCTTATATTAGCATTACAGAGGGGCTTTCTCTTCTGCTTAGAGTAATTGTTGGCTCAAATTTTATATTTTGGTTAATCTCTTAAATTTGAGCTCTCAGCAGTATTTTTATTTGCATTGCTCTGGGAATACATTTGCCCATTTTTTCCCTAAAAATTTTCTGGATTATTTTATTCACATCCATTAATATTTGTTGACAAGTAGATGTCAATAAATATTGCCCTGTCAGAAATAACTATCTGTCCCACCTCTCAAATGTATGTTCTTAGGGAATCTTCCTTCTAGATTTGAGAAATTACCTGTTTACCATCCTTTTTCTAAGTATCTCTGCTCTATTCTCTAGAGCATTTTCTCTGAGAGATCACATACACTTTTCTATAAAAATGCTTTTTAAGTCTATTTAAGGTATATATCAATCAGGCAATAAAACAGATTTCTGCACAATTTATGAAATGATACTCAATGCTATGTTGGCCCTTTACTTCTGTACCCTGGTGTCAAGGTTGTAGTCTTAAATTCACACTTTCCTTAGAGATAGATTGAATATTCCACCTCCCAATATAGCCAAAATAAAGTTCGAAAATATCTGCCAAATTCCACAATGTGAACTCAAATCCAGCAAATTGACAGACCACTGTCCCTTTTCTCATTTCATTCCACTTGCCTAGAATGTTATCTTCATGTGTGCAGGGCTCACTCAGCTTTATAAGATTCACCTTCCACTTGAAACGTTTTTTGTCCTCCCAATGAAGCATGTTCTCATTTTCTCAAGAATATCTCACTGATTTTTTATTTAGAAAATCCTCCTTGTATTCAAATTCCTCCCCATGTAAACTTTTTTTTGCAATTAAGTTGAAATTATCTTAGGAAAAGGAAATTTCCTTATAATTCTGTAGACACATGGTTGTGGTTGCCAGCAATATTTAGTCCCAGAGAGTTGACCTCATTAAAAGTTCGTAAGTATGGGCATCTTAGTGTAAATTATCTATTCAGTTTATTTGTTTTAGAGCAATGAGAACCTGAAAATCTTAGGTGCTGGAGAAAGAGTAACTCTGAAAGAAATCGTAATGGAGACATTTGGTGAGGAGCATGAAGCTCCTACACACCTGGAAACCTAGAGGACGCGGAAGGGAGAGAGAGGTGCAAATAAAGAAAAGAAGAAACAGACTTTGCTTAACTCATGTTTTTACTGGCGCAATCCTCTTTTCCAGGATCAAAAATGTAAACAGAGAACACAATAAATTTGTACTCTTAGGGATTTTTTCCAAAATCCTGTAAAAATCTTCAAATACACAGTAAACTTGCAATATTTTTAAATTAAACACCAGTTTATTCACCTCCTAGACTCTATTAACACTTACTTATTTTTAACCATGTATGTGTTCAGCTCCCCATCGTCAATCTCTCTAATTTACACAATGCTTTTTAAAGTAAATTGAAAAATCTATACATTCCCACTTAAGTACTTTAGAATGCATAGTATAAACTCAAGTTCAATTTTTTTACATTTTCTTTTCTTTTAATGTAAATGTGACTCTGTGAGATGCCATTATCTGACAGCTCTGTCCTTATCACTGGAGATGCCTAGAAGTCTGGCCCAAGATAGGAACAGAGGGGTTAACTAAAGATTAAGAAGGTGCTATTCAAATTTCCAATATTAAAACTTTATACCCAGGGCCAGCTTGGTTTTTGATCACTTACACCTGGTGTGACTGGTTAAACACCTGGAGAAGCATAAAACACACTGCAGGGAAATTGTTCTCATGGTCTCCCGAAATTAAGATTTTTCACTTCATACTGGTGGCTGATTCTCCCCCCACTAAGTGCATTCAGTGAGACACACCCCCAGGAAACGCACCCTGGTGTCTCGCTACCACCCCCCCTCCCCTGCCCGGTCTCTGCTATTCTCCTTTCCTTCATTAAAGCCTTAAATGAGTATGCTCTGTTAAGTATCGGGAATTCTTTCAGTTATCCAACCCTGTGAAATCATTGCAGTTGTATTCAATAAAATAAATAAACTTTCAAAGATATCTATTGAATTTGAGTAAGTGGACATGCCTAAATAATCCAAATGCGTATCAAGAATTAGAATATTTTCCTTCTCCTAGAACGTTCCGTGAAGCCCCTCCTCAGTCGATCTCTAGGGCGCCCCCAAGTGGCAACTGTTTTTTCTGTTTGGTTTTTCTCACTAAAGGTTTGCCTATTGCAGGAATTCTCATATTTGGAAACATACAATACGTGCTTTTATGTTTACCTTCTTACACTAAGCATAAAGTTCTGATATTCATTCTTGTTGTGTCTTAGTAGGTATCTTATTTTACTGTGGAATGATATTCTAGCGTATTAATATACCACAGATGATTTATCCATTCTCCTATTAATGTACACCAAGGCTTTTTCCACTTCAGAGATATGCAGAAATTCCTTGCCAACACCTGAAGCTATCAATATCTTTAATTTTAGAGTTTATATAAATATAATATCATATATTTGAGTGTATATGAATATAATGGTATCCTATAATCATTTTAATTTGTTTTGCCTTACGACTAATGATGTTGAGAAGTGTTCTACATACTTAAAGGACACTTATAAATTTTCTTTTGTGAAGCATATTTTAAAATATTTTGCCCATTTTCAGTAGAATTGTTTGTTTTCTTGTTATTGAGTTGTAGCATTCTACTGTGTTTTCTGGGTCTCAGCCTTTTTGCAGTTATACATGTCACAAACATTATCAACTCTGTCCAGGCTTCCTATTCATTTCTTTTGAATATGATGTTTTTTGATGAATACATGCATTTAATTATTTTAAAAGTCTTTCTATTAATTTAATATAAGCATACATGACAAAATAATTAATCATAGTTATTTTAAACCATAAAATTTGGGGGCTGTCTGACATCCAATAATAAATACAATATTTGCCTATCTCCATAGTTTAAAAGTTTTTTTTTTTTTTTTTTTGAGACAGAGCCTCAAGCTGTCCCCCTGGGCAGAGTGCCATGGCATTACAGCTCACAGCAACCTCCAACTCCTGGGCTCAAGCGAGTCTCCTGCCTCCGCCTCCCAAGTAGCTGGGACCACAGGCGCCCGCCACAACGCCCGGCTATTTTTTAGTTGCAGCCATCATTGTTGTTTGGCGGGTCCGGGCTGGGGATTCGAACCCGCCACCTTAGGTGTACGTGGCTGGCGCCTTAGCCGGTTGAGCTATAGGCGCTGAGCCTAAAAGTTTTTAAAAGGAGTAGAAGAGAAGAGCTTTGGCTCTATCTCATCCATTTCTTAACAGTATCAGATTGGAATAAAACTGAGTATTTTTTATTAGGATAAATATAAATCATGACTTTCTTATAATTCCCTATCCATCCATGAATACAAGAGAATACAAATCCTTCATGAATTATGCAAAAGCTAACACAGAAACTCTTCAAATCTCACAAGAATGGAGCTCTACTTTATAATTTTGATTAGTATTTTTTAAAAGTTCTGGCTCTTGATAATTAGCTTAACAGAGCCAACAATACTTCTTGAATATGAAAAATATGTTGACTAAAATTATTTGAACCACCAAAAAAGGAGAGCAGAGTTACATAATTATGGTTGTCCTGGCTGTAATGTAAAATAGCCAATTAAAAAGAAAAATTGTAAGAGTAACTTTTCTTATTCTCACCAGGGGATAATACTTAATGATATGATATGTTTTTATGAGAGCATTAACTAATGTCAAGAAAGGTATTTTCCCTCCTGGGAAGACAATTACAAACTGTAAAACCGTGTTTGACTCACTTATATTTTCATACAAAGTGATTAACATAATAAAAAATTGTAAAAAAATTATATTTTTGTGTATGTTTTAAAGCTCCATGCTTTTTCAAAAAGAGAAATAAAAAGCTTAAGAATGAAATAGCAATCTGAATTTGAGGAAAAGAAGGAAAAACGTATTCTCTAGAATCAGTTTTTTCTTAAATTTGAAATCACAAAAAATATATAGTCTAATCATTAAGTGATTGTATTTTGATGATAAGTTTTTAAGGAGTACTTCTTTATTCAAGGTAGATTGGGTACTGTAAGACTTGGTTTTTATACTGAAAATATATGCTAGGATCCATGCCCATTCATTCATTTCACAAATATTTATTAGATACCATTTCTATGACAGATATTGCTGAAAGCTTTGCAAATACAAAAATGAACAAAATAAAAAGTTTCCTACCTTCCAGCTCACTTTGTAATGGGAGGAAAGAAGAGGGAGCTATTTGCCTGGGAAAGGTTGATTGAGAAAAGAAACCATTGGATGACTTTGAGTAGAAAACAACATGATCTGATTATTTTGTAAGTCACCCTTTCTATGCCATGGAAAAGATATAAAGGTTAAGAGAAGGTTAAGGGAAGGAATGTCCCCAGTTAGAAGACTCTGCAGCTATCCAGTTGAAAGATGATTGTGCCTTAGAGCAGCAGGAATAGCACTGGATATAACCAAAGCATGGCTGGAAAATAAGTCCGGAATTCAAGGGAGAAGACTAGATTGGAGACACAAATTTGAGGGAACACAGCATATAAAAAGTAAATCCTCAATAATGGATGAGCGGGTATGAAGAGAAAATAAAGTATTGAGGGAAACAGGGGAAGAATTAGTTAAGAAACTGAGAAGGAAAGCCTGAAAAATTGGAGGTAAACCAGGCAAATGTGATATCTCAGAGACTAAATGAAGACAGTGTATGGGGGAAGAGAAGAGAGACTATTCTGTGTCAAATGCTGCTGAGAGGTCAAGGAAGAGGAAGACTGAGAAAGGACCATGAGATTTGCCAATAGGAGTGAAAGTCACTGAGAGCAGATTTGATGGTGTCGTGGGAGTAAACACTTAGAGGATGGGATTGGAGTGAGCAACTACGGACAAGTCTTTCTCCAACTTAGTATAAGAGGGAACTGACAAATGGAGATGACAGATGTACAGGAAAAATGGGGCAAAAGATGACATTTTTATGTAAGAAATCACAGCATCTTTGTAAGTTCCTGGGAATGATGCAATGGACAGAAAGAAAAATCGGTGCCCTATCTAAAGAGAGTATGATGAAGAAAGATGTCATGGAAGATTTTTACAGATTTCCCCACATGTGCTTCCCTGGGTCCTGTCTTCCGAGCCAACATGAGTCCTTCATCTTGCTGCCACCTCCGGGAATCACTTCTAGAGCCAGTTGGGTGCATCTACGACTTGATCTCCAGCTCCCTTCTCAAATATCTTCCTCTCTTGCCTCCATAAACATTGTCCCTATTCTTCACTAAACAACTCTAAAATGTTTGCTCTTCACATTCCAAACGCCTCCTACCCCTACTGTGAGACTGAATAATCTCAAGCAGGATAGTTAGAGCTACTTAGTATGTGCATGCATACTTTTGCACTACTCATAAGAAAATGTTGGGCTCTATTACCATTAACTTTAGAGTCATGAAAAGAACATTTATTTCTCTATTAGAAAAGTATGAAATATATTAAGCCATCTTGGGGAATGCACTCTGAATTTCTGACTTCTCCTGTTTACAATTTGTGAGTAAATAACACTCACCTCTCCTCTCCACGTTACCTGTATCATCCAGCCATTATTTTACTACTTCTCTTTATTTAAAAAAAAGTATATATTTTCTGAGTATAAAAGAAATAGTCCCCTTCACTGTAAAAAAAGAGAAACTGGGGCTCAGCACCCGTAGCTCAGTGGCTAGGTGGTCGGCCACATACACTGGGACTGGCAGGTTCGAACCCGTCCTGGGCCTGCCAAACAACAATGACAACTGCAACTAAAAAATAGCCAGGCATTGTGATGGGCACCTGTAGTCCCAGCTACTTGGGAGGCTGAGGCAAGAGAATCACTTAGGTCCAAGAGTTTGAGGTTGCTGTGAACTGTGACTCTATAGCACTCTACCCAGGGTGACATAGTGAGACTCTGTCTCAAAAAAGAGAGAGAGAGAGAGAGAGAAACCTGAAAATGTCAGGAGAAAATTAAAAAAGAAGAAAATTACTGAAATTTGTCCTGATCTAGTTAATATT
>NW_003852437.1:6711129-6755120 GCF_000181295.1 Otolemur garnettii | reverse complement strand
AGAGAGAGAGAGAGAGAGAAACCTGAAAATGTCAGGAGAAAATTAAAAAAGAAGAAAATTACTGAAATTTGTCCTGATCTAGTTAATATTTTGTATTTATTTCTGCATTACTGTATAAATTTTTACAAACAAGAAATCATGCATAAAATTTGCACTTAAAATAATACAACCACCATTTCTAATGATAATAAAAATGCTATTTTATATGAGTGTTTTATAGATCTTGTAATATTTTATTCCTTAGCTACACCATCATTAAGTTTTAAAGTTAGTTTTGATTTCTTGTCATTATAAAACACTGTAAATTCTTATTCTATAAATGTATATTTGTTCTTGGCATGTTGCATAGGGCAGATACCCAGAGACACAATTTCTGGATCCAAGTGTGGGGACATAGTAAGGCTTTGAATCATACTCACAGTTTCCAAAAATTAGTGTTTTACATCCTAGGTAATTTGCTGAAAATGGTATAACATAGTTATGATTTCTATACTCATTATTAGTATGAGTAATCTTTTCCCAATGTTAATTATTTGCCTTTCTAGTTCTGTGAGTAGTTCATGGGCCTCCATATATCTATGGCTTCCTTTGGGGTGTTCTCCCCTGTGTGAAGTGCTTTAATGTCTTTACACATTAAGAATGCCAACAATATGTCACATTTTATTTCAAATACATTTTGATGTTTTCTCTTTTAATTCAGATTTTTTTTTAATGTATTGACTTGAAGTCATTTACTTTACATATGGTAAGATGTATTGTTCAATTTTAGCTGTTTGGTTTTATTCAGATCCATAAAGCTTATCTCCATTCACAAGTTAGATAAATACCCACCTATGCTTCCTGCTGTTTTTTATTTTCATTTTCTACCTTTAGCTCTTTTGTCCTTTCATAATTTATTTTGACAAAATGAAGTGAAGTGTAATAAAACTGGATTTTTTAAGCTAGCTCATCAATACGCTCAGCAATCCATTTTGAATGATCCATCCCTTTCACTTGATTCCTGAGGATCTATTTATCATGTGTTATATTATGAGTCTTGTTTCATGATAGTTACTCTGTTCCGTTGATCTGCCAGTCTATTTTCACTGCTAATTACTATAGTTTGATCATTTAAATTAATCAGTTATTTATTCTAGTTTATATAAAGTTTTACTATCTTCCAGGGTTAGTCTCCATGTAATAGCCTTTCCAAATTTTTCAAAATGCCTACCACTTGCTTGTCTTTTCAGATAACAAAGTCTGGTTTTGTTGCAGTTTTAAAGAGCAATTGAAAAAATCAACTCTATATCCAGTCCACATAGTTTCAGTATTCTACCTCCATCACATACTAGCTCTCTAACTTTGAGCAAGTTACATGAACTCCCTGCAACTTGGTCTTGCATTTGTAACATGGGTATAAAAATAGAACCACATAGAGCTGTTGTAATAACAGAGTGAAGGATCAAATATATGTAAGGCACATAGAATAGTACTTGGCAATGTAGTATAGACATGTTTTCTATTATTATTCTATATATTGTATAGAAGTGTTTTCTATTATTATTTAGGGACAACCACTTTGCTATTGCTGGATTTCCCCGTAATCCTACTTTTCAGGACTCTCCACTTATGATGCAATGACCTTATAAAAACTAATTACCTTAAAATAATTTTATATATGGCTGTGAGCAATGAATCCCACAGGAGAAAAAAAGAAAATTTGAGACTAATTTTTCCATTTCTATTTCAATAACTCTACAGTATAGTCTCTGTAAATTGACCACCTAAGGGACTGTAACCAACTGGTCAACATAGAGAGGTGGTCAACATAAAGAACTAGGCTTACTGTACTGATATGGTGGTACATGTCTGGCCTATGAAAATTAGGTCAACTTAAAGAGGTGGCCAGTGTTGGGAGGTAGTCAACTATGGAGGTTCTACTGTATTAAAATCATTTCTAGTTCATTTTTATTGAACTATTGTGATACTTTTTTATTTCATCCAATCTATAAAATATAATTGTAGGAATGACTTGCAACTTGTCATTTGTCTTGAGCAGACAGCTGTATATAGACGATATTCTCTTAGTTGGTCCTTCATGATGCAGTTTGGACTCCCAGCTATTAAGGTACACGTAATTTACCAAGACAGCAAGTTAAATTCAAAGACTCCATATATTCTGACCCAGTTAGGTCTGCACATTTAAGTCACCTCTACCAGGTAGTAGAATACAAGTGATTCCAAAGAGCAGATTTGGAGAAATATCACCTAAAGGAAAGACACAAAGAGAAGCATCTGGCATTGTCTCTAACTGTAGTTGTTTCTTAATGGAAAAAGAAAGAAGACAGACCTCTCAGACTAAGAGAAATGTTATCGCACATTGCAGTGTGTAAAAGAATGAGCCAGGGATGGAAAGAAAATATAAACATGCTGAGATATGCCACTGGGGCTCCAGTGACAGCTGATTGAAATCACCAGCTGCACAGTCAGGCAGGGTCTGGAGATAATTCTTCTCCATGATGTGAGATCCTTGCTGTAAGGATAATGTCTCCTGCTTCAATGCCACTTCTCTGCTTTCCTGTTACACACACACACAACGCTCATGTGTTGGCAGTAGTCTGTTAGAAGACCATAGAAAACTGCAGTCTCTACATTACCGTAGGCTCTGAACACATTCTCCATGTGAATCATATCCTTTCACAATGACTCCAAAACTCCACATTATAGCACCTGTTTGTTCACCTTTCATGGCTGACCCTTCATTCAAATATAGTCAATTTAAGAGGAAGAGGGAAAAATCATTAGCTCTATCAAAAATTAAACATAAGGATGAGGACATTCTCTTTCAAAATGCTTCCAATACATATCTAAGATTATACTTGGAATGATTCTACACTAATTGAGATTTGACTTTTGGAAATGTCATCATCAGTATGCTGTTAAGTCTGACTTAACCACTCACTCTTCCAACTGGCCAGTGCACTGCATGCACAGTAGAACCTCTGTCTCTTTCCTCCTACCAACAGCACCATCTTGTAATGAATTCCACATGTCAATGAGATCCATGGTATTTTTAAAACCATTGTAAGGATTAATGTTTCAGAAAGTTCAGAAAAAGTGCAAAATTTGAATAATAATTAAGAGAAAAATGGGTTTCCAGAGAAGTATTAATCATGTTTAACTTGCAATGAATTAATATTTCCATAGCCTAACATGTTCCAAGTGTATGATAAACCTTTATAGAGGGAAAATTATGCCAGGTTTTTTTTTTCTTTTTTCCCCCAAACTGGTTATCACTCATTGAATTTTTCTTAATGGTTTAATATTTGCTTGGAGTTTTACAAACCATTTATTGGGTTCTGTTAAAAATATTCATTAATAAATGATGCTCTTGATGGTAGGTTTTAATATATTCAGTTACCTGGACAGCAATAAGAGCTTCAGGTAATAACATCCATCATCCTTACCTCAGTGAAGGCGAGTGATTTTAGTGAATGAGTTGTCAGTTTCACTGACCAATTTGCTTCACTTAAGGAAAACCCTCAAGTAGAATAAAGCCTGTGGAACAAAAATTTAAGAAAATACAGATGGGCAAAAAAAATTATATGAAAAGACAATGAAACAACATTTAAGTGCAAAAAGTGGTGTTCAGTGAACACTAAGTATCCGAGGTGTGAAAACAATTGGCTATAAGTAAGAATGAGTAGAAGGGAGATCCCTTTTTCTTAGGCCATATAAAAATCACTTCTGTGACACTAACTATCCCTGAGAATCATTTTTATCAGGTCAAGGAAACAGGAACCAACAATTGGCAACAATTTAAGGTTTCTGGAGTACCATTTATGGAGCATAACATGATATTTTAATACACTGCAGCCTTTTTTTGTAAGCAAAAACTTCTCTTTGATGGTTTCCATGGCCTAGTCATTCATATACAAAATGATAACTTACTCTAGCAACTAAGGCTTTCGCTCATCCTCATCTTGGTGGTTTAATGCCAATGGCTAGCATGAGGATATCAGATCACCATGCTAGAACTCCTGAATGAACCAGAAAGGGGAAAAAGAAAACAATTCTCCCCGGAGCACCATTTTGTGACAAAGTCAATTTTCAGCTGTCCGTGGTACAGACAGTAATAATAATCTCAGATGTAGGGTTGGAAGTCCTGGGTTCAAATCTAGATTCTTCTGTTTTCTACAGGTGCCATCTCGAGCGAATCATGCCACCATCTCAGCCTATTTCCTCACTATAAAGCAGTGATGGTAACTCCTAACACACCAGATTAAATGTGACACTTTATGGGAAATATCTGTGCTTATTCACAAGCACAGATACTCAGCAACTATTCAGAAATGTAACTGAACCTAGAACTAACTGTTGAGGAGATTCTAGAATCCCTCACTTAGTTCTACTCTCATTCAACCTAGGAGCTCATGTTGACACAAACACGGAGGGTAGGGCTCCTCCAGTGCACACTCAGCTCAGTGAATGCTGCACATCGAGGGTCTCCAAAACCCTGCATACACTTGATGTGCAGTTCACTAACTGCCCGGAGAGTAATTTCATGAACGTTAAACTGATTTGAATGAAAATAATAGCAAACACAATGTGCCAGCCACTAATGCTCTAAGTGCATTACCTATATCAATTTATTTAATCCATACAATAAGTTAATGAAAAAATAATTTCTTTTTTATGCCTAAAGGCACGGGCAACAAGGAGAATAGACTCCTTTGTGTCTTAGAAACACTTCTAAAATAATGAGAAGCCTGGATTTTGTGCAGCTGCTCCTTTTGCATCCCCTTAGTGACAATTTGTTTTAAGAATACAAGAATCACTCCAAAGCCAGGATGCAGAATTCCAAAGAAATGATCCAGGTGCCTGGCTGTTTAAGAGAGGTGTGTAACAGCTAGATCTAAGCTTCCTTACTTAAGAAAGAGAAAAGGTCAACCTAATTCAATCACAATACTAATAATCAATATAGTTTCTCTGTCAATCACTGGGGATTATAACGGATAGAGGAGAATTTTCTTCCTTTTACTTTTTTACTCTTTCTTGGTTTTTTATACATTGATGACTAGAATTGTCTTTTCTCAAATTCTATCAGATGGTTGAAAATACTGAGAAGATCTCATTCTAAGATGTCAAAGGAGTCAGAACAGAGACAGTCTCATGTTGAGAGCGTTCAGGGGCATTTGTGGACATTTTTCACTTTTGAAGTAGCCGAAATTCTTACTGTTCTTTTCTTCCCCACTGAACTTGCAGCTGCTGTGTAAATATTTCCTGTGATTGGAAATTTTTTGCTTTTTAAGTATAAAATCTTAAAAAATATAATCGAATCACCTTCTGGCAAAAGAAGCATTTAATATTGTATTTGTATATTTTGAAATATAATAAAACAAGTACTTCAAAACAGAAATAAGACATTCGCCAGGATACATAATGATTTTAGAAATCAGCAAATGTTGAAAGGCTTATATATTAAGGTTTCCAAAACGATAAGGAAATAGTGTTTCTTTCTTTTCCATAATATCCCTTGTTTCTTTGTATCAATATTTTAGTATACAATTATTCTTCCTTCAAAAGTATAAAACTCATTTTTAAAATTTTATTATTTTTTGTTTTTTTTATTAAATCATAGCTGTGTACATTAATGCATTTATGGGGTATAACGTTTTGATTTTACATACAATTTGAAATATTTATATCAAGCTGGTAAGCATAGACTTTACCTTATTTACTTAATTATTGTGTTAAGACATTTACACTTTACACTTAGTAGATTTTGGCTTTCTTTTTTTTTTGAAACAGAGCCTCAAGCTCAAACACTTGGGCTTAAGCAATTCTCTTGCCTCAGCCTCCCAAGTAGCTGGGACAACAGGTGCCCACCACAACACCCAGCTATTTTTATTGTTGTTGTTGTTGTTGCAGTTGTCACTGTTGTTTTAGCCGGCCCCGGCTGGATTCAAACCTGCCAACCTCGGCATATGTGGCCAGTGCCCTACCCACTGAGCTACGGGCTCCACCCATAACATTTTCTTTTTAATTATAACACAAATTCAAGAATGATGTGACAATATTGCCAATGCCTACATTTCCACATAAATTGGATTCTCTTTCATTACATAATTAATTTTAGAAGGAAAATTGTGTTCCTATATCTCTAGGTTTATCTGTTATTGCTAACTGTTGTACATTCATATAGTTTTAAATCATATTGTTTCACTGTTTAGAATGAAGTGATTTTTAATTGCTGAAGTCATTCTGTATCAATATAATTACAAAAAGCCGTAGTTACAATTTACTTGGAACATGCAATTAAGAGTTCATGGTTTGTGCTCACTAAGATAAAACAAGGTTATACTCCACCTTATTATACTTGGGCATGCAATTGTCTTTAAAATCCTGAATTACAAAAATTATTGAGCATTACTCTGATAAAGAAGTGGGGGGACATTGAAGAATGAAAGAAGATGGGCGGGGGAGGGAGACAGATCTAATAGGTCTGGTGTTTTTAAAGGACCAGCGACAAAAGAGAGTTTGGGGAAAGAAAGCACGGCTCCAAAGAGAAGGACTGAGAGTATTTCTATATTGGCCAAACCTAAGAGTTCAAGTTGGATCAAGATAAAGAAAAAACTAGAGGAGAGGTAAATAAAAGCAGACTTTTAGGTACTCTGCAACCATTAAAGGAGTTTGTACTTTATCCTAAGTTACTCCTTCTCAAACCTGAATTTGGATTTAAATCATCATTGAAATATCTGTTAAGCCAGAGTGCTGGAAGCCTCCGCTCATTTCTGACACATAGGTCTAGGGTAGAGTCTGGATATTTGCATGCTTAGTAGAGTTTTTGGAAATGCTAAAGCCTTTGAGCCGTAGATCACATTTGAGAGACTTTATTTTAAAAGAAGCCTTTGAAGAACTTTCAACAAGGAAGAGACGTGACTTTTTTATGTTTTTTTTTTTTAGTGACAGAGTCTCACTTTATTGCCCTCAGTAGAGTGCCCTGTGGCGTCATAGCTCACAGCAACCTCCAATTCCTAGGCTTAGACAATTCCCTTGCCTCAGCCTCCCAAGTAGCTGAGACTACAGGTGCCCATCACAACGCTCGGCTATTTTTTGGTTGCAGTTTGGCTGGGGTCAGGTTTGAACCCACCACCCTCGGTATATGGGGCCCTGAGACCTGCTTTTTTAGAAAGCTCACTTTTGCTATGGAGAGGAAAATTGATTCAAGAAGACGTGTGGAGGACATTGAGAAGTGGTTGCTGTGTACAGGCAGGCACAGGGCGAAACGCATGGCCAAAGGCCTTGGACAGGTGACCGACAAAGATCATCCTCAGAGTCCTGTCTTATACACCCAGGTGAACAGCTTTGACACTGCAATAACACTGCCGAATGCAGCCCATCCAGGGAGAGGACAGTACTGGCCATGTAATGGTAGAGCCCTCAGGGTGCTCTGGAAGGGATTCACAACCTGCTGTCTACGGGGAGTGGGAGACACAGAGGAATGCCTTGGTCTGTAGCACTAATTTACATGGAGATAAATGCTCCTTCCATGGTTAATTTTGAGCTACCCATACGATGTCACCGAGACAGGAAGAGACGGGCAGTAACACATGGTTCTGTAGCATCCCCACGTCACAGATACAAAGCCAAATTCTGCCTAGGAGTGCTGCAGGGAAGGTGTGGGCGGAACTTGGGAGCATGTTAAGTCAGAGGTATAGCAGTCAGGCTCAGTCAGATAAACAAACCACAGGCAACATTCTATTTGGGACACTAATCCACCGTCTAGGTGAGCTCCTGGGTGGCCCAGGGCAGGCGGGGCAGAAAGCTCCAGATCCGTGGGAGGACAGGTGGAGAAGGGGGCAGTATTCAAAGAACAGGCAGTGTCACCGGGGTCATGGCAAGATTAGTCATCAGACAGCAGGTTCTTAGTAACCCAGCTGTTGTTCAAATCTAGGGTTCTTACCTCCCTAGAAAAGCAGCAGCTGGAAGAGATCTGTGGCTTGGTATTAAGTAACACAGATATTAGATCACCTGTGCAAAGGCAGGAGTCCAAATAATATTAACATAAGAAGGGCACTGGATGGAGGTCAGTTTCAAGTCAAAAAGCCTCATTATCCAGACTGGCGTCCAAGGCACATCACCAGCAAGTGTGGAAATGCCTTGCTGAGTAACCCTGGGATGAGTTCAGGCTTTGTATCCACAGAACCCAGGATCTAATATATTCAGGAAAGGGTTATACACTCCAGGTGAGGCTTAAGGAGGGTTTTAGAGGCTGGGAGTCAAGCCGGGTAAAAGAATTGTACTAGCTCGTTTCTCTCTAGATTACCCTAAGCACATCTCTGCCTTACCAAAGGTCACTGTCCATGAGCAAAGAGATTTTCTTCCCAAGATAAGGGAGAGACACTTTTCAACAAGTGCAGTTTTTATATGTTTACCTGTTCTCACTGGTTAGCAGTTTTCACATACATGTGAAATCATAGGCCCCATGAAATCCCAAATACAAAGAGAGAGCTTGAGTGCCCTGATGTTAAATGTGTTTTTTGAAAATATTGACTAGAGTAGTCAAAAATCATCAGTCTACCTTGCGGATGACATAGCAAATAAATTCAATGAGAGCAATTGCAACGCTATCTAAATGGGTAAGGTCGTGAGGTGGAAGAGGAAGCAGGAGAATTTAGTTTTCTAAATATTGCACCATTTTAGATTTTTTTTCCTACACTGAAATCTTTTATGAGCAACTAAAAAGCATGAAAAAAATATCTTGGTCTAGTTTTTGTACTGAAGCAAATCCTTTTAGCTTCCTAGCTTCCTACTTGTATATTTACTGCTGTTTCATCAATACAAATTAATTTTAATTTGTTTTAAATCAATAGGAGATTTCAACAGACAAATAGAATATATTTCAAAAGCTAAATTGAATATATTTCTGTTAACAAAAAAGAAAAGAAACTGTCTATCCATAAGAATTTATAAAGACTCAAGGATTTCAGGATGCTGCCATAAACAGAAAAAAAAAAATGATTTGTTTTCCCTAGCACTGTTTTTCTAGCACTCTTTGTTGTTTTTAACCTGATTTTTTAGACTGTTTCTTTAAAGAGAAAAAGAAATCAGTCATTCCATTTGGTTTCTATAGTAACAAAAACTAATTTCTGGGTTTCTTCATGAGCTATGATGGTGTTGAAACCAAAGAGGACTCATGGGTCTTGCAAAATTCATAAAGTCCTGAACAAATAGGACTGCCATCTTCTGGCATTTGTCTGAAATGACAGACAATTATACCGATTCTGCATCCTAATTATAAGATTCTTCTTCTCCGATGGCCACTCACTGTCTAACACAGCATAATGATGTCGCCCCTGCTCAGACAGGTCTTGAATGACCTCATCAAGTTCCAGATAAGCCATTTGTCCCAAAGGGAACATGAGGAAGTAAGGATGTCTTAAAACAAATGTTTACTCCAGAAAGTTGGAAGATAAATACACAGGGTCCTGAAAGGATCACAATCTTTCTGCCTCTTTCTAGAGGTAATTTAATCATTTTAGAATCAAAGCAATTCAAAATGCTCAAGAGAAATTTCACCAGTGGTGACTCTATCAGCATTTTTTCTCATAGGAACAAACAGAAAGAGAAGTGATGGCAGAGGGCATGGAGGAGCTGCAGGCTTCCTCTCACCCTTTACAGCTGACAGTAGTGAATTATGAGCTGTTACAGAGTAAAACAGAGTTACCGTAAGAGCTGTCCAAATAACGTATGGCATTGAATCACAACACCATCTTCAGAAGATAATTCATGTCACCAGTGAAATGTTCAGTAATATGGATTTTCTCTAAAACACCATATTTAACAGGCAATGCCACTGAGAGGTGAATTTAATGGCAAAGTGAATTATTTAATAGAATTGAACTGTACTCCAATATGGAATAAGAGATGATTAAAATATATGCATAGTTGATAAAGTCATCTAAATTAAATAATGGATATGAATAGCAAATAACCATCCGTCAAAAATGTCAAGCTACTGGCCAAATCAACGTTTAAAGAAAGTAAAGAATCATATAATGAGGATTTGATATATTTCAACACTACCTTTTTGTCATGACAGGCAAAATGGTATATTAAAAATTTAATATGTAATACAGATATGTATTCTACCAGAATAGTTTATCGTTGCAATATCTATTCTGTACAAAATTAGGCACATAAATAATTACTTGAATAAATGAAAAGTTTTGTGATTCCTTTAATGTATGAATTAAAATACTACATGTAGGCTATCCCCCAAAATGACCTAGAATCTAGACCTAGAATTGGTTAACTGAGATAACTATAGAACATTATAATATTTAATAGTAGTAACATGTCAATATTGATTCCATTCAAACAATATAATTACTATGTTTTCAAGTCTGAATCAGGCCAACATGAGATTTTAATGTCCTTATCCCAGATCATGCCTCTAAGAGAGGAAATGGAATATTATAATCATTCATGGGTTTTGGCTCTGTGATCAGTGGACATCCTGTCCTAGTATGAGTCCTCAACTCAAACCCATTGCTAAGTGCATCTGGACAGTTTACCCTGCATAAGCACAGACATTTCTCTGTAATTGGTAATGCGATGTATTTCTCTATTATCTGCTGATGTCAAGTTTCTTTTTTCTGAAATTTGGGGATGAGTACCCTTGCTCTCTTTCCAGGTCAAGTTGTTTTTCATTTCACAGATTTTTTCGATTAAAGAACCAATATTATCAGCTGTAAGTTTTATATACAGGCAATTATTAAAGTAAAAAAAAAAAAAAGAGCTAGTAAAAGTCCACGTGTATCCTATTGAATAGCCTGTGCGTTCCATTTGTCTCTAAGTTGTATTTACATTCACCATCTTCTTTCAATGCCCACTTCAACACCTTAATTCAGGCACTCACAGATTTTCATCCGAGCTATCCCAGACAATAATCTCCAGCATGTTTTCCTAAAAACTTCTTTAAGCATGCTACTTTCACATTAGTCACCTAAGGAAACAACTGCAATTGAGTCACCTCTTTCCCAAAGCTGTTGACTGCCCTTTACTTGTAACATAGAATCTAATCTTAGCATGCCATTCAAATTGTACACAAGTTGACACCAATTTACCTTCCTAACTCTTGCTTCCATAATTTGACTTAGGAAGTCAATAGTCCATCCAAAATAAACTGAGTATCTTTCCATGACTTGCCCATTACACAGTAGTTATTCCTCCTACTTGATAATACCTGTTCCCAGATCTCCAATTATTAAATCCTATCATGCTTCAAGGACCTACTTAAATGCTATCAGCTCTTTAAGCCTCTTTTGAACTACCAGTGTTAGGGAACTTTCAATTCCTGAACTCCCATTATTTTTATATTCCCTTTGATTCTTAATGCATTTCTCAAAATAGTATAACTATGCTTGTTTATTTTTAGCTTTTTTCAAAAGAAAATGAATTCAAGCCAGCTACTAAATTCATTTCATTTGCCCTTTCATTTATAAATTCAATAGACATTTCTTGAGCAATTGTTTAATCCTAATCCCCATAACAAAGCTATGCACGGGACAAAAAAGGTTTTCGACAACATAGAAATCACATTCCAGTAGGAAACAAAACCATGGTCAAGGTAATAAATAAATAAACTAGAAGTCTAGACACTGAGATAAATTCATGAAAGGCTACAAATGTGGTGATGTCAATGTAAAAGATAATATTACCTGGGATAACAGAGAAGGTGGTTCATCTGAGACTGAAAGAATGAGGATTAAACAAATAGAGCTTGACTCTGGATGGGATGCTGTGGGTAGTTCTATGATGGGGTATCTTAATAAACCAGACCCAGGCAAACATCATGATTGGTAAAGAAGCAACAGTGACTCGTCTTAGCCAGGATAGGGGATAATTTCTGTAGCTTAGAAAAAAGTGAATGTTTTGTCTGTATTTGGTCATGACTACACAGTGGTATCAGTGGTATCATTTTGTTCTTGATCTATCATGGTCATAGACTGCACACCAGTCCTTAGACATAACTGTAGGAGATGCCAAGAGCCAGATGACATCCAAGCAAGATGATCTGCAGCTGAGGCGTGGACCTCAGGCCATTTGTTCACAGGAGTTCCTTGTGGAAGAAGAGCCCATGCCCTCAGCAGTAGTCATTGTTAATTACTCCCCTCACCTGTATCATGCCCTTTCAATAAAAGGCTGGTGCAGAGGTTGCTCAGGGCTACCTGGAAAGTAAGGGCTAATCCGCCTCTCACCTGGTTCCTTCCTGTGCTAACCGAGACCAGGGCCAGAGGAGCCCGATGGGTCACAACATTTTGGTGTAGTAGACAGGATATAGCAGGACACAATAGGACACCAGGGACATGGACCAAAGGAGACAACACCCGGATGTAGGTGAGGCCTTTGGTAGACAGTGGAAGGAAGTCAGAAGGGAAACTCCCCTCAGGGAAAGTGGAACCTTTGGCCAATTTAAAGAAATTAAGAAACCGTGCTCAGAATAAGTAAGATGTCTAAAAAATAAGCAAAGACATGGGTAACTTTCTGTTTGAGAAGTCGTGGGAAGTAGAAACTGAGGAAGAAAGTGATGTTCTTTCAGTATCTGAAAGCGAGGCTAGTGAGGTTCAGTGGGAAACTGGACCTAAGAAAAATTGGGAAGCGAGAGCATATGATATGAATGAGCAAGTAATCACCGCTATGACCACTATGGCTGAACAAATTAAATGATTGGAAGATCAGATAGGTAGTCTCACTGTCAGAAATGCTAACTCAGAGCACCCCGTTTTGCCCTCAGCACCTCCCTATGTAAACAAACCACCTGTGACTTCTGTTATGCAGGCTGTATTAGAAGGGCGTAATACTGGTGACTTTGAGTGGGAAAACACTCTGGGGCTTTTTCCAGTTATGGTCACTGATAATTCCTCCTGATCCACAACACCCTCAAGGGGGCCAGCGTTTTGACCACCATATGATCACCTTTTCAGTTCTTAAAGATTTGAAACAGGCCGTAGCACAGTATGGTATGCAGTCCCCATTTCCAGAGGTCTGTTGCAGGGGCTTGCACAGGAACAGCGGCTTATTCCCTATGACTGGGATATGATAGCCAGAACTGTTCTTGAATCCAGACAGTATTTACAGTTTAAAACCTGGTGGAAGGAGGACGCTGACCTAATGAGTCACCAGAACCAACAGAGAGGCATCCCAATAACATCTGAACAGCTCACTGGGTCGGGGCAGTGGCTAGGGATTCCCAATCCGCTTCAATACAATGATATAGCTGTAGTCCAGACAAGACTGTGTTGTCTTAGGGCCCGGGAAAAGGTTCAGGCTCCTGAAGATGTCTCTAAATCTTTCATTAAAATAATGCAGTCAGGAAATGAACCTTATATTGACTTTCTAGCCCGACTAAAAACTGCAGTCGATAAGGCTGTTGCCCAGTCAGAGCTGAGAGACATGCTTTTCCAAACTTTAGCGTTTGAAAATTCCAACTCAGAGTGTCAAAAAGTCCTGCAACCTTTAAGAGCACAAAACACTCCCTTAGAGTATATACGGGCATGTGCTGACATAGGAACAGAATCCTATAAGGCTAATTTACTGACTACGGCTTTAAAAGGAAGGGGTCAGTTCATTTCCTCCCCTTAAATAATAATAGTCCTAGGCTTCTGCTCACTAAAGCTCTTTTCACTCTTAATTTTCTCAGTCTCAGCAATGATGAAAAAGACAGCCGCAGAACGCCATTGGACATCTCTCATTCATGCACCATCCTCTCCAGTACCACACCCTATCTTTTATAAAATACCTGATATGACAAAGTGGAAGCCTGGCTATGTGCTGCAATGGGGTCAAGGCTTTGCCCATATTATTACAGAACATCAAGAAAAGCAGTGGCTACGAGCCCACTGGATTAAGCCTCGACATGAGCAGGAAACTTTACCAGCACCTTAAACAAGTTTGTTTTCACTAACCTTTCTTCTACAGGACCTTAGCTTAGGCGATTTCATAGTGGAGAAATCCTGGATCAATCTCCTCTGCGGGAACTCGAGCTGCCTCTCCCATGTCGCTGCCCAGCCTCAGCAGGAAGCAGTTAGGAGCGGTCAGCGCCCCTTTTCCCTGAAGAGGCAGCAGGAGCTTCTATGCAGAGTGAGAGGATTGATACAGGATTTCATTATTTGGGGCTGTATATCAAACCCCAGGCAAGCTTAGGATGCATGTCTAAACCATGGACAATTAGGACAACACAGACCTCAAACAATAGGCTTTAAGGTAAAGGTTATTCTGGTATCGGCAAGGTAAGAGAATTTCACTTGTTGGGTTCGTTTCTATTTCAGTTGGGCACTTGATCTTTCTTTACTTAAAGTTATACTGCTTTTTGGAAAGGGTCTGAGTTTGCAGCCCTTTCTCTACTTAAGCTTTGGGTGATGCTTAATACTTCCCATGGAAGCATCGGGAGCCCTATGGGTCAGCCCATAGTACATAGTTGAGTGGTGATTAGCACATAGGGGACAAGACTTCCTCCATGCCTAGTTTGGCTAAAATGAGTTTCCTTTATGTCCAAATTAGTTCTGATGGTGTATTTTTGTTATGCTTATGTGCCCTTTTGTTTCTTTTGCTCAACAGAAAGCTTCTGGGTGAGGAGAACGGCAGAAACAACAGACCTTCTCCCTTGCCTCTTCAGAAATGTCTTTAATACACTAGAGGGGGGAAATGTAGGAGACGCCAAGAGCCGGATGACATCCGAGCAAGATGATCTGCAGCTGAGGCGTGGACCTCAGGCCATTCCTCCACGGGAGTTCCTTGTGGGAGGAACCGTGCCCTCAGCAGTAGTCATTGTTAATTACTCCCCTCACCTGTATCATTCCCTTTCAATAAAAGGCGGGTGCGGAGGTTGCTTGGGGCTACCCGGAAAGTAAGGGCTGGCCCGCCTTCCACAAGCTTGTACTTCTAATCCGCTGCTCGCCTGTTTCCTTCCTGTGCTAACGAGACCAGGGCCATAGGAGCCTGATGGGTCGCAACACATAACACTTGAACATAGATGTATAACTGACCCCAGAAGTGCTTATTGGAGCCCTTTTCAGATGTTATATGTGGATGAGGAAATTTCTTTGATTCCTCTGATGTTTTTAATTTGGGCTGCCTGACTTGAGATCAAGCTAACTGACAAAGAAGAGTAACATTTAAAAAAAAAAAAAAGAAAAAGAACAGGAACAGATTAAAAGAAAAGAAAAAGAACAGGAACAGATAAGAGGTTGATACAAAATTCAAAGTCAGCTATAGGCTTGCATACAGCTCTTCCTAAAGTTCTAACCCACCCTTAGATTTCCCAGTGATAGGAACCAATACAATGTAAATTTCAAAGAATTTAAAATTCCAAAGAATTTGTAAAAATCTTTTTTAAATCTAATTTAATTAAATTTCTATTATTTGTAGTCAAAAAATATGGAATAACGTATAAATATATATGTAAGCAAAAGTTCCCCATTAGAAAACTGAAAGTTCTTCTGTTAACAGTAGCATGTAACCCATCAGCAATTCCTTGCCAGTATACGCCCATTTACTTCTTAAATTTGAACACTGTTCCTGCATTGCCACCATGCTGATATAAGACTTAAGCAACAAGGCACGCTGTTATCATGTGGACCATTGCAGTAGGTTCCTTACTTATGTCTATGCTTCTTGCTGTCTTCCAACACAGCAGTCCAAATAATCTGTGATGAATATAAACTATATATATATATATTCTTCCTTGGTTAGAACTCTTTAAAACTTCCAATTTCACCTTAAATAGAGTCCAAAATCTGGCATGATGGGATCACAGCTTAACTCCCAAACGTCACAATCTTTTAGCCTTTCTTTGACCCATTCTATTTCAGCCCCCTGGCCTCCTTTGGGCCCATTAAATAGATCCTGAGGTTTGGTCGGCATCAAGGCTATGTGCACTATTTCCCCTGTCTGGAACATTCCCCTAACTACCACTGCCTCCCCCAACCCCTGGCCCTATTCTCCTAGGTATCAGTCAGAATTTCTTTAGGGAAAAGTAATGTAATGAAACAATATTGATAGTAAAATAATTTTTTCATTTGTTAAGTAGCCATACTTGGAGGTTTCTTTTCTTCCCTCCTTTCAGCAGAAACATCGTCATCCTTTCTCATCCCTGTGCCTACACTGTCATTTTCCATCTCTGCTCTCAATTTCTTTAAAAGCACCCATATCACATTGTCATTATAAATATTTTTTTGGCACTTGCCTCTCTACTTGTCGATAAGGTCAGTGAGGACTGAACACGTTAGCTATTTGACTCCCCAGTATAAATATTTGTCTCTACCCACCTTTCTTCCTTAGCTATCTAGTTTCCATGTAGTCTAGAAATTCTCAACATTTTTCCCCAACATGATCCTGGTGCCTGAGTTAGCCAGTGTGTGTTTCTGACAACTAAGAATCTCTGACCATGTCTAGATTTATATCCAAATCTTAATAGAGCACCCATTATAAACGTTTTCCATCAATATTTGTTGAAATGGAATTTCTATGCTATCTCATGTAACAAGCATAAGTTTAAGAACTGTTGCTATATTAATACTCAAGAAAACTACAGTAGCACCTCTGTGAGTTGACTCCCCAAGGGACTGTAACAAACTGCTCAACATACAGAGGTGGTCAACATAAGGAACAAGGATGGCTATACTGATAACATACTTGTGACTCATGTCTAGTTTATGAAAATTAGGTCAATTTAAAGAGGTGGTCCGCTACGGAGGTTCTACTGTAGAAAGGTAACAAAATCAACACAGTTGAAAACAAACTATACAAGTTCAGACAAAGGAACCCGTTATGAGACTTTTATCTCAGGCAGAGAGAGATTTTGAAATCCAAGAGATCAATGATTTTGCATCTGTTCCAGCCTCCCCAATCATCTGGAGATCTTGAGAGTAAAATCAACACTATCAATTAATAGTCGTAGTAGACCACAGTGCATATTGATAACCGGTTTACAGGAGATTTACAGGCTTAAATTGCATAGTTTGTAACTCTCTTCTTTACTATTTCCATCTCCTAAGTAGTTACCAGAATAAAGTAAAAAACTGGGGGACATTTAACCTTGAAGCTTCAAAAAAAAATGTTCTTTTATCTCTAATGTGAACCATAGCAAAAGAAAAGGAAGGATAAGCTATCAAGAAATATGTTCTGACACTTAAGCTGTACACTACAATTTATTACCAAGAAAGCTGTAAAACTAATTCTAATAGAGACCTTAAAGGTGAGATACTGCCATTCTCTTATTAGTAGTTTAGATGTCATCTAACACCCAAATAAAGCTTTGGTGAAAGTTATGCTTCTAGTAAAACACAGGTTTTAAAAAGCTAATGAAAATTAATCTGTACAAAGCCACTATGATCAAAATTGCTCATCAAATCTATAGCTTAAATAGAACTTTTCTATGCATCATTTGGGGATAGGAATGGGATGAAAATCAATATTAGACCTACAAAGGACAACCCTTAGTTATCCTGATATGTTGTTCTACTTCACATTTATCTCAAGGTTGATTATCTTCCCTCTTACTAGTACTTTACCAATGTCTACAACTGGGCAACTTTATTTTTGTTTTTTATTACCAGTCATAAGAAGATAAAAGGTATGAGGGACCAGCCATGTTTATCTTCACCTACATTGTCTGTGAGTTAATGAAACAATCCATAGATCAGGAACATATCTGGTATCCGTCTAAAGAAAAAGCAAGAGCATAATTTTGGCCTTTCTTGGTGCTATGACTCTATTATACCCCAGCCTTTTCATGCAAGATGCATCCCAGTGGCTAAAAGAACCAACCAATGGTAAGAGAGTGGTAAATCTAACAAAGTATGAAATTTATAGCTTCAGAATTTCAGGATTTTGATACAAGAGCCAGATCAGATAAGCTCATAATAGCCAGTGCCACAGCTGATCTAAAGTCTCTGCCCTGTGTATTCTAATCAGTCAACTGTATCCAACTATAAAACATTTAAATTGAAAAATAGTTGACAGGGTTTTTTGGTAAATTATATACATTATCTTAGAAAACTGATTTATGAGCTTTATACCTCAATACTATCTAAGATTGTATTACACGGTGACTTTCCTTTATCTCCCTTCATAGAACTAACACACAGAAAGGAATGTAGTCAGTTTGGGGTTATAAATCCACAGAAAGAGAAAGAAGTTTTCATGCAGTTATAATGGGAATCTGTGGATTACATTCCCGATACAGCAGAGTCCTGGTCCCATGCCACAAACCTACAAAAAGGATTCTCAAGAAGCATAAAAAAGTTCTTTCCTGGTGAGCAAATGTGAGCTTTCTTCCCACAAGGTACTAAAGATTAAGACAAATCTAAAGGCATGAGTTTATCATCGGGCTTTCAGGGCAAAGGTTCCAGTTTTTCTTTAAGTTCTTGTCATTTCTTTTGAAAGACAGCATCCAAATGATACCTCTTAAGAAACTCCAAGCTTTGGGAGCCAAACATACGAATCTGTCAGATTCTGTGGGCACCTGACCAGGAAGAATCCACGTTGACCTCTGCATGGTGGGACTGGGGACATAAGCAAGGTATAAGACAATGATTAACCCAATACTTTATAAGGTTGGATCAATTACAGTCTAACTCCTGTGGGGTTTTTTGGGGTTTTATGTTTGTTTGTTTTTGTTCTTGTTTTTTGAGACAGAGTCACACTTAGTTGACCTAGGTAGAGTGCTAGGGCATCTTAGCTCACAGCAACCTCAAACTCCTGAGCTTGAGCAATCCCCTTGCCTCAGCCTCCTGAATAGCTGGGACTACAGGTGCCCACTACAATAACCAGCTAGTTTTTGAATTTTTAGTAGAGATGGGGTCTCACTCTTCCTCAGGCTGGTCTCAAGCTCCTGATCATGCAATCCACCCACCTCAGCCTCCCAGAGTGCTAGAATTATAGGCGTGAGCCACCGCACCCCACCTAACTCCTATCAAAAAGAACTGTTTCCTATGTTGGATAAAAGAAAGGTGTATGATTATCCCTTAAAACATTGCGTAACTCAGGTGGTGCCTGTGGCTCAAAGGAGTAGGGCACTGGCCCCATATGCCAGAGGTGGTGGGTTCAAAACCAGCCCCAGCCAAAAACTGCAAAAAATAAATAAATAAATAAAAACATTGCATAACTCCTTTGATTCTTTATGTCCAAGTACTCTCTCTCTTAACCCAGCACCATTCAATCTTCCATTTATTTCATCTACAAGTATTTGGTGAGCACCAACCACTTTAAACTACACTCCAGGAACTGTTTTAAACCCATCGGACAAGTCTCTGCTCCTATAGGATTTATACTCAAAATGAAGGAAAAAGACCATACAAGCAAGTAAATAAAGATATGAGATAAGTACCATAACACAACAAATTAGGACAAAAATAATATGATGAAATAATTTCAGAGTGGCTACTACATATTGGTTATGGATGCCTTTGGCAAGGAAGAATCAGTCATGTGATCACCTCAGTCATGTGGAATTCTCAACTGAAGGCCCAAGTGCAGAGGCTCTGAAGTGGAGATTTCTTTATGTGCTTAAGGGACACAAAGGAATGCTAATGAGGGTGCAGATCAATGAGCTAAGAAATGAATTTGAATAGAGTCAGGGGCCAGATTACCTAGACTAAAGAAGTAGTTTTTATCTTATCCTAAGTGTATTGAGAAGCAAGAATGTGACATAATCTAATTTAGATTTTTCATAATTTTGGTTTGCAGTGTAGAGTATGGTTTTTATTTTAGTCCCAGTTGTTTTTGAGGAGCTTATTTGATTAGTCTGGACAATAAAGAATAGTCATGGCATATGTGATAACTGGAAATGAAGACAAAGTGAAAGACTCAAGATATACATTGGAAGTAGAGTTAACAGCACTTGCTGATTAGATGTGGAGCAGCAGGGACAAAGGAATTAAGGATGATACTCCTGGGTTTATTTTCCTTCAGTAAAGGATAGAAGGCATGACACTTATCACAATGGGGAAGAAAAGGGTAGTTCAACTTTGGGAATGATGAGTAAGCTTCAGAAACTTTGACTTTGAGATGATTTTGAAATATCCAGAGCAGATGTCCACATAAAAAGGGGGATTGGCAAGTCTGGACCACAGCTGTTGCCTCTTCAAGGCTCCACCGAGCACCCACATTGTTGGCTTCTGGGGCAAATCAACCTCTGAGTTAAACCTAAAAATGAGAGTTTCAGTGACTTGAAACTTCTGGAGTTTTTTTTTTTTTTTTCCTCTCTCTCCCTCTCTCTCTCCTTTATTTTCTCACCCTCCCAAGGAAATCTTTCTTTCCCAACCCAAAGAGTTAGACTGTTGATCCCAGAACACTAGAACATATTTCAGCATAGCTTTGAGATTTCAAATACTTCTATATTTGGTCCAAAGCATCCCCACTCTAACAAAAAGAGTTCATTCTTACCTCTAGTGTCTTAGTAATGACTGATGGTGAGTTCCTTTCTATGGGACCAGCACTGACATCCACTTCCTATCAAACTTGAACATACCCCATATCTAATTCAATTGGTTGAGTCTACTTAAGTCTTGGGTTACTCTTCAAAATATTTACTACAAATAAAAATAGTAAACAGGCTGGGAGAAGTGGCTTATGCCTGTAATTCCAGGACTTTGGGAAGCCACGGGGAGAGGATCACTTGAGTCTAGGAGTTGGAGAACAGCCTGGGCAACATAGTGCAACCCCTGTCGACACAAAAAAAATAAGCAAAATTACCTGAGTATAATGGCATATGCCTGTAGTCCCAGCTCCTCAGAAGACTGAGGCAGGAAGGATCACTTGAGTCCAGGAGTTCAGGGTTCCAGTGACATCTGATGGTGCCACTGCACTCCATTCTGGGCAACAGCAAAATCCTATCTATTAAACAACAAAATAAACAACATCCCCTTTTGCTTCATATTCATAAATGTGGAACATTTTATGAAATAATTTGTTGACTGCAGTAATAAAGAGCAGTTTCTAAAGTTCTCTGCAATCTTCACAAAAAGATGCATTAAAAGTAGGTAACAGTACATACTAGAACAAGAGAACGCTCTCTGAAATACCTTAAAGTTACTATATATAACATTTCGACTATACTTCCCTGACAAAGAAAAATACTCAGTAAAATAAGCTGTCATTAATGATAGTTCTGACTTTATCTTACTCTGTGAATTTTTTTTGCTTTTCTGCCTTTTGACCAGAAATTGTACCTAAAAAGAGACAACCCTTTGCTCTCTATACCTTTAATATCATCTCCTATCTTCTGTATCTATTAGCATACTTGTAAAAGCTTCAATTGCTTATTATTTGCAATGGGTATTTTTATTCCTAAAAGCTCAGGACAGAATTCTCACTTGTTTAATAATAACTGTGTGTTTCTTATTTTTCTTTAATCATGATCAGCAAGTAGTTACCAACCTTAAGAAAAACATTGATTTCATATACTTTGCGGTAATTGACTTAATATAAGAAATGCATTAAAAACATACCAATGATATAATTTTTTTACAGATAACCTAGCCAATAGAATTAATAAGACAGTTTCACCTGTATCGAACTAAAATACCAAGATAACATGAAAGGCTGACATAATCATCCAGCTCTCTCATCATCTTAACACCAGTATTAAGAAACAGATGATTGTGGCGAATGTTATATTTTCCATTCAGATCTTTGGAACTTGTCTAATACTTGGGTTACTGTGAAAGTTTTCAAACAGACTGTATTATGGTCCATTATTTCACTTCCAAAAAACATAATCCACAGCATCCTTTCTGATTCACTTGTAAGTTTCAACTTGCTTGGCTTATCCGTGTTGCTGGGAGGGCTCCATTTGCTTCTGTCCATGCGGATTTTATGTTTTTTGATTTTTGTATCTCAAAACTTTTGTAATGACCCACATACTATTCATTTGTAAGTGTCTAGAGGAAATGAATCCTATCAAAAACTATGAATGCAAAACAGAATGAAAAATATCCTTTAAAGACCAATTCAGTGCAGCAAATTTCCCCTCGAGGTCCAGACCCATCTCTCAACTTTGTTCTGCATTACCTTATGAAAATTTGAATTAAGACACTTTCATTTGTTACAACTTTTTCAGTCTATTAGAAGAGAGTGAGAGTGCTGACACTAATATGCTCTAACTTCTACAATACAGTTTCAGAGCAAAACCTTCCTTAACAATAGTATAATTATTTCAAAAGACAGTTACATCGTCATAAAACCATGCACGTAATTCATAGATTCACCAAACAGCCTGATGAATCAACCAATTACACTGTTAAAAGAGACTTCACATGTATTAACATTCAGGTAAAAAACTGTCTCAAAAAGAGAGGGCAAGATTTTGTTTGCTTGGAATACTCAGTTGAAAACAACCCAAGATTTCTTCAGTCAAAATATTTGTGTCTGAAAAGAGTAACTTCAATTTTTATTTCATTTTTCTCCAAAACTCACATATTTCAAATTTCTGAAATACAGTATAACTTTTCACCTCTTTGGAGGCAACTACAAATTTGTTGTGCACTATTTTGTATATTTTCCTCAATACTCCCCAAATCAAGTTTTATGAACTAATGTTATTACAAGAAAAAAATTATTCATGATTCGTGGATAATTCATACATAAGATTTTTTATGTATTAAATCAAAGAATCTAGAAAGTAATTATACATGCTTTAAACAAATAGAATAGTTGTAATCAAGGACCTCTGATTATACTGTGAATAAGCATTCACTCATTGAAATCCACAACATTCAAAATAAATTTCAGAACATTTATTCCATAAATTTGGAGATGGGAAGGAAAAAATGATTGAGATGTAAAGGAAAAATTTTTTTCATGTTGGAACTGATTCTACGTTTATTTAAATTAGATTCATTATCCCTTTAAAATAAGAGCTGGCAAGATAGGTGCAGAGGCTCACTCCTCTAATCCTGGCACTCTGGGAGGCTTTCACAGGTGGATCTCTTGAGCTCAGGAGTTTGAGACCAGCCTCAGCACAATGTAGACCCTGTCACTACTAAAAATAGAAAAGCTAGTCAGCCATGGTGGCTGGTGCCTATAATCCCAGCTACTCAGGAGGCTATGGCCAGAGGATCTCTTGAGTCCAAGCGTCAGAGGTTGCTGTGAATAATGATGCCAGTGCACTCTCCCAAGGGTGACAGAGTAAGACTCTGTCCCTAAAAAAAATTAATAAATAAATAAAATAAGAAAAGGCAGTCATACTACTATGTCAAATGAAATCTTAATTATACAATTTCTATGTATCCCTATAATCTGTAGGTTGTCCAATATGAATTCAGGGATTTAAAAAAATTATTGAGTCCTTTACTCATAACATCTGATTGTTTAAGGATTTAAATAAAAGAATTAATATCAATTAAACATTTTCTAATCAGATTAGTTTTTAAAATTATGACAATCATAAAATGGGTTGATTTATTTATGGTGCTATTTTTCCTCATAAATACTTCAAGTTGACCTTCCAGATGGCATCTTAAATGGTGGTAGTTGGCACCTACCACCATCAACACAAAAATCATGGAAGGAAAGTTGAGCTTCCTTCTTAGAACCAAAGGTTCAAAGTCGTAGGCAAATTTTGCTCATATGCACTTTAGAAATCTAAATGGCAGGCTCGGCTCCCGTACCACAGTGGTTACAGTGCTGGCCACATGCACCAGCCTAGGCCAGCTAAACAGCAATGACAAGTGCAACAACAACAACAACAAAAATAGCCGGGTGCTGTGGCAGGTGCCTGTAGTCCCAGCTACTTGGGAGGCTGAGGCAAGAGAATCGCTTAAGCTCAAGAGTTTGAGGTTGCTGTGAGCTGTGACACTGCAGCACTCTACCAAGGGCTACATAGTTAGACCCTGTCTCCAAAAAAAGAAAGAAAGAAATATAAATGGCTAGAAGAATATTATTAAGACAATCACACCAACACTCCAATAAAACTAGAATAAGCAGGTATATCACTAAATTGGAATATATATGACTCTGTCAATTTTAAATACATACTTCTTTTCTTTTTTTTTTTTTTTTTTTTTTGCAGTTTTTGGCTGGGGCTGAGTTTGAACCCGCCACTTCCGGCATATGGGGCTGGTGCCCTACCCTTTGAGCCAGAGGTGCCGCCCCTTATTTTCTAATTAAAAAAAAAATCATTATATTTTAAGCTAAGATAGAAAGAGATGGGCTTGAGGGTATTAAAACTAGGTCATATTATTGCTAGTTTGGTTATTTGAATTATTGCAGAAGGGAAATAAAATGTCCCTCACAAGCATTTAGTAGGATTCTAGTTTTTGCCAGAAGATAAAAATCCACACTGATTTTATTAAGTAATATTTTATTAATTAAATAGTATTCTGAGACCGAGGTGGTTATAAAATGAAGTAAAAAGTACCTAAGGTATTCAAACATTTATCTTTGTTTTCAATTTCTTGAATTCATCCCCTAATAATAAATTCTTCTGGAATAAAATGTATTCTTCTGTCCTGTGCAATGAGATATGCCAAATCATTTTACACAAGCAGTGCTACATTTCATTAATATGCTTCTTGGCAAACTTCCAGAGAAGAAAAACAAGTTTTAATTTTTAAATACTCTTGACAGCTTATTATAGTGTAGGCTAAAATACGAAACTAAGGCAAGGCCGATCAAGCACACCAGCATTCCAGGGTGCACCTTCCTATAGCCTTTTTTAAGTCCAAGAGATGGATTTGATTAAGCACATAAACAGAAATAACACAGTCGTCAGTAATTTGCTATTTGAATAAATTCATGTTTTTTAAATAAGTTAGAAGTGCACACTAAATTCAGTTTGCCGTAAACGTCATTGTCTACAAGATAACCTGATAGCTGTTTTGCCAAACTCTTCTTGCTTTGCCCCAGAGGATCTTTACTCATTGAACACCATGAATTTATTTTTTTTTTTTCATTTTTGGCTGGGGCCAGGCTTGAACCCACCACCCCGGTATATAAGGCTGGCGCCATACTCCCTGAGCCACAGGCACTGCCCAACAACATAAATTTATGAGGATGAGTAAGTCTAATGTAGACAGGAAGGCCATATTAAAATTAGTTGTGGGGCTTTTCCTCCTTCATTTCCATAGGGCCATGTTTATCCAGGTCTCCTTCTCTTATACACATGTATAAATTAACACATGCAAAATAGCATTAAAGGGATCATACTGCTGAGAGCTTATTTGCACTTTTTGGTTTGAACACAGCAGAAGAATACCACACCACCAGAAGCAAATAGACTTCTAACACTCAGCAGAAAATTAGAAGTTTTAAGAAGTTTGTCCAGTAAATTTTTTCTAGTATATGAAAACAGCAATTTGAACATTCTCGTACTAGATTTTTAGATTTGATTATCTATAATGCCGCAGTATCTCAAATGATTACAGATTTCCCATTTCCACGAGTTCTGTTAAGTATCATTAAGTATTTTGCCCAATACATCTTAGCTTTCTAAATGGGTTCCTTTTTTTATCATTATTTTTCCACCATGAGGAATAGGGAATAATTATTATCTGTTTATTGCCCAAAAGGAGAGTTGGTTCCCAGAAATGAAATCTTGGTTAAATTTTGCTCAATACCACTTCAAACACAAATTGCCCACCACAGATTAAAACTTGGCTCCATGTAGAAGAAAATTTCCTGTGTGAAATTGTAGTGAGACACAGCATATGGAACACTCAGAATAACTTGGCAAAATAATTTAGAAAACGAAATGGTATAAAATGCTATAACTACAACATATAAATAATGGTTCCTCTAAGGATAATTAATGATGAAGTTATAGCCAGATATAATTTATCTCTTTTCTTTTTATTCTTTTATAACTTTATAAAAATGACTTTGTACACCAAAGCTGACCATATTTACTCACACTTTTCTCTCTTATTGAAAAAGCCTAAGGAAAACATGCACATATGTTAATTTATTTGAAGTTGAAAAACACCCGCTTACTCTATTTTAAGAGAAACCTAATGGTTGAAACATTTCATTTCTCAGAAACGTGGTGTAAATATTTTCTGAGGGAGCAATAAAGCCAGCAATAAAATATTAGTAAATGGAAAAATTATACTTGTTCAAAATCCATTAGCTATTTTATAGCTCTGTAGAATCATATAAACATTTAAGACATGTTCTAACAAGCAAATAGTCAAATGAAATATATATTTTCATGTCCAAAATATTTCCATTAGTTTTAATCTCTTTTTTCCCCCTTTTTTATACAGCATGCACAAAATGGGTAAACAAATTTGGGGGCAGAAATAAGGGTCTCATATTTTTATATATAAAATTTATTTTTATAAAGATATTCACATGAGTGACCAAGAATTTAAGCTGTTGGCTGGACATGGTGGCTGACATCTGTAAGCCTAGCACTTGGAGAGGCCAAGGTGGGAAGGTCACTTGAGGTCAGGAATTTGAAACCAGCCTGGGCAAAAGGAGATTCCCTTTCTACTAAAAATAGAAAATTTAGCCAGGCACAAGGCAGGCACTTGTAGCTCCAGCTATTTGGGAGACTGAGGCAGAAGGATTGCTTGTACCCAGGAGTTTGAGGTTGCTTTGAGCTAGGCTGATGCCATAGTACTCTACCATGGACAACAGAGTGAGGCTCTGTCTCAACAAAAACAACAACAAAACAAAGAATTTAAACTGTCATCCTTACCCCAGGAAGAATAAAGACTAACTCAGAGAACTTTTTTCCTTTATGTTCCTCCTCCACATTTCAAGGAGGAGAATGTGTTCTTAACTTCAAATTAATTTTCTGAGTTCCAGATTCCCTGAACTATTGCCTATAGATAAAATCATGACTGTAAGGTCAAATAGCTAAGAGTTCAATGACAAGCTCTTCTATCTTTATCTGCTGATTAACCCCAGTTTCCTCATCCATGGGATGGGAATCAGTAATGCCTACCTTATACACAATAAGATGCATTCCTATATAGTGCGGGATGTTGCACACAGTGAATATTTAATAAATTATGTTTCTAGGGCCAGGTGAAATGGCTCATGCCTGTAATCCTGGCCACTCAGGGGATGAAGTGGGAGGCTAGCTTGAGGCCAAGAGTTTGAGATCACCCTGGGCAATATAGAAAGACCTGGTCTCTATGGAAAATAAGAAAAATTAGCCAAGTTTGGTGGCACATGTCTGTAGTTCCAGCTACTAGGGAAGCTGAAGCAAGAGGATCACTGTAGCCCCAGAGTTGGAGGCTACAGTGAGCTATGATCTGGTCACTGCACTCCAGCCTGGGTGATGGAGGGAGTAAATCTCAGATATGTATTCCAAAGAAAAGAAATATCTGAGAAAATGGTGCAATTCACAGAACTTCTTTAAAATGAGAAATCCTAACAGTTAGTGAGTGAAATAGGATTATAATTCATCAGTTGAGTCTAACAGTCAGATTCCAAAAATACCTTGTACTCCTCAATCTGCTTAATATGTGAACAGAACTCTTAACTTTATTGACTGGGTCTCCGAAAAGCCAAGCTCGGTATTAACTGACGATATCAACATCAAACTTAATTCTCTTGCTTCAGCCTCCAAAGTAGCTGGGACTATAGGCACCCGCCACAACCTTGGTGTATGTGGCCAGCGCCCTACCCACTGAGGGGACTGCCCTAATGTTTCTATCTATTTAAATCCATGTATCTTTAGACAATGAAAACTATTTTAAATTACACATAAACTTTATGGCCACCCTGTATATACAAGGTATATGTATATATGAAAATAAAAGAATCTTGAAAGATATTTACATCTTACACTCTTTTATTCATATGTCCATATAGATAATGATTATATATTTCTGCCATTATCTTAATACCAGAAAAAAAAAAAGAAAAAGATTCTATATTGACCAAGGATCCTTACTTTGCCATGGTTCAGCAGATTTCAGCAGATGAATCTTAAAAGATTCAGAAAATCCTCAAACTGAATGTAAGATTTGTGTCCATTATTTCTGTGATTATATGATGACTGGATCTACACCCTTCTCAAAGGTTAAGAACAACTATTCCAGGTAGAAGAAAGACACAGCTGAGTGGAGGTGGAGTAGCAGCACGCACACACCGTGATACCTTCTCTGATGTTAGGCCCCCCTTCCACTATATCATTTTCTTTAAGTTATTTACTATCTTTGAGCCTCAGCTTCCTAACCTATAAACCAAAGATAAAAATTAAGACCTACTTCAAAGGTGGATTGACCATGAAATTAATGATTCACAACTCCAGAGGTCTGGCAATGTATTCACGTGGTAAACTGTTTTTGTAAAATTTGTAAAATTGTATATACCCTTTTGAATAAAAACCATTTATCTTGAATAAACTCCCCCAAATAGGGTAACTTCATACCTTGCCAAAATCGGTTCCTTCTCTTTATTCACCTCAGTGATTATACTGAGGATTAAATTAGGTAATTAGCTTTCGAACTGTGCTCATAACACAGAAAACACTTGTTTAGTGCTATCATTACTATTGCCAAATATCACAGCAATTTGTATTTATCTTTCCTACTGCTATAATGCAATTGAATAATCCATATTTTATATAGCATGTGTTATGGATATTTGAGGAAAATCTTAACTTAGTATACTAACAGTCTTCTTGGAGCAATAGCATGACATATATTGACTTAAATATTAAACTTAATGTTGCATGCTTAACAAGAGGGTAGCTTTTAAAATTCAATCAATATGTTTGAATTTTGCTGAAAAAATTCAAGACGTTTATTCAGAGAAAACTGTGATATTGTGCAGAAAAAGCTTTCCTAAGTGAGAGCCCATATACTTATCAGTTGACTTTTGCAAAAGAGGATTAGTAGATGGTTGAACTCACCAAGATTTTACAAATCTTACCACATCTACACAGGATTACACAAATCTGAGCACATCTACACAAAATCAGCCAAAGATTCAAGGATTTAGCAATGAATATAAAGATCTCCATGCAAATTTCTGAGTCATAGTTTTGTCATTTGGGACAAATAATACCTATTTTACATTCATAATGTAAATCATGGCTATTTTACAATTAGTAATACAAATGTCATCATACCTTTTAATCACCTACCTAGAAGTTACAGATATAAACTATTTCTGTAAGTTATGATTGGTCATACAAAGAAACACAATACCTATAGGTGATTAAGCACCACCCTTTTTTTTTTCTTTTTTGAGACAGAGTGTTGTTTTGTAGTCCTGGTAGAGTGCCCTGGAGTCATAGCTCACAGCAGCCTCGAACTGTTGGGTTCAAACAATTCTCTTGCTTCAGCTTCCCAAGTAGCTTGGAGTACAGGCGCCTGACGCAACACCTGGCTATTTTTAGAGACAAAGTCTTGCTCTTGCTCTTGCTCTGGCTGGTCTTGAAACTGTGAGCTCAGGCAATCCACCTGCCTTGGCCTTCCAAAGTGCTAGGACTACAGATGTGAGCCATTGGCCCTTAAGCTCCACCTTTTGAATTTTTTATTTATTTACTTCAAATGAAGGGCAGAGATATATATGTCTCTGTGTGTGTGTGTTAGTTATGAATAAAGTTCACCAGGAAAATTGACGTGTATTTCACATAATAGGAGTTTGAATGTTACCTTCATTGAATCATTGAGTCAAAATATGAATAGAAATTTATCACAAATTTAAAATAAATATGCTAAAGTTGGTTTTAGTAACAGCCTAAATCCTGAAGCAATATTGATTTACATACATATGAAATTGCTTTTTGAATCACTTTTAGTGTGAGATATATATAATGTATATGGATGTGTGCATTTAAAATGCATATACACAGAGAGAGAGAGACAAGGGTAGTAATTTAAAGTCCAGTTCAAAGAATAATGTTTGTCATGCCTTTTCTGAGTCACTCATGAAATCAGGTTCTAAAGAATTAGCCAAGTGGTAAGAATGGGAAAATTATTTAGTTCTGCTGTGCTCAATTGGAATAAAAGATTAGAAGTTCTCTCCAGGTAGTGAGTTGAAAGGCCAAAATCACAGTGCCATTTCTTGCTTCATGCTGTGCCCGTTTAGCAAAACAGAATTGGCCACCACGTTCCTAGCATTACTTTTCAGAGATGTCATACGCAACGCTGAGGAGCTGAGCAGGTAGCTGGTTGATCTCTCTTGATAGGACTTCCTCCCACAACAGAGCTGGCTGTTGAAATGCCTCCGGAAGCTTTCACTGAGTAGGTAAAGGGCAAAGGGATTGACACAAGAATTGCAAAAACTCAGAACCCGAGCGACTAAGGTGACAACCATGTGGCCTAGAGATGGGTCAATCTCTTTATAGTTGAAGGACCGATACATGTAGAGAATGTGATTTGGAAACCAACAGAAGACAAAGCAGCCCACAAAGACCAGCACAATTTTAGCCAGGTGTTCCCGTGATTCCATCTGCAAAGATAAGAGAATGGTCCCAGTGGTTAAAAGGAGACATGGAGCCAGCCGCATGCCAGCCTGTCATCATGTCACAACAGAAATAAAACTTACAGCCCAACAACACATCCGAAATACATAGATTATTTATTTTCCTGTCAAAATGATGATTTTTACAGTTTGATTAAGCCCATTATGGTCACTACACTATTTTCATTTAAAAATATTGGACAGTTTCTATAAGACTAGGTTGTGAATTGTTAATAAACAGCTATGTCTTCATGTTAAAACTGTGATCTTAAAAACTCTGTCTCGTATTAACTATTTTACTTTTACTTAAAGCTTCATTGTAGTCAATGTAAGTATAAATTATTTCTGTTTGTATTAAATCCATTAAATTGATGAACCATAGAATATAATAAAGTTTAGGTACATTTCAAAAATAGGGTGTTTTAAATAGGAAAAAAGAGATACAGTGAAGCAGGGCTTGACTTTTTTTAACTGTTACTTGACAGAGAAAGAATTTAAGATTGACATGATTAACTCACATAAATAAAAGCATCTGATATGACAGAGACTCCTATAAGCATTACTATATGGTCACTATTCCAATAAGTACACATTTTCCCTCTGTCATAAAATTTACACACTGTGTTTACTGTTTGTTAAGGTCTTCAGGAATGTGATAAACAACTTGCAAATATTGGACAGTAATATTCTTTAACCTGCAAACAATTTCTAACATCTACAGTCCATGATTTAGCTCATGTAGGTCAATTTTTTTCTGCTATTTAAGTAAGACAATAAAAATGTGAAAACATAATTTATCGAAAGCCTGACAGTGGGCACGGTGATGTTTTCTCTGAGCAGTTTTAAGGGCGTCAAATGTGAAATTCGTGTGCTACGCAGCATTGTCGCCAGCAGGTGGAGCATGGGGGCAAGGATTGTACAGTAAGTAGACAGGCAGACTGTTGACGCTGAGATTACTTCTTGGATGATGTCAGGTCAGAGTTTATAGGTACCAACAGGGAAATACACAAAAACAAGGCAAACCCCAGGCCATTAAAAGGCAAAACAATGAGAGGATAGGCTGTGTGTGAGAGAGAAACACAAGTTTACAAACCAGAAGCAAAGTGCCGATACCTAAATCAAAATACACATCAGATCATAGGGCTCTAAAAAAAAAGAATTGATTATATAAAGTTAAACCACAGGGAGCTTATGACATGAACGTTTTGTTGCAGTAATGCCAAATGTTTAAATAATAAGTCCTACGGCCCTTTCCCAACTCATCCTTCTTTCAGACTCCTTGCCAACCTTGGTGAGCTAATTGGAGAAGAGACAAAAATTAAGCAAATTTATACTTCATATGTGAACATTTTCTGGTTTATTATGTTGTTCATTGCATAAATATTTACACAGAAAGAAAGGCTTTCAGGGACATTAACTTCTGATGGTAGAGTCCTAGATCTTGTCACAGGCCCAGATGGCTGATAAGCTGGACCTAAGCAGGCACTGTCATCACTACGACATGACCATGTAATAGATTCCCTCACATTCCTTCCAGTGAAGGCTAGTGCAGGCCTGACTCTGTTCTCATTGTTCATAGGACTGAAAGCCCATGAAACAGAACACAAAACAGCAGTCATTGGTCCTTACCAACACACCCCTACAAAGCTTACCTGTTTTTTGGTATGTTCATTGTATTCTCCAGGAAGATTGTGTGCACTTTTAATTAAGGTCTTTGCAATATGATAATAATAAATGCTAATAATAGCAAGTGGTATGAGGAAATAGACCAAGAAAATCAGCACTGAATGAATCTTGGGATGTAACTCATCTGTCTGTGGGTAGGGAATACAGGCTGTGAAGCTGCTGTTGTCCAGGCTACCAATGCGCGCCACTTCTGAAAACACAGCTTCGGGGACTGCCAACAGCACGGAGACCACCCAGATGCCCACGGCCTTCACACAGGTGCACAGCACCGCCCCTGACGTCTGCATGTCCATGGGGTTTACAATGGCTCTGTACCTGGGAAGACAATACAGCTCCAGTTATTCACCTAGAAAGACAGAAGACCTGTTACTTGATAAGAGAGGTATCACACTCCATCATTCCCTGGCTGTTCTGTCGTGTATGGAAGATCTAAGGTCCCTGGGGTTTCTCTGTCCACAAGTTATTCCACTGTTTAGTTGCACAGGAGACAGAAAGAGAGGAAATTGGCTGTTCTCAAAGTGTGGTCATTAGGTTCAAAAAGCTATAAAGCTATAGAGAGCAATATGTAAATTATGGCAATATTATGAATATTGTGCAAATCACACAGTGTCATCTAAGTCAATGTGTGAAATTACTTCTAAGGAGAAAGGAAAGGGAAATAAATAGTCTAGAAGCGCTGGAGATTGATGAGTGAAATGTCAAATATGGAGTCAATATAACAACTTTTATTGAACAATAAACCCTCTAAATTCAAATAAAAAATGAATAAACTAAGAGCAGAAATTATAATTCATTCTCCGTCTCCATTCATAAAAATAACAACAGAGTACTTGTTATGGAAAGCAAATTTTTCTTTCTAAACGGAAAGCTAGAAAGACTAGAAAATTCTCAGAAAAACTTACAACTCCCATTTAGTGAAAGTATGGGTCATCTTTTTTATTTTTTAACTTTTATTTTCTCCATTCCTGACTTCTTCCCTTCTCTATTCCTTCCTTTGTGGTTAGTATCTGTATTTTTAAGCTGCCTTAAGTTTTTTTAGAACAAGTTGAACATAAACAAGTCATCACCCTGGAACCATCTGTTATCTGTAGGGTGAGTGTGGACTGTTTTCTTAGGTACATATGCGTGGCCAGTCTGAACCCTTCATGGGAGTTAGAAACACACCCTGAGAGCAGATCCCAGCACCAACTGAGAGGCAGTAACTCCTCAGCATATCATCCAAAGCTATGGAGCAAAGAAGGGGGTGCTGTAAAAGGCGACTGGTCAACCAGCACCTGTGTTTCAGTTAAGAAGTTCTGATGACAAATTCTCAAGCAGGTAACCGCACTCCCTCCCACCACTGAACAACAAATGATGGAAAAGCCTGGTGAAGCCTAGGGAGTGTTAAATCTGTTCCAATATTTTAACAAATTATTATACTGAAAAGAATATCTGTTTGCATTGGTATAACACCCAAATAATATTAATGATTCAAGGTTTTGTCTACTGACTCAGTGATGGAATTAAATATGATTATCCTAACTGTCACACAAGCTTGAAATTATTAATTCATTAGCAGTTTAATTATATTTAGAACAATATTATTTCTGTATTGAATCCAATATTGGTTATTAAGTATCAGAAAAATATCACCACCCAATGCAAATTACTATCAGATTCATTTTTATGCTTTTTATAGTTTCATTTTTTAATTTAATCTATAAACACATTTTAGTTAACTTATATAAGAAGCAGAATAAGTCATAAAGTTATAAGGTTCATAGTTTAGCACTAGGAATCTGCACAAATACTTCCCTATAAAGGAAAAAGGAGAACTCCATTCCTAAGAGTTATTTGCATTTTAATCATGGGCCTTTTGAGGCCAAAAGTTATTCAAGAATCAAAGAAATAACATTCTAAGTTTGGACATGCAGCTACGCCAATAAATAATGAAGGAAACGTTCAAGATGCCAACCAAAAGCAAAGTATGGGTGACATCTAGCTAACATCAAAGCACATGTGTCCCGATATCTCACAGCAGGACCGTATGTGTAAGTATGTGCACAGGTACATGTGTGTTTGTGTAAAACCATTAGAAACATGATACAATAGAGAATATAGAAACACTTTTAATCAGCTCTTTAATGTGAACAAGCAAAAAAAGTACATTTGCAAAATAGTAACAAAAAAAATCTAACAAGATAACAGTAAAAAAATAAAGTATCACTGTTTCAGACCATGCACTGTCTCTCCACCAGCCATATAGGTTGTGATGTGCCTCTGAGCAGTGGAGACAAATGATCTTTCTAGGATGTACAAGATGTGCCAGTTGAAACTTCTTGAAAGAGTTTGCAAAGTCAAAGAATAAGAAACACAAATACTAGTGTCACCTACCACCCTTTGGTGATTTGGGCCATCTCTTATTTCATTCTCTGCAATCCAGCAATGATGGCATTGATGACATATATAACAGAAGTCTCTATTTCAAACTGGGATATGCGCTCTGAAATTTAATTATCTTACTGGGCTTTGCTCTGTATTACTACGTGTTCTCTATTTCTTAACTCTGTATCCACATTTTGTTAGGCAAAGACATTTAAGCTATCCCCTGAATTTAGGATATGTGATTAATCAAGTAATTGAATTTACTGCTTAAAAACTCTAATAACAGGTTTTATTTGTTGGGTTGGTTGGTTTTCCATGGCTGTAACTACTACTTAATTTTAAATTCAAGGTGTTTCCTTTATTTTTCAGTTACATCTTACTATGTTCTTTCACTCTAATAAAGGTAATGAATAAGTTTCTGCATCCTTTTTTTTTTCTTTTAATGCTTGGGTGCTTTCTTTAAATTTTAAGTCTGCTGTTCAATGGAAAAGACTATTAGTAGTCACACCTGGAATACCTGGAAATGTAATTATGTGGTTTAATGATGAAGAGTTTAGTTTCAAAACGCTGTGAGATCATTAAAAAAATGTTGCTGAATTTCCAGCTTTTACTTTTCTCATCTTGAAAATGATTAATTTTAAAATAATGATGCCTATGTCATAGCAATGTGTGGATTGTGACATGTAGCAAAAAGCTGAGTGCGGTGCTAAGTGTAATTCATCTATAATTGTTTCCACATCCACAAGAATCACAGTGGTTCATGAGATAAAAAAAGAGGCTAACAAGTACTGATCCATACTGGATTGCCACGTTCTAGGAAAAAAATAGAAGTGTAGACAATATTTGATAAACCATTTCCAACCCATTTTAAGGGATTATTAGAATACTTTGTATAATTTATTCACTGGTGACTCAGGTTCCTTAATTCATATTCTCCAAAGACACACTCATAGGCAAAGGTACCTTATGAACCAAGTAGAAGAGGCCGCTAATCTTTCTTTATCACTGTTATTCAAATATCCATGCTCACATATGGAACAGGAAAAGTCAGTACGTATGGGAATATTAGCATCTTCTCTGACCTTGTTCAGGGCAAATTTACTGTGTGTCTCTACGACAATAGATTGTGAAAATTGGTGTAAAATGAACTCCAGCCCTAGCTCTTGCTACCAATGTCACATTTTTTTTAAATGAAAGCATAATTATAGTAATTTTAACTATGGTGATAGCTAGTCATTAGGTTTTATTCTAATCATTAAGTAGACTTGTTGGGGTTTTTTTTAACTTTCTAGTTAAAATGGGTCCCCTAAAGAGTGGCAGCTAAACTAAAAAGTCACTTTCTGGTTTTGGAATTCAGAATTTTTTAAGTGACAATGGAAATGGTGCCATTTAAACAAATTGAGTTAACATAATTTACACAAAAGGCACCACATTTTCTAGTAGTGTAGTTTTGAAGTTAAGTGTTTAAACTAGAAAGTGAACACTTTTCAGTTTTAAAAGATAAAAGCAGCCAACTCTCCCCTGAATGCTGTCTTTCCTTCATAGAAGATTAACCCTTCAGTGCCAAAGTAATGCAAGAGTATTATTGCAAATACCAGGAAATTCAGATCCAGATTCATTTTTCACAAATAATCCAATATGTAAATTAAAAAGAAGAGTAAACACCACCTTAATTATCCATGTTAAATTGTTTATCTAAATAGCTTAAATCAGCCCCTATTTCCAGGGAGAATTAGACCACATCTCCAGGCAATGATGCCTAACTGTACATTTTGCCCCCAACCCTACCCACCTTCTCCAACTTAGACGGCCAAAAACATGACTATAGAGAGCTTGGAATATCACACTAGACTCTGAGTCAGGAGGCCCCAGTTTTCTTCCCAGCTCTTCCACTAGAGATTACATTCCCAGAGCCTCAATCTCCACATCTGGAAAACCACACCCTTGAACTAGCTGCTCTGCAAGGTAGAATAATGAACACTTCACACCCTTAAATATGTGAAAAGCAGATTTGCTAGCAAGGATTATTTTTACAATATTGTCTTAAGATACTAAAATTTGATACCTACCTGTCCAAAGCAATCACTTATTCAGGTATTAAACAAGAAGAATATGAAAAGTCATTTGCCTGAAGAATATTTATTATCCTAATTGGCTTTGCTTCAAATAAATAGTAGAATTCAGTTAATAAATGTGAATACTTTTCTCCTCATTTGAAAAAATTCAAATTACACATTCGCCTGATATTAAAGCAGACAGATTATTAGTGTTAATCAGATTATTATTATTGCTTATCAGATTATTATTCTACTGAATAAGGAAAGTACACTTCTAAGATCTCAGACGTACATACACAAAAAGCTTCTAAAACATAGTTGCACTTTTGCACGTTTATTCTATAGCTTTTCTATGAAATAGACAATAAAGATTCTCAGAGTGTGTTGGGGTGGCCTAGGATATGCACTTTCAAATGTAATTTTAATTATTTTTAAAAATAGTAATTTTCTTACATTTTTTTCAAGTCTCCCATCTCAGTCCTTTTAAACTCCCTGTACCTCCGGGTGTGTTCCCCTCTCCATCCCCGGCCTTTATTTCAATGGTGCTTTGGGGCACAGCCTCTCCCTAGCCTCTCTCACCACTTTCCTAGGCCACCCCACTGCTACCTGTCCCCTTACCTGTCGGCACTGAGGGCAGTGAGCGTGAACACGGAAACGCCCACGGAGGTGAGCTGGATGACCGGGATCAGTTTGCAGCCCACCTCACCGAACATCCACTCGTCGAAGAAGTAGCGCGAGGCGTCCACGGGGACGCAGGTGAGCAGCAGCAGCAAGTCCCCGGCCGCCAGGTTGGAGATGAAGATGTTGGGGACGCTGCGCATGGAGCTGTTGGTGATGAAGATCTTCACCAGGACGGTGTTGCCCAGCAAGCCCACCGCGATGATGAGCAGGTAGAGGGACGGGATCACACAGCGGACCACCAGCTGGGCGGTGGCCCTGTCGGGCGCAGGCGGGGAATCCCCTCCCGACGCCTCGGGAAGGAAACTGCTGAGGGTCGCGCCCGGGGTCAGGGAGAGATTGGAAAGAGACTGGGGGGGCATGGTGTCCTTTCCTGGAGAGTCCGGTGGGGTTTTCATGCGCCCAGGTACTCTGAAAAGAGCAGCCCGCACTTGGGTTCCATCGGTTTCCACCTAGTCCCGCCAAGTTTATTGCCCTCGGGAACGTGTCACAGCGCCGCGTCCCGGGAAGGACAGGGCGGTGACAAGTGTGTCCGCGCGCTCCCGGGTTTCACTTCTAGGCGGGGTACACCGGCTCTTGCTAGCACTGAATTTGAATTTTTTTTTTTCTAAGAAGAAAAAAACGGTTGAGTCTTTGTTCTGTATTCAAGGGTTTGATCTCGCTTGTAGCCAGCGGAGAGCAGCCCTTTCCTGAGCAAGGGACTGTCCACCCTCTGGGATTAATAGAGTCACCTGCCGGACTGGTCGCCCAGACGAGCTGAAGCCACCCTGGTGCTGTCCAGGGAGCCTCTGCTGAAACCCTGGGAACTAGCGTGGGGCTCCTGCTCCTCTGTTTCCCACGGGTTCGCTCTTGGTTCTGCGGTTCCCTTTGTACTGTGAAGTCCTGGGAGGGAGCTGAGTCCTCCCTCTCTTTCCCTGCGTGCTCGTACACATCCGTCCTTATCTCCCCCCAGCTGGAGGAGCCCCAGGCAAGAAGTTTGTGGAACTCTGAGGTTTAGGGGCTGTGCTGGCAAAGTGCTAATGCTGAACCACTAAATTTAGGAAAACGAGTGAGTTCTTAGTTACTGCGTTAAGACATTTATAGTCTACACTTAGTAAATTTCATATGTGCCCCCGGATTGCATCAATGTCCACAGCTATGATTTAATAATAATAATAAAAGAATGAGTTCTAAGAATGAAGTAAATGAAGGAAATATGCTCCCTAATCTTCCTATCATCCACAATTCCTACTCCAACCACAGAATTTTTTTTTCTATTATTGGCATATTATTTTTAAACTTATGTTTTATTGAAATATAACGTGCATAAGTATACATTTATTAAACTTACTGCTAAATCTAACCACCATTCAGAACCAACAATCTAACCACCATCGTCCCAAAACACTGCGGAAACCTGTTCTCGCCTTAGACTAATTTGCCCACTACTGAGTATCATAAAAGTGGAGTTATTCAGTACGCACCCTGTGGCTAGCTTATTTCACTCAATAATTAATTTGTGATATACACCCATGTTTTTAAAGTAGCATTGTTATTGCTGTATCATATTCCATTTTGTAAATATAGCTCTCTGTTTATCTAGTCTAATGCTAATTGATTCCTAAACATTTTAGCCAATGTTTCAAGTCATATTATTATGAATATTCTTATGTATGTCTTCTGGTGCACATTTGAATAAATCCCAAGTATAGATCTGCTAAGTCATACTACTTAAATATGTTCTGCTTTAGTAGAAATTGACTATTTGAGTGAATTGCTTTTTTTTTCTTTTGGAAATTTATTTCACAACAACATCTATTAATGCTGAATATATAGATGTTTATGACGGAGCAATAGTGCTCCTAAGTATATACTCGATAAATATCTGATACAGTATTCCTAAGAGCAAAATAACTTCTTAAATTATGACCATCTAGTCTAATATAAACTACTCAGAAATAGTGCTCAGTTCTGGAGTTAGCTAAGTAACATTCTTTTCATTAGGAAAAACATTTGGCTAGCTCTTAATTATTGAATGATATAATTGCATAATGATAAAGAAACAGGTCGAAGACTTCCTACAAGGATCTAGCCATAATCTGACAAAATGTATAGATGTGCAAAGTTATTTGTATGTTATGCAAATTTTTCAGATGTTGCCCACTATCAGCATTTCATTATCATAGTTGAATTAGACAAGGTAAGCATGTGTGTTGTAATCAATTTTGTAATTTTGAATGAAAATACACTTATGCATTATAATCTAACTTCACTACTTAATCCATTATAAAGTTAAGATGAGTTAAATAGAATTTATATATAGCATATATACAAATATACATTTAAGAATATAGTATATGAATATGCTTCTTATATTTGTATAAACTAATATATATAGCAAAGCAGTTAATAATACATATAGGTTGAGATATGTCTCTAAAAATGTTATCTTCCAAGTTGTTTTCTCTTTTAGCATCCAATGTCATTATACAAAATAAATTACTAATGCAGTCTTCTAAATTATGAAATGTCTCAAACCCTCAAACTACAATGATACTATTTTAGTTATTTTATATGAAAATATATTGAAATGTAAATTTCTGTATGTATGAATTTTCTTATTCTCTCCTTATTGTGCCTATGTGAGTCTAATCATTTAGACAGAAACATGTTTAGTCCAAAAACTGGATTAACAAATATTCAACTGGCAAAGTTGTAGAATCAAAGCATCTAGAGTGAATTTTATCCATTTGAGGTAAATCTATAGGTATTAACTTTGGTTCGTGGCAGTGGAGAATATAGTGAATAATTTAATAAGCTCAAGAATACCTAAAGTACAGATGCCTCTACATTTACGATAGAGCAAAATCCTGATAAATTCATCACAAATCAAAAATGTCTTCAGTCAAAAATCCATTTAATATTCTGATAAACCAATTTTAAAGTCAAAAAATCTTAAGTCAAATCTAGTAAATCCATATGCGCCTCAGCTTATAATAGGGTTGCACCCTGGTAAACCCCTCATAAACTCAAAATACTAAGTCTTACCATTGCAAGTTGGAGATTGTCTAAGATATGTTTAAAGTATACAGAATGCAACAAGGTAAAATCAAAATATCTGGCTTGCTCTCAAAAGTACCACACATGAGAATCAGCAGGCAAGTACAACTATTGATTAGGACAAAATCAGCTAATTGAAACTAAACCAATAGTGACAAACACAATATATAAGTAGACAGGGGCATTCTATTTCCTGTGTTGAGGAAGGAAGAGGGAAACATCAGCAGGTTAATAAGAAACATGGAAAACATAAGAAGATATATATTGAATTTCTACAGAAGGAAAAGCAGTATGATAAAAAATAAACTTCATATAATGAACAGCAGAGAAAACCCTGCAAAAGAAAAGATTAGTGAACTTCAGTGCCATAACAGAAACCATACAAAACAAAATACACAGAGAAAATGACTTTTAAAAAATAAACATAGTATCAGGGCACTACATGCCAAATATAGCAGTCGGATCCTTGAAAGACAGAAGAGAAAGGAGCAGAAGAAAAAAATTGAAGAATTAATAGCCTCTGATTCTCCATATGTAATGAAAGCTAAAAATCCTCATATTCAAGAAGCTCAACAAAAGGGTGGTGCCTGTGGCTCAAAGGGGTAGGGCGCTGGACCCATATGCCGGAAGTGGCAGGTTCAAACCCAGCCCCAGCCAAAAAAAAAAAAAAACTGAAGAAAAAAAAAAGGAAGAAGCTAAACAAAGACCAAGCAGAAGATGCATGAAGAAAAATGTACCAAGGTGATAAATTAGAAGCTTTTTCCTAAGACCAGGAACAAAGAAAAGATGTTTCCTCTCACTACTCCTTTTTAACATTTTACTGGCAGTTCTAGCTAATGTAAGAAGATAAGAAAAATTAATAAAGATATATTGATTGAGAAAGAAGAAATAAAACTGTCTTTGTTCACATGTGACATGATTGTCTATTAGAAAATCTGAAACAATCAACAAAAACCCTCCCACAGCTAATAAGTAATAATGGCAAAGTAACATAGAAAGTTAATATAAAAAATTCATTCACTTTCCTATACCATCAATGACAAAGTGGAATTTTAAATTAAAAACACTAAAACATTTATATTAGCATATCAGCTCCCTAAAATAAAATATTTAGATGTGAATCTAATCAAATATGTACATTCTATAAGAGAAAACTTACAAAGCTTTGAGGTACAAAATTGAAGAACTAAATAAATAAGTATTCTATATTCATGCACAGGAAGACTCAATTTTCTCAAACTGTCAGTTCTTTCCACATTTTCCTATAGATTCTATGCACTCCCAGTCAAAATCCCAGCAAGGTAATTTATGGATATCAACAAAGTTGATATAAAGTTTACATGGACAGGCAAAAGATACAGAATAGCCAACATAATTTTGAATTTAAAAAAAGTTGTAGAATAGATGCTACACAAAGTCAAGGCTTATGTATAAAAGCTACACTCATTAAGAAAGTACTGGTATTGGGAGAAAAAATGAACAAATAGATCAATGGAACAGAGAGCCCACATACACCCACACAAATGTAGTCAACTGATCATTGACAAAAGAGCAAAGGCAATACAATGGAACAAATATAGTCCTTTCAATAAATGGTACTAGAATAAGTAGACATCCTCATGATAAAAAATAAATCTAGACACAGACCTTAAACATACACAAAAGTTAATTAAAAATGGACCATGAACCTAAATACAATACACAAAATTGTAAAATTCCTAGAATAGTGGTTCTCAACCTTCCTAATGCCATGAGCCTTTAATACAGTTCCTGTGGGTTGCAACCCACAGGTTTAGAACCGCTATCCTAGAAGATCACAGTGTATAAAACCTAGATGATCTTGGGTATAGCAAGACTCTTTAGATATGATGAAAAGTAATCAATAAGCTGAACTTAATGACCTTAAAATTAAAAGCTTCTGCTCAGCAAAGGACATGGTAAAGAGAATGATAGACCAGGCTCTAGACTTGGGCCTGTGATACAAAATACACAAATATTACAAAGAGCTCTTACAACTCAAGATATCCAAAACATACAAAGAATCCCTAAAACTCAACCATAGAAAAATGACCTGATTAAAAACAATGGGCAAAAGACCTTCACAAACATCTCACCAATGCAAATATGCAGGTGAAAATAAGCACATGAAAAGATGCTCACATCGTATGTCACCAGAGAACTGCAAATTTAAACAGCATAGCCCTCTTCATTTATCACAATGGCTAAAATCCAAAACCCTGACAACACCAAATGCTCAGCCTGCTGTGGAACAGGAACCCTCATTCACTGATGGTAGGAAAGGAAAATGTGGAAGACATTTTAGCAGTTTCTTACAAAATTCAACATATTCTTGCCATACTATTAATCAATCATACATCATGCTATTTATCTAAGAAAGCTGAAAACATATGTCCACAGAAAAACTGGCACATGGATATTTTTAGCAACTTTTCATAATTTCCAGACCTTAGAAGAAACCAAGATGGCCTTCAGTAGGTGAATGAATAAGTGACTAACTGTAGTGCAACCAGACAACCGGACACTATTCAGCACTAAAAACAAGTGAGCTATTAAACCATAAAAGGACATAGAAGAAAGTTAAATATATATTACTAATCAAAAGAACTCAATCTGAAGAAAAAAAAAAAACCTGAATACTCTATGATTCCGACCATAGAAATTCTGGAAAAGGCAAAACTTTGGAGACGGAAAAAGGTCAGGCGTTGCCAGGCCCAGGGGGAGATGAGAATGAATGGGTGGATCAGAGAGGACTTTTAGGGCATTGAAACTATTTTTTATGGTATCACAGGGTGTCTCAAAGTCTCCCCTGAAGTCACCAAACACAGGGAAAGTGGGAAATTGTAGTTTAAGTACCTTTATTTACAAAATATCCGTTACAAAATTTTACAAAGATGTCACCAATGTGTAGAGACTATGGACATCCTGTAGTATAAGAGTGGAAATATGTAATTACACATAGAATTACACATAAAATGTACAATGCCAACAGTGAGCCCCAAGGTAAATGATGACTCTTGATTATAATGATGTGTCAGTATAGGTTGATCAGTTGTAATGAATGCACCACTCCATTGGGGGATGTTGATTATGGAAAGAGGTTATGTATGTTTGAGAAAGGAGACATATGAGAAATAATTGTACTTAGTTAATTTTGCTGTGTCAAATAGCTTTTTCTTGTCTAGTCTGTTCATACTGCTGTAACAAAATACCATTGATTAGGTAGCTTATAGGCAACAGTAATTTATTTCTCACAGTTCTGAAGGCTGGAAGTCCGAGATCAGGGTATTAGCATATTTGGCATCTAGTGAAGGTCCATTCCTCGGGAATGGTGCCTTCATGCTTTATCTGCACATTGTGGAAGTGCCCAACAAACTAACTTAAAGCTTTTTTATAGGGCACTAATCCCATTTGTGAGGACTCAGCCCTTGTGACTTAACCATCTTCCAAAGGCCTCGTATCTATTATCATACTGGGAATTAGGTTTAACATATGAATTAGGGTTGGGGGAAGGCAGAAACATTCAGACCATAGTACGGGCCTTGATTTCTTTCTTTTTTTAAGAACTTAACTGTGGAAATTATTGAAGCAAACACATCCTTGGGCAATCACAAGTGGACTCACATACTGGCAATCACAGCACCTATAATCCAGGTGGCCTACGGGAGGCACACACAGATAAGGGCATATTGAGGGGTAACTACTGCTACATGACTTTGTCTTGGGAAGCAGAAT
>NW_003852437.1:6659584-6710957 GCF_000181295.1 Otolemur garnettii | reverse complement strand
CCACAACGCCCGGCTATTTTTTGGTTGCAGCCGTCATTGTTGTTTGGCGGGTCCGGGCTGGGGACTCGAACCCGCCACCTTAGGTGTACGTGGCTGGCACCTTAGCCGGTTGAGCTATAGGCGCCGAGCCAGAAGCAGAATATTTTGTGTATAAACATGTTTTTTAATTGCACCAGGCAAGTAGTACACAATGGATGCAATATGTATTGTAACTATAATAAAACCATATTATAAAGGCCCCATCAGAGACCTCTTTAACAAAACACAACATAAGAAAATTATGGCAAATGGAATTTGCCTTTAATGTAAAAGGATATTGAGAGGATAGAAGCTTCATGCAAGAACATGATGCCTCTTGGACTTCTTATTTTAGGAAGAAGGCAAATGATGGCAAGTTTCTTATTCTGATAAAGAAGCTTTAACTAAACAGATCTTCCAAAGTGAAAATAATGTTAAGACAGAATGACGTAACAAAATAGTTGAAAGGAGCTTATACTCCAAATTAAACAGAGGTTTTAGATACACTATTACAAATAGAAGCAAAAGTAGCACAGGATAAAAAAAAAAATTCAGGAATGGCCACATCAAGAACTCCACAGACACCATCCCAAGTGAAAAAGTCACAGCTGGTAGGAAATATAAGCATGCTTAACCATTTCATAATAGTTTTTGAAGTTGTCCAATGTGCATATATTAGACAATAAAAAATGTTTTTTAATATCTATTACATTGCAGTAAAACCACCCAGAATCTATGGCATTTGAAACTTGATCTACTTCCTCTACCCCACACAACTTCATTCAGCTCACCATAACAGACAGAAGGGTTACAGAATAAATAGCAAAAAAAAAGGCAAAATATTTTCTGTCCACCCACTTTTTAGGGAAATTAAACCTGCATCCTCGTCTCAGGCCAGTGGTTAGAAGGAGCAGGGAATGTCTTTTGTTCTTTGTGCCACAGGAGATAGTTCCAGAGAATCATCTGGGTGGAGGTCACAAGATTTTCTTAGCCAAAGGAAGGATTTGTTTATCTTACAAGCGTACACATGAATCTTTCTAAATGTAGAATATAAATGTCTTACCACAATAACTAAGAAAATGCCATGAAGGCTATGTTAACCAGTTTGATGAAAATATTTCAGATTGTATACAGAACCGTCACAATGTACCCCATGACTGCATTAATGTACACAGCTATGATTTAATTTTAAAAACAAAAAAAAAGATGGGATTAATTCAGGTGGAGGGCACAAGACTGTCCAGCAAAAGAAGGAATGAATCTGGGCAGAGGCCGTGAGATTGTCTTGGCCCAAAATGGGATTGTGGGATCAGAACTTTTAAAGCTCCGTGTTTCTGCTTGGAAGCAGGAATTTGGATTTTGAGACCACTGTCTGCCATTTTCCTCTTTTGCTGGCAAAGCAATAAATTTCTCTTTCCTTCTCCTCAAACCACTTCTCCCCATTTTTCTGATGGGGCTTCAGAGAACAAGTGCCAAACTTTCAGTAACAGAAGTGCCTCTCCATGTGTGCAGCCAAGAAAAACACAGAACTCCCTCTCTTCCCAGTTCCCAGATACTAAAATATTTCCCAAGATGTGCAGGTCACCCACCAGTCCTCATCCTCCATAGAGGTATAGTCTACTCCAGACAAAAACAGCTGGGCAATCTGAGGTTATCACCTTACTTCATACAAACCACACTAGCAGGGCAAAAGTTTGTACCATGGGTGCAGCAGTCCATGAATCACCCTTACACCAGCCCCTTTGTAGTGGGTAGATTCCATACAGGGAGAGACAAGCTGAGGAGACCACAGGCTATCACCCTTGCCCAGTTGTTCTGCTTATAAAACAGTGGGGTCATTGGAGAAAACAAGTCAGTTCCCAACCCCCAGGGCTATGGCAGGGTGTTTGCAAGGAGTAGAAGAGGAGCAGGCAGTAAAAGTAGAAAGCTCCAAAGCTTTCCTCAAGGGATTGACTTTATATAGAACAGTGTGGGGACATTCAAGACGAAGGACACTCTTGAAAATACTGAAGATGATGGTGGCGAGAAAGTAAGAAAAGTCTGGTAGTTCTATAAGAACAACAAGCTATTATAAACTGCAAAGCAGTTGCAAGTATACCAGAGAGAAACAGAGAACAAAATAGCTAAGAAGAGCTTTCCTAGGACTCGAACAAGTATCAAAGAATGGTCTCAAAGACTACTTTCCCAAAGGGGGCTGAATTTAATTGGTTCGTACTGTGGATCGTTTAATTCCCCTAAGAAATTATTTAAGACAGTGGCACAGTGAGCCAGCAATTTATACAAGATAACAGCTGGATGTAACAATTACAGTGGCACTCAGATCGATAAAGAAATCAGAGAAGGAAAGAATCAGAGAATACCGCTAAAACCACTCCATGCCAAGGTGACTGGGCACATAGTGAAGGCTTCACCCTCTGAAGTGCCATCAGAAGTTTCACACTGTGGGGAAAATATACATCAAAGTAATAGTGCAACCTAGTTACCAAAGAAATGAACGAGCAACAAAACAACAACTGGGCAGGGAGGAGGGAAAGTCAGTACACAGAGTTGCTACAATTTATTATGTAAAGTTTCCAGACTTCAACAAGAAATTATGAGGTATGTAAAGAAATAGAAAAGTATGACTGACCCATATATTGGGAAAAAGCAGATGACAAAAACTGCCTGTGAGAGGAACCAAATGCCAAATTTAGCAGAAAAGTCTGAAAGCATCCTCTAATATAGATAAAAAACTAAAAATACCATAGTTAAATAAGTGAAGAAAAGTATGAACAACAAAAAGTACAAAAGTACAACAAAAAGTATTCTCAACAATTGGAGAATATCAATAAAGAGATTTAAATTATTTGTTTTAAAATACAATGGACATTCTGGAGTTAAAATTACATTAATTGCGATGAAACATTCTCTAGAGAGCTCAATGACAAATTTGACATGGCAGCAGATTCAGTGAAATTGAAGGTAGATTAATACACATTATATAATCTGAAGAACAAAGAAGGAAAAATAAATAAATAAAAATGAACAGAGACTCAGAGAACCGTGGGATATAACTAAGCATACCAAAGTAAAAATAACGAGAGTACCAGAATAGAAGATAAAGAGTAAGGTGCATAAAAATTATTCAATGAAGTGATGGCTGAAAACTTCCCAAATTGGATGAAAAACATGAATCTGCATATTGAACAAACTCAATGAATTATTCCAAATAGGACAAACACCAAGAGATCTACACCTAGATAGCTATCAAATATATCAAGGCAAAAATATTAAAAGACAAAAATTTAAATTGAAAAGTGGGAAGAAAAAAACGATACCAGACTGGTTAACAACTTACTTCTCATCAGATGCAGTGGAAGCATAGTCCTCCAGGGGCATGGCATGGTCAGAATACTAACTGAAAAACAAATACCATCAATCAAGAACCTTATATACAGCAAAATTATCCTTAAAATATGAAGGCAAAAAATATTTCCAGATAAACAAACTTAGTGAATTTTTTGTCTGTAGGAATTTCTTGAGGCAGAAAGAAAAGATAGTATTCCAAATCCACATGAAAAACAGGGAACATTGTTAAGGGTAATTATATAAGTATGATAAATATTATGTTAATAATATAAGTATAATAAATAAAATAATATAAATATAATAAATAGTATAAATTCAAATGTCTTTTCCTTAATTTAAAAAGTAATTGCATGTAACAACAGGTAAGTAATTGTCCTGTTGGGCCTATGATATATAGAAATGTAATAATATTTGACAACAAATGCACAAAGTTGGTGAGTGGAAACAGCTATATGAGAGTAAGGAAAGTCTACATAAGAATCCCAAGGAACAAATGAAAAATCCAAGAGAACACAGGTGCAAATGAATAGCACTCACAACAACAAATAAAGAAGACTCAAAATGGTAAAGATTAAGGTTAATAAAACATATACTTTATCTCCATTTGTCTACTAGCTTCTGTAAAAAACATTTACATTATGTAAGGCAAAAGTTATGACATTATATATTGTTAGGCTTGTAAGATACATAAATGTAGATACGTATAATAAAGTAAGATTAGTACAAGGAAAGGAAGAGGAAATAGAGAAATATAATTTTTATATCTCACTGGAATGAAGTTAGCATATATCTGAAGTAGATTTTTGTAAGTTAAGATGTACAGGGTGGCCATAAAGTGTGTATGCGATTTAAAATAGTGTGCAACTTTAAATTGCATGTGAATTTATGGCCACCCTGTTTATGGTAATCCCTAGAGTAAACCACTAAGAAAATAAGACCAGAAGTATAAATAACACTTTTAAAGTAATTAAGAATGTTAAACTAGAAAATACTTCCTTAGTGCAAAAGAAAACAATAAAGGAGAAGCATAAATACAAAAGATGTGAGCCACATCAAATGCAAAAAAGAAAATGTCATCTAGAACCCTAACTACAGTCATGCATCACATAGCATTTTGGTTGATGATGCACGTCCTATACAACACTGGTCCCACAAGATTATAAAGGAGCTAAAAATTTCCTATCACCTCATGAAGTCACAGCCGTAATAAGGACATAGCACAGTACATGACTCGCAGGTATATTGTGCTATGTCCTTAGACATGATGCTGGTGTAAATAAACCTATTGCACTTCCAGTAATATAAAAGTATAGCACATACGATTATGTGCAGTACATAATACTTGACAATGATCATAGGCAACAACATTTATGTATTTACTATACTAACTTTTATGCATTTACTATGCTATACTTTTATACTTTTTAATTATTAAGTTAACTGTAAAACATCTTCAGGAACATCCTTAAGGAGATATTCTCAAAGAAGGTGTTGTTACAGGCTACAACAGTTCCATGCATATTATTACCCCTGAAGAACCTCTAATGGGATAAGATGTGGAGATTGAAAACAGTGATATTGATGATCTTGACTTTGTGTGGGCTTAAACTAATAGTTGTATTTGTGACTTAGAGTTAACAAAAAGGTTTGAAAGTAAATAAATAAATAATAAAAGATTTTAAAACTAAAAAGTGTTTATAGAATAAGTATATACAGAAATAAAATATTTTGTGCAGCTCTACAATATATTTATGCTTTAACCAATATGTTATTACAAAAGAGTCCAAAGGCTTTTAAAAATTTTTTAAAGTTTATAAATTTAAAAAGTTACAGTAAGCTGAGGTTAATTTATTATTGGAGAAAAATATTTTTTATTAATTCAGTATAGCATGATCATGGTGTTTATAACTTCTATAGTCATCTAACAACCAAGTCCTAATATTTATGAATCAAATACTGACAGAACTGAAGGAAGAAACAGACAATTCAACAATAATAATTGGAGACTTTAATACTTCTCTTTCAATAGTAGCTAGAATAGCTAGGCAGAAAAGCAAGGAAAAAGAAAAATAGAGTGAGAGAGAAAGAGATACTTAAACAGCACTATAAACCCTAAAGACCTAATGGACCTCTCCAGAAGAATCCACCCAACAGTAGCAGAATACACATTCTTCTCAGGAACATAGGGAACATTATCCAGGATGGACTATATGCTAGGTTATAAAACAACTCTCAAGGAATTTAGAAATGATTGAAATAAAAATAAACTCTGTTCACTGGCCAAAATAGAATAAAATTAGAAATTAATAATGAAAAAAAGGACTTGGAAGTGCACAACTTTTCTGGAAATTTAACAATGCACTCCTAAATAATCAAGGACAAAAAAGAAATCACAATAGAAATTAGAAAATACTTTGAGATTATAATCAAAATGCAATATACCAATCTTGTGAGAATGTAGCTAAATAAGTGTTTAGAGGGACATTTATAGCTCTTCAGGAGTGTCCAAACTGCAGCCCCTGGGCCACACGCACATTATTTGAAGACTGTTTTCCTTATCTGAGATAACAGATATTGAGGAAAGTATGTACAGGCCTTCTTTTTTTGCTCATCGGCTTTCATTAGTGTTTGTGTATTTATGGTGTGACACAAAAACAACACTTATTCTTCCAGTGTACAGAAGAAAAGAAAAAGGTTGGATATCCTTGAGTCTAAATGCCTATATCAAAAAAGAAAAAAGATGTCAATTCAATATCCTAACTTTCACCTCAAGGAAATGAAAAAAGAAGAGCAATCTAAAATGAAATTAAGCAGATGGAAGGAAATAATATATTTAGGGCCAAAATTAATAAAATAGAGAATAGAATATGGTAAAAGCTATAAAGTCAAAGTTTTGTTTCTTGAAGAGATCAGCAAAATTTACAAAACATAAGCCAGACTAATCAAGAAAAAAAGGACAATTGAAATTACTGAATAAGGCATGAAAGGCCCTGGGTATCACTTTTGTGCTTTCCAGAATATTCAAGAAAGTGGAAAAACAATTCACAGAATGAAATCTGTAAATCAAATATTGGATAAGGGACTTCTCTAGAATATGCGTGAATATAAAGAGCCCTTACCAAAATAAAACATATGCAGTTGTGGAATTAGTGGACGGAGGAAATACATTCTTTAAGTTTTTCTCCAACAATTGCACTAAGAAGCTGATGGGCTATTATAAAAGATACTAGGTCACCATTGTTTTTAAGGCTGAGTAGTACACCATGGTATAAATGTACCACATTTTATTAATCCATTCATAAATCAGTGGGCACTGGCTGTTTCCACATCATTGCAACTGAATTTTCCTGCTATGAATATTAGAATGCAAGTGTCTTTTTTTATAATTGTTTTTGGTGGGGTACATAAATACCTAGTCACAAGAATAGAAAAACAGGGGTGGTGCCTGTGTCTCAAAGGAGTAAAGTGCCGGCCCCATATACCGGAGGTGGCAGGTTCAAATCTGGCCTGGCCAAAAACTGCAAAAAAAAATGGAAAAACAAACACCACACATACTCAACACTAAACTGGTATTGTTGATCAGCACTTGTGTGCACATATGGAAGCAAAGCACAATAGAATATAAGTAGGGAGAGCAGGTGGGTAAATTCAACCTAACAGGTACAATGCGTACTTTCTGAATGAAGGGCACACTTACAACTTTGACTTAAAATGTACAACAGCGAACTGTGTAACTGAAACATGCGTAATCCTATAATATTCTGAATTTTTTTTTTAAAGTTAAAGAAATTGATTGGTTATTATTTTGCAAGACCCCTCCAATCAGGAAACCATTTCAATCCAATCTTTAACATGATAAAATACCTGTACTTATGCTCATGAACCAACAGTACCTTGAAATTACCAAGACATAGCTTCTGGGTTATACCACCCTACACAACAAAACCTGGTACCAGAGAAGGGGTCATTTCTCTTAGGAAAGGGAGAATGAATAAAAGTCATAATTTCTGATTTGTTGACGAAAACCAAGCAGAGTTAAATGATTTTCTTAGGGAGAAAAATTGTTATGGTTATAGAATAACGTGAATTCTATGAGTTTTTCAATTTTTAATGTCACATGTAGAAAAAATTAACTACCCATCATTTATGCATTAATCTCCTAACCTTAACCATATTAGAAGGGAACTTCTCTAACATAGTTTTATCCATCTGCTAGTTTCAAACAGAATTATAAAAATATGAAATAAGTGTTTTTATGCAAAGTAAAACAAAATTGAGATGAGATTATTATTGGAAGAAAAGGAAAAAATGAAAAACTTAGGATATCAGGAACATCAATGCCCATTTAATCTGCGTGGAAAGGTGACTTCAAAGAGAATGCATTAGTGTGCTTTTAGTAAATCCCTCTGAGTCCCCTTTGAAGTGGCAGCTCTTTCTTTCTTGGTGAGATGGCTCCCAAGTAACTGACTGCAAGCCATCAAGGCACTTCCTAATACTTAGGGGAATGTTGTAATTTAATTCTTAAATTGACAGGGTAAGCAAATACTTCAGTCTTTCCTAATTATATGGTATTTGCTTATTCTAAAAAATCTATTTAATTGCCACATTACATCTGATTTCCATTATGAATGTTCAATAGAGTGAAAAAATGAAAAGCTATTTGCCAACGTGTAACACTTGGCCAGAATGGGAAACTTGTAAATAACCTGCTATGTGATTTCTTGAAGATTATGATGTTTTAGTACTTTTAAGCTCCCAAGAATCTCATTTAAAGTCCGTATTTTACGTTTAACAGAATCACTGCAGTGCAATCCTGTTTTTTCCTTCTTGCAGCATCTACTAGACCGCACCTTAGATAGGCGAAGGACTAGGCTCAGTTTTGAGTTGGAGATGCTTTTCTTTTTTCAAGTATAATGAAGTAGAAAAGAAAATAAACATTGTTCTCAAATTTGTATGAAGCAGGAATTGAATAAATCTTTCAACAATTTGATACAGCATCTGCACTCCCTAAATGAGAGACAGTACAATCAGCCTGCCTTTAATCCCGACATCCTTATAGCTAAAGTATGTAATAAATCTTCCCTGGCAATAGGATTTGACAATTTGATAGTGTATGTCTCATTAGCGCCACCTACTGAGTGCCGTTCACATCTTGTAAATCTCAGTTTCAAATCGATGGCTGTAAATGTAAAAAGAAACAAATCAAAGCAACAAAAGGATGACAATAGAATGATTATGTCTCCAGTATTTTATTTTCATCAGTGTCATTAAAGTATAGTTGCAGTAGCCAGAGTAGTAATGTCATGTCAGAAAAAGACCTATTTTTAAATTTCACTTATATAAATATACTTAATTTGATTAAAATATTTGTGTTGGCAAAAGCAAATTTTATTAAGTTGTACCTACCTTACTGATCTCACAGATTTATAACAAAAATTTTATAAAATAATTTATGTGAAAAAATTTTGAAATCCATAAAACATTAAACTGTAAACCACTGTATACAATTTAACCTATAATGCAATGGCATTTTCATTCTATTTAATTTTTTTGAAGACATTTTAAATGAGACAACTGAACTTAATTTGTGAACCAAGCTAACTGCAACTTTGAGATTCAATTGAGCTCAGCATTTGGAAAAGCTGAACTATGTAATTTCACTGGATAGAAATGTTCTACATTAAATGATTTAAAAATCCCTTTTATTTGTCTTCTAATTTCTATAAAAATAGGAAGGTTATTTTTATAGCCTAAAGTCATTTATTTTTCAGTTCTGAAAATGGATTGAATCATACACACTGAACGTGGCATGTGAAGATTTCATTAATAAAAATAAATTTGACAATTCAAACTTCTAATTTTGCTCAAAGTACTGAAAGATTCGTGAAGCACATGAGGAGCTTAATGTCAGTAAGTATGAAGTTAATTGACATTTGATATTGGTTAGGTTTATAAAATAAAAATATTCTATATGAGAAAAGGTTCTCTCACAAACTTTCGCTCTTTCATTATCTTCCTACAGATCTTGTCAGAAGTAATAAAATAATAATTAATATAAATCATTAAAAATAAAATTTAAATTAAGTAATTCCACATATCCGATGAAATACCTTCATTACAGTTATTTCTCCACCATACACTTTGTAGGTTTTGAAGACTCAAACAATGTTCAATGTGCATCTTTTCTTATCTACACTATACAAGTATAACAAGTAATCTTACCAAACTTAACAGCATCTAAATACCTGTAGACATGTAAATGATTGTCATAAATATAAAAGGTAACTACTTGAAATGTTATCTTTTCCCATGGAGGCTCTGATGTTTTATAAATACAAATGTGGCCGAATATTAAAGTCAATCTCACTCTCCATGTGCAAATATATTAATGTTTAACAGAAATCATCTTTAAGCCCAATTCCCTCCACATTCACATCTTCTTGGCCAGCCCTTCTGATTCCCCAGAGGTTTCTTCACATGAAGAGCCCAATTATGACAAAGGAAAAGCCCTACTCAAAGCCTCATACACACAATTCCAAAGTGTTCTGCAGAGGTGAAAAGACTGATAATGAATTTGGTCCACTGACTATAACCTTCAGTGATATTGCCAGAGAAGACAAGAATTTGAATGAGCTTAGGTTAGAAAAACAAATTATCTTGTCGCTTTAAAGAGGATACAGGGGTCAAAGCTAAGACTTTTTTCTTTGGTGTTATGTAGAGAATCATCTCTACACTATTTTATATTCTTTCTTTTTCTTTTCAAATAACTAGGTGGCTTTGACCTTTTTTGTGGCTAGTAATCTGATATTTTCCACAATTGAGCCTTCATAAAATGGAAATTATTCTCCTTAATTAAATGGAAAAGATGGATCATGGTAACAAGTCTCTTTTTCAGAATTCATCATAACTTTACATCAAAGTCAGAGTATTAATAAGACTGCTACCCTCCTCAGATTTATTTTCTCTCTCTGGGTTCGTATGTCTGTATGAGTGTAGTGGATGTCAAGCGTAGAAGAAAATAACATCACAGTTCAAGATAGTCCTGCTAATATTTAGGAAGTAGGGGTTTGACAATAATCCCAATAACACAAATATTGGGATTGGCTTCTGTTCATTTGTGTGTACAATAATGCTTATAATAATAAGGTCATCACTTTGGAAAGAAGTTTGAAGAATACTCAAGGAACTAAAAGTAGACCTACCATTCGATCCTGCAATTCCTCTACCTGGTATATACCCAGATGATACTATGAAGAATAAAAAGGATGGAGACTTCACATCTCTTATGTTTACCTGGATGGAGCTGGAACATATTCTTCTTAGTAAAGTATCTCAAGAAGGGAAAAAAAGTATCCAATGTACTCAATACTACTATGAAATCAATACATAATCACCCATACATTCACCTACACATGTTTTTGCCATATGAATGGCAAAACATAACTATAGTCCAGAAATAGAAGGGAAGAGGAGAGAGAGGGGAGGGGGATATGGAAGGAGGGAGGCTATTTGGGAGTATCTCACTTAATGTGCATGAGGCAATGGTACATTTCAAAACTATTAAGAATTGAGTATAATTGTGATGGATCTGTTAGTTCAATGTGAGCATTTCACATTGCATATCAAAGCAGTACACTGAACCCCATAAATGCATCAATGTACAAAGTTATGACTTAATAAAAAATAATAAAAATATAATAATAAAAAATACTGAAAAAAATAATAATCAAGTCACCAAGACATGTATAGAAACTTTCACTACACCTTGAAAACTATATACCACTAATATATAAAGCTGGAGAAAATGACACCTTCTGAAACTATCAAAGAATGTGTGATGGTTTTCATGTTTTTAGTTCATATAATTCATAAAGTCCAAATAACTATACTCAGTAGCAGGTTACTATAATCATTTCACATATGGTTTCATATTTTACCAGCTCCAATTCATCAGCGTCCCAAGGTTTATCTTAACACTTTAAATGAGTACATCCCAATACTTCCTAAGTGGGAATCCATAGAAAAATAGACATTAAATTTGCCTTATAAAAGGGAGCAAAGGTGTTTTACAAATTAGGTGTTCACAACAGGGAAAGACATTAATCAGCTTTCAAAAGCTAAATTTGTCTCCAGCCCATTATTATTCAAAGCAGCGAGTTTTCCCTGGTAACATGTCACAAAAGAAATAAGGAATGGAAGTTCTAATTATAGCCCAGCAATGTGGCATGAGGTTTCAATTAATTAATCTGGAGTTTATGCACATAAGACTGATTATATGCACTAAAGTTCAATTCCACAACCATTTCATAAATTAAAGAAATGCCATTTGTTTCAATAGTACAGAATATGATCCCGTGGATACTGACATAAGGAAGCAGTTAGAGCAGTTAGAGGATACTGCTTTGCTAAACCTAAAGCAATCATTAATTTTCTCTACACTAAAGCATGAGGTAAAAGTGTTTGCAATTTCTCATCATGTCCAACATTGAAAAACAACAAATTAATGACTTATAAAACTTACATTGATGAAATTGTCATGAAGTCAGGAATAAGTAGACAAAGGAATAGGAGTAAGCACAACAGAATTAAATTCACAAAACCATTGACCATCAGATACATATGACCCTATAGATATTTGGTTTATAGAAAAAAAAGGAAGAAAAAGAAATCAGGTAGGCACAAATTTAAAAAGAAGTATTTTTCAGAAAGATGAATAGTCTCTTTCTACTAACAAATTGAAAGAATCCATTCTGGTACTATACTCAATTAACTCCTTTGGTACCTGAAATGATTTGAAATAGCACAAAAGCTTGAGCATGTTGAATGGTGTATGCTAACACACCCATTTTTGTAGTCATCTCTAAGTCATTCGAAGTCATTACTAAGAATATTAATCACATACATGTAAGCCAACTCTAATGTCTGTGCTCCTCATTTGCTCATGGTAGTGTTTAATAAGAGCCCCTAAAGTCAGGTGTTATAGGGCAGATTGTCTCAGAATGGAAGAACCTGTTAATTAAAGAATTACCCATACACCTTTTCAGGTTTACCTAGGAATAACTCATTGGAGAACTGCTTGTGTCTGAATATCTTTTGGAAAATATGAACTATTCTGAAGGTGACAAGAGGCATAGATTCTTTGGGAAGTTGATGTGAATCTGAGAAACTGGAAATATTCCATGTTCTGGAACACCTGAAGGACAAACATCTCAGCTGCCCAGAGCTACCATTTGGGGATTTCAGAAGGACTGTGCTAGTGGTCTAACTATTGCCTCTCTTCCTACACTCTCTCTTCTTTACGCTCTTGGTCGGCAGGCATGAAATGTTTTAAGGAACACATGTATTACCGAGGTTTTTCAGTTTAAAAATACAGAATATTTCTAGATGCACTAAGGTGGTAGAAGGTTGTGACTAAGAAACGCAGGGAAGGGAGGATGTGGAAATCATCCTAGCAGTTGTACAACAACTCCTGATCTCAGTACTTCTAATTGGCCTGTATCAAGTCTCAGTGCATTCAGAAAACAGCATCCTCTCATTCATGCATGTCTTACATTTGTGCCCCCCGAGTGTCTTTAGTTGGGTTCCCCAGGAACAAATTCAGAGAAGACACGGTTATGTGCAGAAGGCTTACTGAAGAGTACTTTCAGGAGATGTCACCATAAGGAAAGGAGGAAGGCAGAGTTGGGCAGAGGGAGAAAGAAGCACCTGTAATGTGGTTGCAACTGAAGTCTCAGTCAATTCCAAGGGGACTCCCAGAACAGGGATGGCCCTGTGAGTGTGGTTCTGAGTTAAAATGGAAGTAAGTCTTTCAGCTCTGCATCAGCTAGTTACTGGCCACATGTCCCCCTCTGTGAAGGGACATGAGCTGGAAAAATATTCCATGCAATGAAGGGCTACACTGTGAAAGATGCAGTCGTACACCCTTAGCAGCCAATATTACCGACAGCAGAGAGGCAGTGACCCAACTGGGTCAGTCTGCACCCATCTAAACGGGACAAGCCCATTAGGCTTCGCTTAAGCCAAAAAGCCACCATAAACAATATATAAATTGTAGGAAATGGATACGGCTCTGATACAACCTCACTTCACAAAAGAGGTGGAAGATCCACGAGCCTTAGTTCACTGACCCCCTTCCTAAAGATAAAATACAACATAAGAGGAAAAAATGCCCTCAGATGAGATCCTACAGAAGAAAAGATCAGTGAAATTAACAGTAACTATTAACAATGAAACATAATGAAAAAATATTTTAAAAGCAGGAGTCTAGAGAGGGTCAGTTACCTTTGAAAATCTATCAAGCCGTCCAACAGACATATGATCAGATTCCCACAAGAGGAAGCAGGGGGATAATTATTTGGAGAAATAATGGCTGATTGTGTTTTCCAAAATTTGTTACAAACAAATCCACAGATCCAGACAGCTCTAGAAATTTCAAGCAGATAGGGAAACTGAGGCTTAGAGTTGGTAAGTAATTTTCCAAGGCTTTTTCATTACAAACCATGTGATTCAGATCCATGTTCGAGGATTCAAGATCCAGAGTTTTTACTCATTTGTTACATTTTCTCCAAAGCTTGATAGAATGAGTCTCATTTCCACAGAAGAGTGAAAATATTATTTATTGAGAAACTAGTATGTCTCAGACACTGCATGAGTTATTATTTCATGTACTCTCTCATTCAATTATACGTTCCTCATAGGTAAGAATTATTTTCCCATTTTACAGCTGGAAAAACTGAAACTAGCAGCATAAACATAGTGAACTGATTGCCATTAAAAGTAGAAAAATACACATAAACTCGGGTCTGCTGGATTTACAAGCAGTGCTGTGCTATGGCACTTGGATACATGAATGGGATATCAAAAAAAATAGTTATATGTGTTATGCAACTAGAAATCATACAGGTTAAGAATATTTGAAATATGAACTCATTGAAAAGGAAAGAAAATAAGGCCTTTAATTAGATCAGGCAATTGCTGGCAACATCCAAATTACTGACAATAAATCTCAGAGCTAATAACTCATAACTCTAAGTATGGTTGTAAGTCTTGGAATCATAAAACCATAGAATTGTGAAATTACTTACAGATCACAGAATCCAATACCTTCTTTTTGGAGAAATGGAAACACACCCCAACAGGTTAAATTGTTTGCCCAAAAATAACATCATTGGTTATTGACCCTTTCTACTAAGCCATCCCCCATTCCATTCCAGAAAATATAAATTATTCATGCAGAAAGACAAACCCAATTTTGGCAGGTCAGAGATTTCAGTGAGATGTGAATTGGTTAAGGGTTGTGATTTATGAATATAGGCAGCTATCCAGATTGCCTTATCTGAGCTGTCCTTCTGTGAAACATACGATTGTGAGTACGTAAATTGACATCTATTCCACCCCATGCTACAGTCACTGGTTATCTCATGAGGAAGAGGATAAATGACTCTGACACAATACAAAACACTGAGAATCAATGAATATTAGAGAGAAAAGCTGTATAGGAATCATATCCTCCTGTTTGCCAATTGCAAAATAAGCCAAGATAGTTTGTGACCTACTAGGAAGGATTAAACGTAAATCATGCCTTCTTTTATCTAGTTTGCCTTTTTTTGTTGTTGTTCTTTGTTTATTTTGTTTGTTTGATTCTTGAGAGAGAGAGACTCAGACTCTGCTGCCCAGGCTAGAGTGTCATGTCATCAGCCTAGCTCACGGCACCCTCAACCTCCTGGGTTCAAGTGATCCTCTTGCCTCAGCCGCCTTAGTAGCTGGGACTACAGGGGGCTGCCACAATGCCTGACTAATATTTCTATTTCTTTTAAGTAAATATGGGTCCTCTCTGTTGTTCAGGGTGTGCTCAAACTCCAGAGATCAAGGGATTCTCTAGCCATGGCCTCCCAGAGTGCTAGGATTATGGGAGTGAGCCACAATGCCTGGCCAGATTTCTTTCTTTTTAATGACTTAGTAATACTCTACCATGTGTATATGTGTCAAAGGGGGCCATGCTTATTTTGTACTGGTTCTTAGAGGGAAAACTTTCCATTTTTCTCCTTTGATTATGATGTTAGTTGTGGGCTTTTCATATATAGCCTTTATTGTTGCAAATATTTATCATAAATTGATGGGGGATTTGTCAAATACCTCCATGTCCATTGAGGTGATCATATCATTTTTAATCTTTCCTTCTGTTAGTGTAATGTATTACATCAACTGATTTTCATGTTAAACAATCCTTGTGTCGCCAGGATAAATCCCACTGGTGTGTAATCCTTTTGATGTGCTGTTGAATTTGGTTTGCTAGCATTTTATCAAGAGTCTTTGTATCCATGTTCATTAAGGATGTTATCATGCACTTTTTGTTTGTTTGTTATTTTCCTGTAGTATTTCTGTCTGGCTTTGGTATCAGAGCGAAGTCAGTCTCATGAGTTTGAAAGTATTCCCTCTTTTTCTATTGTTTTTTTAGAGGCATTTAAGAATGGTCAGTATTAATTCTTTCTTGAATGTTCGGTAGCTTGCTTTCAAAGCACTAAGAGCAGAAGGTACTATTAATCCATGTAATATGTAATATAACATTTGGGGATTGATTTTCACATGTTAGTAACCATGCCTGGGGCTTTTGCACACTGGTATTTCTTTCAAATCTATTTTCATTTCTGCACAATATTAGAGGTTTATCCCCCTTATGGCTTAGACAATAGTCTTAACTGTTTTTGATCTCAGACAAAGATTTCAGGACACCAATAATGTCTGTCAAAACATACATGACTCACAGGGTTTAGTACAGTAGTGATCAATAAATGTCAACAATTTTTTGTACCAGTAGTAGTAGTATATCTGAGTTTGTTTTCCCTCCTTTATTTGAAATTGAATACCTTGAACAAGTTTAAGGAATCAAGCTAGTATTGTGACCTGAAATTTTAGTCCACTTACTCAGGAAATTTAAGAAAGTATCCTGGCCATTTTAAGAATCTTTAGGGCTGGGTGAGCAGAGATAGATTTTAATAATTAAATTTACTCTAAGTCTCTCTGGTGTTCTATCCCACTAGTCCTAGCTGAGCAGAAGTTTTGTAGTATCTTAACAGACTATAAAGAAAGGGAAATCCCCTTTGCAAGTAGACTATACAAGACAGGAGGAGATAGGAGAAAATAGCCATGAAAATAGCTGAAAATAGACATGGGACTTGCATGTGTTATTCATTCTTCCTCAGCAGGAGGCGCTCTCACTCCACCCAATAGAAAAGGTCTTTATACTGAAGAAAGAAGTGATTCTTCTTTGCTTAAGAAGGATCTTTAATTTATTAAGATTTTCTAGTCTGTATAATATAAAAAATTAAAGAAAATAATAGGGGGTTCAGGCTCTTGTTGAGGACAAGAGAAATGTTCTCCAGACCCATTAATAATCTATATAAACAATCATTTGAGGTAAACGCTATTGTTATCCCCATATGAAGAAAATGAGATTTAAGAGTGGGAAATAATTTGCCTGAGATCTCTAATCTCTCATTTCAAAGCCCTGTGCTCCTTCCTGCTTAGACTGATGCCATGCGTTTATGCGATGTCCTTGGTGTTTCTCTCCCACTTTCCTAGTATGTACCATACTAGGTTAGTGTTAGTTCTCTGCTTGGCCCTTCCTCTTCACATCAGACTAGGAGATCTGACCAGGAGAACAGGATAAGAGCCAAGCTCTGCAACACCATCCAGCTGTGTCTACCCCCCAAATCAACTGAGCTCTTCACAAGGGAAATTAAGAAGGTCTAAGCTGATTTCACCCTTAATTTCCCATGTTTCAGGATCCCAGAAACCAACCTAGATTGCCTTGTAAAAAAGCCTAGATAATGTGTTTGCAAGCAAAATTTGTAACAGTATAGAAAAGTCAGGAACTGCTACATGGGATTATTTTTTTTCTTTCTATCGCCAATCTCTTTGATCAGTAAAATTTCTAATACAAGAAATGGTCTTAGAGTAAAAGTCAAATCAATGGTGTGGCTACAGTGCCTTTGACAAGACTTTTTAAATACTTAAAGCATGATTAACGACCACCTCAGTCAGACAACAGGTTTCTAAAAAATCATAAAAGCATGGTCTCAGAGAAGCCTAACCCAAAAATAGCAGTAAATATATAAAAAGAGAGAAAAGTATGTCTTTATAATTGTAAGGATCTTATTCAAACTAAGTGTATTAAATCTGGTACACAGAAACTAAAAAATGATTATAAGTGTTATACCAGCCAAAGAACTATTAGTTTGGATTTAAAAGGGCCAGATATTGGTCGAGTTATAAAAAAAAAAAAAAAAAAACTTCTGCTTCTTCAACTTTTTTCCAACAAGAAGAGTCTGAGGAAGCCTTTTAGCTTCAAACACAGTCATTACTTTTCTTTATTAAGTGAAAAATGGAAGATACTTTCAGTTAAGAACAGAGGATGGAGCTACAGGTCATTGACAATAATGGACTAGGGAACAACTTTTCTTAAGTAGTAGGGTACGGAAGAGTGGGGTGCAGCTTCCAGGGATTAGTACTGTGCCTTAATCATGGAACATTCCTTTCCTCCTGAGTAGAGACAACTGAAAATATTATTTTCTGCAAGATTTCAGAATTGTTATGAACCAGTGACAGTTGTATATTACACATTCCTATTCTTCTACTTTTAGAGTGGAGGTGTCTGTTTTCGTCATCCTTTTCCTATATCACCATCGTATGTTGATGTCATGAGAAAGATAACTTTGCCTTTAGTTTCTGCAGATTCTGGATTAAGAGGAACCGTCTCTGAGCCACATTCAGACAAAATACAAATCACAAAACCCTCAGTTTCAACCTTCCTGCTGTAATTAGACGATGGTTTTGACATCCTGGCATGATGGAAAGATATCAATATGTAGGATCAGAGGACACACTGTAATGTAACATCAAACTGGCCACAAACTTTTCCTATTCCTGCACCCACGCCTTTGCAATGTGTCCTTACAGATCCATCCAGAGGTAGAAGGTATTTATCAAATCTGAATTTGAATTGTAGCGTGTTTTGCCTAATATAACATTAGCAGGCATGAAGCAAGAAGAGGCCTGAACAGTGCTTGTGCCCTCTTTGCTGCTTTTGGAATACTTCAACTGTTACTATGTAAAGAAGCCTAGGTTGACACCCTAATTAAAATGCCCTACCAATTGCCGTATATGTGAGTCCAGTCTTATCTACCTTATCTAGTGAGTTTACATTTCCTTTGGAAAGTAAGACATTTACCACCTAGCACTTTCATCTTGTAAGCCCATTTTCACAGAGGTAAACAGTTCTATTCTGCTCTTTTCATGCCATAAATGTCACAAAGGCAGGCAGGCAAGCACTCCATAAGGAAAACCACCATGATACAGTATCCATGAGGACCACAACATTACATCTAAGACTGACACTTTCCCAAAGAGATACCCTTCCTCAACAAATCTTTATACATAATAAGGATATTTTGGCTAACATATGCTTTATTCCTTTGTCTTATTATTCAATTGGATCCAAATGTATAAGAGAAAGATCAGTATTATTTATTTGGCCCCTCCTAGACCCCAGCAGTGAAGATAATGCTGTGTTTTTTCTGCACATGCAATTAAGGTTCAAGACAATTTTGTTACATCCCTGACAGAAAACACAAAGACTTCAATGTTTCTACAGGTTTGACACACTAGTTTCCATTCATTACCGTTTGATGGTAGAAATTAAAGCAGGATTCCTTCATGCAAATGGTTGTTAGGACTTTTATTTTTTTATTTTTTTTTGGCCATTATTTATTTATTTATTTATTATTAAGTTATTTGTACATAGATCATAAATACATTTATGCCATTATAGGATTCAATATGTTGATTATTTGTACACATTGGAGTGCTGACATCCTACTAATCAACATAGCCTTCACCTCATTTACCCAATTACAGCATTAAGACATTTGTGTTCTACACCTGATAGATCCAACTTGTACTTGCAATATGCTCCATGGTGGTTAGGACTTGTAGATGATCTTTCAGAGCAAGCGACACATAGCAAACTTCAAACTGGATTTCTGATTCTGAAGAGATAAAAATACATACCAATCCCAGAAATCATTCTGAGGGATTTTTATTTTTTTCCTTATCCAGCACAGAACTTATATTCAACAAGCCCTCTGCCCCCTTGCCCATTGGTTACCAATACATGTGTCACACAGTCATTCTCCACTTGCTGGAGACGAGCAATGAAGTTGTCTAGATAACTTTGGCAGATCACAAGAGAAAGAAAAATGAGAAAGGGAGGTGAAGAAAGTAGACATGATCAACCATTAGCTGTATGGAATAACAGGTGGATGCGAGACACATAAGTTAGAAGGTACTCATCTGTCTTGGTTCCTGTGGGTCCTCAGCACCCACAACAACTCAGCTACTGGAAGATGGAAAAAAAAATGAGAAAGATCGTTCTCACGATTTGTCCTCGATACTGGCACAAACAATCTAGGTAATCTATTAGCACGATTTGTCCTAGATACTGGCACAAACAATCTAGGTAATCTATTAGCAGAATGGTAGTTCCCTACCTTTTCCTTAGAACAGAGACCTAATTGCAGATTTTTCCATGTCTGTGCAGTCAGCAAATAGACAAACATAGTAATACTTAATAGTAATACAAACATAGTAATAGAAATAGTAATACAAACATAGTAATAGAAATAGTAATACAAACATAGTAATAGAAAATACATCAGTTATTTCAAATGATGTGATAGCCATCATAGCCTCTATTACAATTTCTTATAGTGCCCAGAAATTAAAGTAATACTCCACGGAAGCAGACAACAAGGTATCAAGAATGTATTCCATGTACTTATCTTTGAGGACACAACGAAACTAAAGCTAAAGAGATAAATAAATAAAAGTAGATCATTTTGAGATCTGCAGAGAAAACCCCCCAGGCCAGCTGCTTCGCTGATTTATACCTGCACAGTTCTTGGGTCATTGCAGAGACACTGAGAGTTTACTGCCACTCTCTTTGCTGGTACTCTTGGCTGCCTGGCCGACTTATAAGGGATGATTATATTGGCCACATGCTCTCTGCTTTTGTTTCTTTGTGTTTTCTTTTGGGAGAGAAGGGCAGAGATAGGAAAGCTGGGCCCCAGAGATCTAAAAGAAAGAGGAGGGGAGAGAAATTTGCAGTGATAAGTGATTTCTGCTGTAACTGTCATGAAAGAACCCAAGAGCTTGATTTTGACAGAAGCAAACTGACAATGAAGGTCAAAAATTAACCCACAGAAATGCCTGCACAACACCTCCTGAGACTTGTTTCTAAATTACATGAAAAACTTCTAGGAAGGATGTGTGTTATACACACACAGAGACAGAGTCTTGTTTCTGTATTTTCACCTAATTGGCATGAATCTAGATGAATAAGTGCCTTCACATATTTGGAGAACAATATAAATACAAACCATATACTTAAAAGTTATCTGTATATAAAACTATAATTGGAAGAATTCGGCAAGTACCTTTTAGCTATTGGTGTTTTAAATTAGTTCACTCTCTCAATTCCATAATTAAGAGGTAGAAAAAAATGTTGTAATGACAACTAAATAAAAATTATTTGGTTGTTAAGGTAGTGTGTACATTTAGCTTAATACTGGATTTGTTATCTAATTTTCCAAAAGATTTTAAGTTTCTTTTCTTTTTTTTTTTTTTTTTTTGAGACAGAGTCTAACTCTGTTACCCTGGATAGAGTGCTGTAGATAGATAGCCCACAGTAACCTCAAACTCTTGGGCTCAAGCAATTCCCTTGACTCAATCTCCTAAGTAGCTAAAACTACAAGCACCCACCACCATGCCTGGCTAGTTCTGAGCTCAAGCAGTGCACGCTTTGGCCTCCAAGAGGGCTAGGATGTGCGGAGTGAGCCACTGCACCCAGCCAGATTCTAAATTTCTTATGGTTTTATTTCAAAAGAATTACAGGGTCAGGAGATATTAATTGATTTCAAAACTGCTTCAGATTTCCATAATTCACATATTTGACTAGCAGCATGTCCTTTTTGACTGATGCATTTCATAATTTAAGAGTGAATGAAAAGTAGTGAGAAATCTCATAACAGAGGATTTGCATTTGATTTGATGATCTCTAAGGGTCTATCTTGCTTCAAAACTTCTTGAATGTTACTTTTTTAAATGTGAACATTTTTTAAAATGTCCTGCTTTAATTTTTGTTTTTAGAAGATTAACAGGTTAGGTTTGGCACCCATAGCACAGTGGTTATGGTGCCAGCCACATACACCAAGGGTGGCTGGGTTTGAATGTGGCCTGGGCCAGCTAAAAAAAAAAAAACAACAACAATGACAACTGCAACAAAATATAGCCAGGCATTGTGGTGGGTGCCTATAGTCACAGCTACTTTGGAGGCTGAGGCAAGAGAATCACTTAAACCTAAGAGTTTGAGGCTGCTGTGAGCTGTGATGCCACAGCACCCTACCAAGGGCAACATAGTAAGTCACTGTCTCAAAAAGAAAAAAAGATTAACAGGTTAAACTCCAACTGTGATTGGTCAATCCATACCATTTTCTTTGGGTCTGTCTGAACATTCTTTCTTGGGGAGCTAGGCTTTGCAGTTTATAGGAATGAGGCTTTGCACTTCAGTTGTGTCCCAGACAAGAGAGAAATAAATCTCTTCTGTTACCATCAGCTCAGGCCAATCACTCTGCAGGTAAGCTTTCTGTGTGTGCATAAATGATAGCTCTACAACAGATACAGTTTATTTTCTTTTTTAGTAAAATAATGCCATAAAAAGAGGCATCCCTAACAGGTATTATTTTGAAGATGGTGTTACTTTTTCTTTAATTGGCTGTATAGTTCAGATAAATTAATTTGAGTTGTTCAAGAGTGTCTTCTAACTCCAGCATTCTAGTAGGTATTGATGTTACAATCACTCTCCAGAACTATATTTGAAGTATCGAAATCAGGTAGCTCCTAAAACAAACCACTTCATTGTTATTAGTAATTGAACAGATAATGACAATAAAATGAAACTATATTTTCACATTTACTCTATATGTAAAGCTGAAAACATGTCAGTAATTAAATGAGATGTTTGCTATTGCTACCTTCATTATGTGATTCTTATCACTTATAAAACTTTTATGAAACTTGGAATTTTTAAGTTAGCCAGTGTTGAGAGGTAGAGGATTTTTTTAGTATTTTTTTAATTACATGTTGACTAATTGAGTAAGACATTTCTGACACATATTAGGTGTTCTGGGCATTCCACCTAGTGATTGTTCTAGTTCCTGGAACTATTTTCCATGTTATTTCCATAAGCTGCATGTAAAAGCATTGATCAAGGATGTATTTTTCAAAAATTCATCACACCATAATTTACATCCTCTCTGTTTTATTGAGAATTAGTCTAGATGTTATAGCATTTTGACTTCAGACTACCCTTGTTGATTTAAATCTTTTTCCTTGTATAATGCTCTTAGGGGAAAAAAATGACTACTATAAAATGTATGGTTCTAGAACACTTTGAAAAGACCATTTTTCTCATTGGAATGTATACATTTACTATAATTAAGATGGTATTATGTGTTGCTGAGATTTTTGAGGTCATATTTAGAGGACTATGCTTTCCACGCAGGCAATGAATGAAGGATTAATTAACCACTGTCATGCCACAGTTATTAATCAGTCATTTTTATTTGGTTTTATCTTATTCAGCGAGTGCTGCGATTATAAACATAAATGTCTGTTACGTAAACTTACCTCAGGTCTCAAACTTATGCCTCCCATGAAACACAGTATTAAGTTCTAAGAAAGAGAGTCTTGAAGAAACATTTCTTTCTATTTAAATTTTGTCACTTATTTTATTCAAAACTATACACAGAACTACTGCTTAAAACTAAACACAGAACTACAGTTAATTCATTTATAAATAGTGCTTTTATAAAGTTCTTTGACATACAACTTCTTAACTGATCACAACATGTTGTGGCCAGAGAAACCCTTATTATCCCTTCTACGCAGAGTGAAATGTGCATGTTTAGGGAGGTTAATTTACACGCCCAAAGTCATAAACCAAACTAGAACCCAGACATTCGTGTTTCCTTTCTACTGAGCCATGCACTTGTAACTGAGGATGTAATTATATTTGCATTTGTGTAAACTATAACTTATTTAAGCACAAAAGTTGTAAAGTAATTATCAAAGAGTAATTCTATAGCTTGGTTATTAACTTGAAGAAATGGAGCTATTACGTTTTAAAAATTATACTTATCCAGTTTCCTTGAAATTTTTAAAAATTAAATGGTACAGAAATGTAGTCACCAAATAAATTTTTTAAATGCTATGGAAAATATTGCACATGATTTCCATGTTTCTTGTTGAGAAAAACATACCCTCTGTGCCCATAGCCACCCTATAAGCTCCCATATTTAAGATCATCACCAGGGAAAATTATGTTTATGTAAAATTATGTTTAGACCACCTCAATAGATACAGAATAATTTTCCTCTTGTAAATATTCTTTTTTTTTTTTTTTTAGAGACAGAGTCTCACGTTGTCACCCTCCTGAGAGTGCTGTGGTGTCACAGCTCACAGCAACCTCCAGGTCTTGGGCTTAGGTGATTCTCTTGCCTCAGCCTCCTGAGTACCTAGGACTACAAGTGCCCACCACAACACCTGGCTATTTTTTTGTTGCAGTTTGGCCAGGGCTGGGTTTGAACTCACCACCCTTGGTATATAGGGCCAGCACCCTCCTCACGAGCCACAGGTGCCGCCCCATAAATATTCTTAACATTTATTTATCTCCTCTTATTCTAGGAGACAGTTACTTACAAACAGAAGCTCCTTTCTGCTTACTTCCAAGCTCTCTTGGATTCAACTAGTGGTATACTTCCTGAAGGGCTCATTTTGGCCCATTCCTAAGGAAAAACCCTTCTGAGTTGTCTATCAGGTGCCCCTCTGTTTGTTTGGAAATGTTATTCTGCCATTACTCTCACATTCTTGAATGCCACCCTAATGCTAGTTGACTTGTGGTTGTGAGATAAACTGCTATCGCTACGGGAAGCAAATACTCATGCCATCCAAGGAAAAAAGCAAAAACGGGCAAAAGGCCATTCTTCTGGTTTATCTCAGGATTTTTCACAGGGAAGATCTTTTGTTCAAAAAACCCTACAGAAGATTTCCCGTTAACATCATTGCCTATTCACAGAGAGCAATGAACACCTTGCCTTATTCCTGTTTTGATTCCCGCTCTGACAGTTCTAGGGAACTGTCAAAGTCTACCTCTTCAATAAGAGATTTTCCACTCCAGCTGTTAGGAACAGCAACCATTCTCAGTCCTGTATGAATCTTGGGTATTGTTCCTTTTAATCCTTCCAGGTAGTTCTTTTCCTGGAAAGGTATTTAAATATGTTACACCAGGTGGGTGGCTCACACCCGTAATCCTAGCACTCTAGGAAACCAAGGCAGGTGGATTATCTGAGCTAAAGAGTTGGAGACCAGCCTTAGCAAAACAAGATCCCATCTCTACAAAGAAAAACTAGCTGGGCATCATGGTGGGTGCCTGTAATCACAGCTACTTAGAGGCTGAGGTAAGAGGATCGCTTGAGCCCAAGAGTTTAAGGTTGCTGTGAGCTATGAGGCCACAGCACTCTACCCAGGGCTACTAAGTAAGACTGTGTCTCAAAAAAAAAAAAAAAAAAAAAAGAGTCACACTAATCAGGACTCAGCTGAATGAAGACCCGCTGCAGGTCTCTAAAGCTCTTCTGCTTCCCAGTTTTCTCTCACTGTATTCTGGCCTTTGAAATCCAGCCCCTGTGGCCTCCCGGACACTATCTCCTCAACTGACAAGTGAAAGGATGGCATTTCTAAGCCACCAAAGGAACCCTGCTTGCCTCTACTTCTTTCAAGTCACTTCTTTTAAGTAAACATTACACATTTTTATGTTTAAAAATAGAGATAATAGGAGAAAGTTGATGTGGACAATCTCTTTAATTCCTTACTGATCTACTCTTCTGTGATTTCATTTGATCAGTCACTATATCAGGATTGTTAAGTGCATAGCTATATAGTCCTATAGCCATATATATAATTCAGATTGAAATATAAAAACTAATTTTTCTTACCAACATGCAAAGATACTAAAAATTAAGAAGAATGTTAAAGCTAAACAACATCTGACCATTCGAAAAGATATTTAAAACTATTTCACAGGAAGCTTTGGGGCCAAATAAGGTAATTTATTTGTTTATTTATTTATTTTTTGCACTTTTTTGGCCCGGGCCAGGCTTGAACCTGCCACCTCCAGTATATGGGGCCAGTACCTATGCCTTTGAGCCACAGGTGCTGCCCCAAATAAGGTAATTTAAACTGAAGTTTTTCAGACTATTTATAAATGAACCAGCAGAATACTGTATATTAAACCCTGTGAGATACGACCCCTGGAAAACTGACAGTTGAAAGTATATAGAGACAATAATTATAATTCAAAACTATAGCTAGAACTTCAACATGAAACTAAGAACAATAATTCACTAAAGGATATAGAAAGTAATACATTAGAAAACAAACAATATGGAATAGATAAGTAAATCAAAGATTGCTCCTGAAAATAACAACAAAGATAAACCTCTGGCAAAGTGAATCAAGCATAGAAGTGTGATAAGACACCTATAACACGTGTAAAGTTATATATTATCATGTAAAGTACACTGTGATAACTTACAAAACGTAAGACAACCAGTAAAATTAAGGAACAAAAATTTGGCTAACAAGCCAACAAAAGAATTGGAATCATAAAACATTAATATAATGGCAGAAAAGAAAACAGAGAACAAAAATGGTGAAACAAACAGGAAATAATAATATGGTAGCAGATCTAAACCCAAATGCGTCAATAGTTACAATAAATATAAAAGGTTTTGAAACTCCAGAAAAAAATTGAGATTGACTGAAAGACCAAATTATTAATAAGATCCTTTCTATGTTATTCCAATAAGTTTGATATTGAGATGAAATGAAAAAAATCTCCTTGAAATAGATGTTACTAACATCCGACTTCAATAATAAACAGAAAATAAGACTATTCTTATATTTATCAATATTAAAGTAATTGAATTTAATATCAAAAGCCTTCTCAAAAAGAAACTTCCGGGATGGCTTTGCTGATAAATTCCATCAAATGTTCAAGGAAGAAAAAACACTCCAAAATCTCTTTTAAGACTCAGAAGGGAATATTTGCCATTTCCTTTAATGAAGACAACATAACTTTGATATAGAAATTCTCAGCAAGAATATATTTGCAAAATATAACCCAGTGATATACAGAAATTAGTGCATCACAATATCTCGGTTTATCTAAGGAACGAAACATTGTTTTAACGTTTTAAAATCAATTAATATAATTAAACTGTATTAATAAAATGAGGGGGGAACCATAGTCGTCTCAATGGATGAGGATAAAAGCATTTGATTAAGTTTAATACCCATTTATAATGAAGCAAACTAACGAATAAAACATCCCAAACCTCTCACTCAAAACAGGAACAAACTACACTTAATAAAAAGCATCTAAGGAAACCTGCAGAAAATATTCCATTTAATGAAAGAATGAACAATTTCCTCTATAATCTAGAAATAGGCAAGGCTGACAATTTTTGCCACTTCTGTTTAACAATAAACTAGAGTTCGACAAGACAAAAACAAAATAAGTATATATCTTGAATATACAGTATTCAATAAGTTCATTAAAACAAATATATTTATACACATATTGACAAGGAAGAAATATCTTTATTACAGACTTGATCATGTATATCGAACTTTCTAAAGAATGTTTAAAATTAAATTTATAAAATTAATATTTCTGTAAAGGAATAAAAATGAAATTTAAATTTTTTAAATGTCATATACAACAGAATCCAAAACACATGAAACACATAGTAATAAATTTTACAAAATATTCACCAGACCTGTGCTATGAAAACTAAGAAACTGTGCTAAAAAAAAAATTAAAGATGTTTTAGTTTAAGTAGGACAATAAGCCACGTCATGTCCGTAGTTGAGAAGTCTTTACAGTTGCTCCAAATTGATCTGAAAATTCCAGCCAAAATCCTAGCAAACTTCTCCAGAAATTGGCAAACCAGTTCTGTAATTTATGTAGGAATTTTAAAAAGATCTAGAATAGTCATCACAATCTTGAAAATGCAAAATAAAAGAGAGGACTTACACTACATACTCTCAAGACTTCTTTAAAGGTACAATAATCAAAACAATGTGGACCTGGCATCAAGATAAGCACAGGAACAATAAAAGACCAGAAACAGCTCTGTGCATGTAGAGTTGGCTTATTTTTTGGTGTGCTGATGTTTTCTTAATGTGCTATTTTCAATGGTGCTGGAACTAAATATTTGTACTGAAAATGTAAACTGCACTTCTTATTGTGTCAATGTGTCCCATCCAAAGGTAGATAAATAGGCCTGGCCAAGTCTTCAGGGTCTTATCTGTCATTGCTCTGCTAAAACTTTTAAGGAAAAATTATCTCTATTTGGGGGGCTGCATCCTGGACTCACACAGGATATGAATCTCATGACACTGGAAGCCAAATTTGTATTGCACACAATGCACCTAAAAGATATTTATTGCCCTGATTACACTGACTGATTCTGTGTTATTTGTCATGAAAATAGTTATGACCACAACTAGAGCTGAAACTTTTACTGTGAGATGATCACAGACATGTGGGGCCCAGGAAGTACTGCAAAAACCTACAACTTTTCCCATTAAAATACGTCAGTTCCAGTTTCTCTCATTTTTCTTCTTCCCGTGGTTACCCTCATCCCATATTTGTTTTTCTACATCTATGCCCTCCCCTACATCTATGCCATTCACCTGGATGAAGGAGAGTTTAAGTCCTTCTTCATAGTAAAATATCATAGTAAATCCTTCACAGTAAAACAAGAAAAATCAACCTCCCTGATCTTAATATTTACTTTGTTTCATAGCATAATTTCAATGTGCTGCTATGCTGACAGTGTCTCTGCACATCTCTCCATCATATCAGTTATCTTCTCAGGAAGTTGGTGCAGTGTTTACAAAGAAGACAGCATCTGTGGAAGATGGAGTAAATTCCAATTTTGATCATTTCACTTCTTCATTTGTCCTGCCCATCCAGCCTTGAATGCATGAAAATAAGAAAAGGACTGGCAACCTCTACTCCTGAAAGGATAGACCAAGGGAGTAACAGGAAGGTGCAGTTTTCATCAGAAACTGGAACATTTGTTTATTGGACCTAAAGGATATAACAGAGAAAAGATAAGACACATATATATTGGACTCTGGAGAGACATCATAGTCAGGCAGTGATAAGTTTAATAGGCTCTAAAACCCAAACACCTAGATTTTAACCAAATACTCAGGATGAGTGAAGGAACTCTCATCCTCACAGGCTATGACCTTATACACATTACCTAAATTCTACATGTCTCATTCTTCTCATCTGTAAACTAATATCTTCCTCATAGGGTTGTGGTGAAGAGGGAATGGATTAATGTAAGGACCTCAGGAACACACATGCTTTATACATTAATGCTCGCCATTAATTTGAACTATAACAGAGGCAAGGTGAAAGAATTCATGTCTGATGGTGCCCTTAATCTTAAAAAAAAGTGGAAAGTGGCACTTGTTGATCAAAACAATTGGGCAGTGAGCCTAGCATGAAGAAAGGAGGGGAAGCTTGAAACACCATCTGTGGACTTCCATAGAGTACTGCTCCTCAACCCTAGAAGGGGGTTAAAATTACCTTTAAAAGATACCAATCCAATATTAAGTATCCAACCTAAAGGAGTTAAATCATAATGTCTGGTGGTGGGACCTGGATATGTGTCTTCTTAAAAGTTTCTGAGTTGACCTTTGAGGTTAGCCACATTCGAGAATCAAGAAGTAATGGAAATATAGTAAAGTAGACATTGTGGGGACCAAAAGAAGATATTTATGGTTACTGCAGTCTACTTGTCTTCATTAATTTTTCTACCAATCCAATAATTCTAACAAGGGTAGTGAGAATAAGAGAAAAAGAAAAAACATACATTCCAAAGAGGTAGCTAATTCATTGCTGAGACTGGGAAGAATACAGATCTCTGTATCATGCTGGATAACAAAGCCAGACCTAGAATAAAATGGTGAGGTCTGAAAAAAAGTATAGACAAAGAATGTGGAGTAGGATAATACGTGGACATAAAATAGGTTCTTTGCAGATGGAGGAATGCAAGTGATTCAAAATATAATCTGAGAGCTTGAAATTTTGGTTCTGGAGGATAGTGTGATCTCAATTACAACAAGTAAGATGAATTCTGAAACTTGGGGTCTGAGATAGACAGAAGGAAGATGAAGATTAGACTAGAGGAGGTAACTAAAATGTGCAGTCCTGAAAGATGATAGCATGAGGTGGAGGGAGAGAAAGAGAACTGAAGTCACTGATGAAAGAAAATGTGATGCCTACACGCATTGGTATGAGCCAGCTACATTGACCAAGAAGTCCCAAATACCCTATCTGTGCATTAGGGCAAGATAATGAATGTGAAAAAATACTTTGCACAGTATTAATCACTCTCTATAAATGAATGATCTACAGATTATTCATTCACTAAAATATATATTGGCCAGTTCAGAACCAAAGTTAAATTTTCTTTAAGCTTCGTGTGTTTAGTGTTTAAAGTGGTGAAAAGTCTGGCTATTATATCCAGAATGTCAAGATAGAAAATTTTAATTTAAAATTTAAACACACCATTTACCTTCTCCCACACTGGACACTTTTAATATTATTTGAGGAACTAGAAATACTAATTTTTGAATGATGGCAAGGGCTATTTGTGCCTATATTCATTCTCCCAGTCAACAAACAACATTTACCTTTCCCCCCCTCTTTTCTATCTCTTCTTTGCCACAAACCAAACAAAAAAGCAAAACAAAACAAAAACTCTTCTTCCTCCTACCAGCAGAGAGCGCTGGTGCTATATGCGGCATAACCGCTAAGCCCCTCAGCCTTCTCTGGGCTCCGCCGCGGGAGAGCAAATCGAAATTGTCCCTACTGGGCGTCCGTAGGAGACTTGACGTCGCTGAGCAACGAAGGAATGGGTGGGAATTACCCTGAGCGCTGGAGCGCGCGCCCGCCCAGACGGAAGCGGAAGTGTCGGTGGCGCGCGAGTAGGAAGTGGTGGTTCCTGGAGTAGAGATGGCCGCTCTCGCTCCGCTGCCCCCTCTCCCCCCACAGTTTAAGAGTATACAGCATCATCTGAGGACGGCTCAGGAGCATGACAAGCGGGACCCCGTGGTGGCTTATTACTGTGAGTCTTTCCGAGTCGCCGCGCCCCTCCTTCCCCAGTTACACGCGGGGCCCCAACACCGCTCCTGGTTCTCGGGGCACGCCCCGCCCCTCTGTCTTTCGACCTGAGCCTTGACCTCTGGCCTGCCCTGAGAACTCCGGGGTCCCCGCCCCCTGGAAGCCAGAGCCCTTGGTGAGCGAGGCAAAAGTCCCACAGCACTGCCGTGTCCACCACTTCCTCGTCTTGTACCTAAACGCTCCAGAACTGATCACACGGGCGCATGAACTGTGGAACACACTTTCCCCAGGTTTTCTTTATGTACACACGAGTCTCCTGTCTCCGTTAGGAATCCTGAAAATAACCTAGATATGGTGATTGAGTTAGGTTTAAAACGAAGGCGAACGTTCCAAAGATGACAGTGATACGGATTACAGAAAGGCCAGCTGAAAGCATAGTAATAAGGGAAGGTTAATCATGACAGCATGCAAGCCCATTCTGAAACTCGTAAATGGTTGGTTAAACAGTATCTGCTGCTGAACAGGCTCTTGAATTTGACAGTTCCCTTTCTGACAAAACTGCGCTCTCTCCTACCATTGAGAATTTTTAATCTTGACTTCTTTGAATAATACCTGTAGTTAAGATCTTTGCTAGCAATATCCCACTTTGTGATTCATGTAATCCACGGTTGATATAGGTTAACATGTGTTAAGTTTGTTCAAACTTTTTACCTCGTAATGAGTGTAGGGCATAGTTCCAGTAATTTAATGTCAACTTTATTTTGTATTCTATGCTCTAGCTTTACGGCAACTAAAACAAGTGACTGAACAAACTATAAATCTTCTGAAAAGGATTTTCAGAGTTGCGAGGCTCAGTGAATTGCGTGCTCTGTTGTGGATGTTGTAGGGTTGGAAAAAGTCTGGTCCACTTTCACCTGCCATATTCCAAATATACCCCATTGCTTAAGTTTACAGGGCCATCTCAGACCTCTGTATTCTTCACTCTCTTGGAATATCTACCTTTTTTTTTTTTCTTTTTGGTACTTGGTAAGCTTATGATTCAGGATCTAACTTAGATGGCACCTCTTCTGTAGGCAGTAAGTCAATTATTCTCTGTGCTTGACTTGATTTTGTTCAGTCTTACTGCATCATTTCCATTATACTTGTTCAGCTTTCTTAAGCAGAGTCCATTAATCATTCATTCACTGTGTATGTAGTGAGCTTTAACCTTGTACTGGTTGTTAACTGGGCAATGTGACTACAGTTCCTATATTCATAGAGCCTAGATACAATGGAGGTAGGGATATCAAGCAATAAAATGAGTCTGTTGTACTGAGTTTTATAAGTTTGTAAAGAAAAGTAAAGCAAGAAAAAGGAATAAGGGAGTACAGAGTGGATTTCAGTTTCAGCGTGCTCAAGGAACACATCCCAGAGTTGACATTTGAGCAAAGAAGGAATGAATGAGCAAAGTCTTACATGATTTGGGGAAGAGTATTCTCCAAAAAGGAAATAAAAAGTCCTGAGGCAGAGGCTTGCTGGAAAGAGGAGCAAGGTGGTCATTGTGGGTAGGATGGGTAGAGCAGAGAGAAAGTGATGTGATAAAAACAAAGAGGTAATCTGTATTAGCTTTGTAATAGTCCAAGATCCTTTTATTTCTTGTGTCATTTGCTGTTTCTTTATAAACCTAATCCATTTTATTTTATTTAAAAACAAAAACAAAAACTCTCACTATGACATTCCCCTAAAGTTGGGAGTCCTATCAGCCCAACCTCATAGGTAAGCTTGAAATAGTTATATGTACTTGGCTTTACATCCTTATCTTTAGAGCTTTGTCAGCCCATTCCAGGCCAGTTTTCATGCCCACTATTTCACTGAATCTGTTCTGAGCAGGGTTAATGAAGAAATATTTTTATTGCTAAGTTGAGGTGGCACTTAAATTTTTTATTATGAAACATGCACAGGAAAGAACATATATAATTTACAAACAGTTTAAGTAATAATAAAATGAACACTTCTACACCCACCACATTTGATGTTACTAGACTTTTAAAATGTTTGCCAATCTAGTAAGTGTGAAATGGTGTCACATTTGGAACAAAATTTGCAATTCTCTGAATCTTAATAAGGTTGAATGCCTTTTCATATGTTAATTAACCCTTTTGTGAATGTCTTTCATCAGTTCTGAAAATTCTGTACTATTAACTGTTCAAATATGGCTTCTCCTTTATTATTTTGATTCTCCCTTGAAATTTTGATTAGACATGTGTTATACTTCTTCTCTGTGTGCTGCATGCATGTAATTTCTTAAAGCTTGTCTTCACCTCCATTTATCTTATTATTTGACCTATATGAGTTTCTACTTTTTTTTTATTTCTTAATGTTCTCTTTTTTTGTTTTCAGATCAGCATAACCCTTTCTGATAGTTTTTTTACTGGTATTTTTTAAACACTCTTATTTCTTTGAACAGTTTATATATGCTAATTAATAATTCCTATAGTTTCTATATTTATGAATCTGTTTCTGCTGTTAGAACATTGCTCATGGTGACTTCTTTCCTTGTAAATGTGCATTAAGCATATTAAACCATTGCCCCTCAAATTGAAGTATACAACCAATTCTAAAGGAGTCAGTTTTTCATTTCTTAACTTTAATGTTTTCCTTCTAAAACTGATCTTCCTGACAAAGTTCCTGTGCTCAGGGTAGCAAAGTAGTGTAGTATGCTCCTTGTTTTTTCTCACATTCTGTTCACAATTGCCCTTCTCTTTAATTGAAGAAAGGCATTCTCTCACATATGGTGAGTATTTTTATGGTGTTTTGCTTTGAAGGAGAAGGTGAAGAGTCTTCCTGGCTGTCCAGAGGAAGCAATTCATATTACTTATGATAACTGAAGCCTCCATTATTTAAGGTATTGGTAGAGCTTCCTGCCTTTCTAGATCTTATATGGAAGAAAATGAAGCAGAGCAAAGGATAGGCCTTGATTCTTAAAGACTGGATGTGAAAGTTTCCAATTTAGGGGGGAAAGGTGGAACTTTATGTAAGGGGGATACCCAAAATCACCTGGAGTTTTTTTCTTCAGAAGGTCGAGAATGTATCTCAGAAGACCAAGGAATTGTTCTGGGACATTATTAGCCATTGTTTGGTCATTTTGGATTTTATCAAGAAAGTGATTGGTAACAATTGGAGGCCAAGGCCGCATGCAAGAGGGTTGGGGAAGATTAGCTAGATATGGAAGGATACTCTAGATATGAAAAATACTCTTTCAGAGTATTTATATCTGTTAAGGGTAATGTCTCATGTTAAAAATTGTCCAATGTTACAGTGTTCTGAATTCTCAAAATGAAAAAAAAATTTATTAGATGATCATAGCTCTTCATTCTTGTTCATTATTGAAGAATATTGCTGCCAGTTGATTACAAAAGTGAAATTAAATAAAGTCCCTTGTGCCATCCAAACAATGAGCTCCTATAGGTTCTGCAGTTTATTGCTATTTTAGAATTACTAGTAAAATTCAGAAATTAAATGGTGACATGGATTGACTTTCCAATTGGAAAATTAAGTTGTATTTTTCTGAAAAAGTCTCATGTGGCTGATTGGTTTGATGTTAACAATTGACTTTGCCATTCATCCATATGGTAGACATTCTTCTAAACTAAATCAGCTAAAATATTTAGCTCTGAGGGGTTTTCTTTTCTTTTTTCAGAAGTACATTTAAAATGGCTGATAAGATAAAATCATTTTTCAGTTCCTAATCCTTTCTGTATCCTGCCATAAATGACAAGACTCTGATTGAAACAAAATGATGAATCTTTCTATCTTTTTTGTATACATGTTAGGAATTGAGAAAATGAATAACTGTAGTGATGGAGAACAAATCTCTTTTTTAGTTTTAAACAAATTTTGCAGCAAACCTAATTGAATTGTCAGATAATAAATTGAAAATAGTGGTTCGGCACCTGTAGTTTAGCAGCTAGGGCGCCAGGCACATACACCAGAGCTGGCAAGTTCAAACCCAGCCCAGGCCTGCCAAACAACAATGATAACTACAACCAAAAAATAGCCGGCATTGTGTGGGTGCCCATAGTCCCAAGCTACTTAGGAGGCGAGGCAAGATAGTCACGTAAGCCCAAGAGTTTGAGGTTACTGTGAGCTGTGATGCCATGGCACACTCTACCAAGGGCAACATAATGAGACTGTCTCAAAAAAAAAAAAAATTTAAAAATATTATTTTATGATAAGTGATTATGGCTCAGTGCCTATGGCTCAAGTGGCTAAGGCGCCAGCCATGTGACATACACCTAAGGTGGCAGATTCGAATCCAGCCTGGGCCCGCTGAACAACAATGCTGGCTGCAGCCAAAAAATAGCCAGGCATTGTGGCGGGCACGTGTGGTCCCAGCTACTTGGGAGGCAGCAGAGGCAGGAGACTTGCTTGAGCCCAGGAGTTGGAGGTTGCTGTGAGCTATGATGCTATGGCACTCTACCCAGGGGGACAGCTTGAGGCTCTGTCTCAAAAAAAAAAAAAAAAAGGTAAGTGATTATATGGTTCTTAGCCTATAACCCAGAAAGAATTTAAAGAATTCATTAGTTTTGCTATGGCAAAACTCCTTCTATTATCATTGTTTCTTTATATGAATGAATAAAGCTTTTCTCATGTTAAATTTATAAAAATGAAAGTAGGAATAGAACCCTGATACTTTACTCAGGCTCTTTATGACAGTAAATAATATTAATTCAGATATTTAGCTCATAAGATGCTTTGCTAACAAAATTTTACTTTCTGTATTTAATAATTTTTGAAATATTATATAATATTTTTGTTTTGATCAATTATATAATAATTGTAGACTCAATTCTAGAAGAAAATTTTAACACCTAACACCTTCACAGGAAATTTTATAAAAATTTAAATTTCAGCTTTTATGTACTTTTAGTTGCAGAGAAGTATGATGGGATAATCAAGTAAAGAAGTTTGAACATGAAATACCTCCCTGTAAAATGAAATTCTGTGGGTTAAATATATGAAGATACAAATTACCAGAAAAAAGAACAGTGTATAATTTCTGACTTTTAAAAAAGAGCTTTTTGTATTTTAAATTAGATTGTGATAAATATAAAGTTGCTATGATATTCTAATTTAATTTAAAAGAGTGATATGATTTGTAATGTTAATATTTGAGATACTATAGAAATCACATTTTTTTATATTTCAACTTGCGTGAAAGGTATAAATGTCAACTGAAAAATGTTTTAAGGGCTACATTTCTATAATCTTAGAACAAATAAGAATTTTACAAATTCCAACCAGGAAGAATTTTTTTATGAGAAAAAAATGTAAGATTATTTTACCAAACTGTTTGTTGCATCATAAAAAACTTCATATCTCTTGTACCTCAGGGGCTTTATACACATGTGTGCTGCCTTCTGCCTGGAATCATCTTGCCAAAATTACTTTTCATGACCTGTATAGGATGGTCTAGAAATTATTCTTTTGCACAATCTTATCACATGGTTAACATTTATTTACCTTTCAGTCTTCTTGATTCTCCTAGAAGGCAGGGATTGATATCTTTCTTTTACATGGCACATAAGTGGGATTTATAAATTCTTAATAAATGCCTTCTCTCCAGATAGTATTAATATTCCACTAGAATGTAAACTCCCTAAGAGTAAGAAGTATGTTTCATGTTGGTAATTGTCAAATTTCTAACTCCTGAGACCATACCTAAGACATGGCAGATACCTGTACATTTTATCTGTTGATTAAATAAATTAACTATACAATAGTTTCTAGCTTTTTAACATGTTGTTAGTAATTAGGAAGGAAACATAATGGAAAGAATCCTAATACTATATATTTAGCACTTATTCCAGTGTTATGTTTATAATATTATAGAGTAAGGCATAGATCATGTCGTCATGGTATGCACTTTGTGACTCCTCTTTTCTAATACTTAGTATTTCCAAAAATTATTTATTTCTGGCCTTAATGGTAATTATTTAAAAATTTCATCATTTTAAAAAATTGTCTTAATATTGCTGATATAGTAATTGGTCTTTTGTTTTCTTTTTAAATTAGTAACAAATATTGAAATAATATATATCAAATTTTTTGGCTACCTGTGGAAGTGCTAACTAACTTGCTTATTTACTTCTTTGAATTTTTTACGTGGAAAGTATTATCAGAATAGTAAATTTCTTCATGCTTAAAACACCCTTCCATTTCTAGAAAGAATCCCATAAGTTTTTTAAATTAAACTTTTTATCTTGAGATAATTATACATCCACAGATAGTTGTAAGAAATAATACAGAAAGATCTTGTGTTCTCTTTATCCAGCATCCCCTAATGGTAATATCTTGCATATAATAACCAGAATAAATATTGACATTGATACAATCCAGCAATCTTATTCAGATAGTCCCAGTTTTACATGTATTTTGTGTGTATGTGTGTGCATTATGTTTAGGACTTTTTAGATTAAGGCATAGATTATGTTATGGTATGTACTTTGTGCCTTCTCCTTTCTAATACTTAATATTTCCAAAAATAATTTATTTCTGGCCTTACTGGGGATTATTTAAATATATATATATTTCTAAATAATATTGTCAAGTGTAAGTATCTGTACCCATCACCATACTCAAGACAGAGAACAGTTCATAAGAAGAATCCCTCTTATTGCCCTTTAATAACCACACCTACCTTCTTCTCCAGCCCCCATCTCCTGGTAACTGCTAACCCGTTCTCCATTTCTAAAATTTTATGATTTAAAAAATGTTACATAAATGAAATCATACATTGTATAAGCTCCTGAGGTTGGCTTTTTTCACTTGGCCTAATACCTTGGAGATTGATCCAAGTGTTGTTTTTTTGTTTTGTTTTATTTTTGTTCCATATTATTCCTTGGAATGTGTTTACATAATTTAACAATTTAACCACTGAAGGACATTTAGGTTGTTTCCAATTCATTGCAATTATGAATAAAGCTAATATATTCATATATAGTTTTTTGTGTGAACCTAATTTTCAATTCTCTGGGATAAACGCCCAAAAGTGCATGTGGTAATTGCATTTAGCATAAAGAGAAAGAAGCTGCCCAACTGCTCTCCAGAGTGGCTGTGCCCTACTCTGTTTTCTAGCCCACCTTCCCAAGGAATGTTACTGAGTTGGTTCAGGCTTTCTTTTAAAGTGGTATCATTTTGAGATTTTTCATAACACTGTTATGCTGGTTTCCTAAATATTATTGAGAAAATTGCTTCTTTTATGTCAAGTATGAGTTAAAGGCATCATATTTATCTCTTTTCTTTAGATGTTAAAAAAAAGGTAAAACAACTATATTTTTAGAAGTTCTAAAACTTCTCTATCTCTTTTCTTTAGATCTAAAAAAAAAGTAAAAACAGAACTCTATTTTTATAAACTTCTGTATTTTTAGAGGTTTAATTTACCATTAAAAGAATTTCTACTTAAGCCAACACTGATATTTATGGTAATTAAAAATTAACCTTTTCCTTCTTTCCTCATATCTCACAACCAGCCAGTCATCACTTTCATACCCACACCTTATATGTACCTCAACTATTGGCATAGCTTCTCAGCTGTTGCTTCAAACATGTAATCTCTGTTGCCTTTAAAAGGTCTGTTTCAAATGTTTACTGGAAAAACATGGAGCAAATGATGGAGTTGGCTGTGAAAATTCAGAAATTCTGTATGACAGAAATAGTACAAATTAATTTAACAGATACAACATTAGGAAAAAATATTCCCGGTAGACAAGAGATAAAGGGCCAATATCCCCAATACATAAAACATTCATACAAATACTTTTTTAAAAAAGTAAGATCTGTGAATTGACAGGTTCTTTAATTTGTCACCAATTTAATGAGTCTCTTTGTTTTCTGAAAGAAAACATGGAATACAGACAGCTACTGAAGGAGGAAATACTAATTGTTAACATTCAGTTTAATTAGTAACAAATGTAAATTAAAATGACAGAACAGTTCTTCACTGTAAAAGTATGACTTAATATAAATGAGTATGTGGTACAATCTCTGCCCACATATTTAAGTGAATTGGTGTGAAGTTTGGGAAAACATTTTGACAGAATGTGAAATTTCCGTAATTCAGTAATTTCAATTTTGGTAAACTTGTGTTTGGAAAGTAATCACAAATACAGTAAGAGCTTTATGCAAAATTTCCTGAATGATTAGTTACATATTTGTGATAAACTAAAAATAACCTAAATATATATCGTTATGAAAATGGTTAAGTAAATTATGTTATAGCCACAGGATGGAAAGCAATGTAATTGTTTAGAAATTACAAAGCATCATTTATAACCCGAGGAAAAGTTATATGGAAGTATAGGTTACAAAATTATATACACATGGATCCGTACGTGTATCCTGAAATATGTATCTTCAATGGCCCGTCATAATTTGAATTCTGTATCATCTTTTGGAGTCTTAGTCTGGATTTTGTTCTGTTTCTGGAACATTACTTAACTTTCTCTCCTCTCCAGACCTTCTAACATTATATTATTTCTGCCTAGATATCTCTTTCCCCCACACCCACTCTGTATTTGTCCTTAAAAAGATACTAGCTTGAATGTTGCTTTTTCCGGGACACCGCCTCTTAAACCCCCCAATTTAAAGATATTTTTTCTCTTTGTCCTTTTTGCCTAAGGTAACCAGATTTTAACACTGGTAAAGCGGGACACCATTGGGAGGAGGGGCGGGCCTGGGGGCGGGCCCGACAACAGCGCAAACTTTGATAAGCAGTTCTCGATAATCAGTTCTAAACAATTATTTGTTATTATTAAAGTTTAACATTATAAAATTAACAAAAATAATATAAAATTCATATCCTGGTAAAATAGCCACATGGCAGCCAAAAACTGTATATTCCCTTCCTGTTCTCCCGCGTTCCCTAGCTTGTCCTGCATTCTTTACAAAAATTGGGACTTTTCTAAAACACCGCTGGACAAATTGTTAAAAATCGGACGTGTGGTCACCTTATTTTTACCATGTGTATCTTTACCTTAATTGCTATATCATTTGCCTATCTTTCTCTTCTAAACCTTAAACTTAGGAAAGGTTTGCTTAGTTCTGGATGTTCCCGATTCTTTACAGTACCTGACAGTGGTAGGTTAGTAGAGAGATTTACATAATAAAGAGTAGGTGCTCCAAACATGTTTGTTTAACTGGCCTAAATTTTTAGGTAGTTAGGTCTCCAGAGAGAATTATGGCCATAGGCTTTAGACCTAATAAAGAAGCCAAGCAACTAACATCCATGTAGTTGCTAGCATTTGTTGACAATGCTTTCCTTCTAGACAGGATATTTGATTTGATCCTCACAGTCACTCTAGTCCTTCTGTTACTAAATGATAAAACCAGAACCTGAATGACAGATGTTGGGTGGGAAATGGTTGAAGGAAAAATTGATGGTGGAAGCAAGTAATAAGTGAACCAGTTACTGAGTGAGGGGAAAGGGACTCATTAAATTGGTGACAAATTAAAGGGGACAAAAAGCCAATGAATTAATAATCTGGGAGATTCCTAAATAGAGAATGGAAATGAAGAACAGACTTTGTTAACCATATAGATCTCACTGCTTTGTGTGTTTGTTCTTTAATAAAGCCAGAAAATATGAATCCCTACTAAAAGCAGGCACTGTCTGATAAATATTTTGATTTTGCCAGGTTTGATGCTATAGATAAAGCTAAATCCAGAAAGAGCCTTCCTTTTTAAGTTTGCTGTAAGTGGGTAAAGTTTCAAGTTTGTTTTTTGTTTTGTTTTGTTTTTAGGTTTCCTCTGGGGGGAACATTGTAAAATCAATAAACTTTTAATTAGAGTATATAAATGTTCTTGAGGGTCTTCATTTGTTTATATGATCATAGAAAATTAAATACAGTACAGCTCTGGAAGTTGTAAATAAACGTACTTATTTTATTTCTGAGATGTTAACAGGACATACAAGCAGAAAATTTTAATTTAGTCTAAATAAAGGCCAACTACTATTGTATTTCTTCATTGATATAGGTAAATAAGAAGGATATTAGTGTTGATAATCTGTTGCCTTTTGTTGTTGTTAATCAAAAAGAAATTGGATTTTTAAAAGTCAGACAAGCTTAGCTTAGTAAAGAGAAGAGGTTCTTCTCCTTTGCTGGTTTCTGACTATGATTAATTGTTATCTGTAGCCCTGTTGTTTAAGTACTTATTTTTTTTAATTGTGAGTTGACTCAGGATACTTTACTATAGCGATGACAGATTAATAATAAAAACATACCCAAACTTGGACCACTGGTGAACATGTATGCCAATCTGAATGTTACTTTATAAAAGTAGTCATTTTAATAGTTACTTTGGTTTTTTAAGTTATTTCATTTTGCAGCTCTTTAGAAAAAAAAACTATAAAATTGAAAGGACAAAGTCTGTGGAGTCAAATAACCCATTCTTAACTTTCACTTCTCTTTGGCACCTGTATAAATTTAAGCATCTCTGATAAGATTTGTTTTTTATGACATTTATGTTTGATTTTTAAAAGCAGATGCTGTCATAAGCTTGAGCAGCACAAGATTATATATAGGTTGTTTCAGTAACCGTGCTCCATAAGTTTTTGCTTTCACTCAAATTCTTCATTGGGCTGTGTTGACTTTTTTTATGTTTTCTTTAATTTTTCTGTGGCATGTTATGGTTTTTAGGTTTGGGGGGTTTTATTGTTGCTTTTTTACCCCCTTTTTTTAAAATCACAATTTAATGTTATTTCTCTTTAGAAACACTGTTAACATCTTAAGGATCAATTTTTTGTCATCAGGAGTACCCAGTGCAGTTCAGCCTTTTACAGGGGTCGCCAAATATCAGATGTTTACATTATGTTTCATAACAGTAGCAAAATTAAAGTTAAGAAGTAGCAACGAAAATAATTTTATGGTTGGGGGTCACCACAACATGACGAACTGTATTAAAGGGTCATGGCATTAGGAAGGGTGAGAAGCACTGTTCTAAATGGCAGTAGACCCCCCCCAACATTGTATTAACAAACACAAAATAAAAAATAAATAGTAACCCTTCATGCTTTTCTATAAGTGGCAGTATTATTGTTGCCACCCTTGAGAAACATTAGTCTAATTAATACATCATTATAGAAAAATTGAAATAGATAGGAAAGCATCAAGAAAGGAAGTAACACAGTTTCCCACTTATAATCACTGGTGATAACATTTTGCCACATTTCCACTTAGTTTTCATTCATGGGCATCATTTTATTAAAGTTATTAAAATTTAAAATTATGTAAGCATTCATGTTTGTCGTGACCTATCAGGCTCCTGTGGCCCTGGTCTCTCCAGGAAGGAACCAGGCAAGAGGTGGATTAGAAGTACAAGCTTGTGGAAGGTAGACTAGCCCTTACTTTGCGAGTAGCCCCGAGCAACCTCTGCACCAGCCTTTTATTGAAAGGGAATGATACAGGTGAGGGGAGTAATTAACAATGTAATTAACAATGACTACCTGCTGAGGGCACGGGCTCCTTCTCCATAAGGAGCTCCTGTGGACAAATCACCTGATAGTCCACCCCTCAGCTGTAAATCATCTTGCTTAGAGGTCGTCTGTCTCTTGGCGTCCTCTACACATGTTTATTACCTATTGTTCTATAACTTCATGTGTCACCTGTTCCCCTTAGGTATTAGTTTCTTTTAAGAAAAAAATAAGATAAATGATTGGAGCGGTGAGATTCTTATCAGATTAAGACTTTCTTAGTCTTTGATGATCACAAATTGATTAAACAGGGGTCATATGAAGAGAACAAATACAATAGCCTCCCCCCCACACCTTATTTAGGGTATCTTCTGTAACCTCCCCTAGATACCTGAAGCCATAGATGGAACCAAACCTTAGATGTGCTGTTTTTTCCTATACTTGTGTACCTGTGATAAAGTTTAATTTCTAAGTGAAGCAATATAAGAGATTAGTAACACTAGCTAACAGTAAAATGGAACAATTATAATAGTATCCTTCAGGAAAGGTTATGTGAATGTGGTCTTTTTAACTCTCTTTCTCTCTCAAAATGTCTTATTATACCATTCTCATTTCATCTTGTGATGAAGTAAGGGACAGAGAGGGATGGCGCAAGATTTTCTCACCGTTCAAAATAGCATACTATTTAAAACTTACAGATTGTTCATTTTTGGACATTTCTATTTAACGTTTTCATTGATTACAGGTGACTGAAAGTATGAAAAGCAAAAACCCCAGATAGGGAAGGACTACTATACTGGACTTTTTAATTCAGTAGTGCAGTATATTAAAATGTATCTTAAAAAGATAATGACAGTATAAAAAGTAGACACACCGATACTGTTTTTTATAATACATGAAATTGAAAATCTAAATGCCTATCAAGTCTGTTAGGGTTCATTAAAAAAATGTAACTGTGAAAGATTATGTAGGAAAGAAGAATACGTAAAATGACATGGTCCCATTTATGTAAAATTTGTAGTTATATAAGTTTATACAAAGAGAGGTTTCTTCTAGATGCATGGTACAATGACTGAAGCCAGACTGAGCTGAGTCAAATCCCAGTCTGTCACTTATTGGCTGCATGATCTTGGGCAATTTTATTTTGTGAGCTTCAGTTTTCTTTTTTGTCTTTACATGTGTTTATAGCAGTTTATAGTTTAAACAGTGAATAAAGTTTTTAGAGCTTAATTGCTCAAAAATGGAAACAATCTACAGGTCTTTTAACAAGTGAATAAATATTGACATGATAGAATACTGCTCAACAGTTAGAAAAACAAACTGCTGATACACACAGCACGAGTGAATCCAAAATTCATTATGAAAGTAAAGCCATGTTTGTATTTACTAAAAGAAGCCAATCACACAGGGTTAAATACTACATGTTTTCATTTATGTTATTCTGAAAAGACATAACTATCAGATGAAGAGCATCAGTGTTTGCCAGTGGTTTAGTTTAGGGGAGGGTTTGGCTACCAAGGGACAGCATGAGGGGATTTTTTGAATTTCAAGACATTTAAGGAGTACAAGTGTTTACTACATGAATGAATTGTATCATGCCAGAGTCAAGGCTTCCAGTACACATCACCAGAATCATGTATATTGTACTTAACAGGTAAATTGTTATCCTTCCCAGTCTTCTCCTTTCTTAGTTTTCAAGCCCATGACAGCTCTTTATGACCATTTAGCTCCCACTTATTAGAGCATGTGTTATTTGGTTTTCCATTCCTGAGATACTTCACTTAGGACAATGGTCACCAGTTCCATCTCAGTCACTGCAAAATGCAATCAATACTCCATTCCTTTTTTTGTCTAGGTAGTACTGTGGTATATATGTATATATATAAACCCCATTTTCTTTATCCCCTCTGTTCACAGGCACTTAGGTTGTTTCCTTATCTTTGCAGTTGTGAATTGTGCAATGATTATTTGGATCCAGGTGTCTTTTTTTTTTTTATTAAATGACTTATTTTCTTTTGGGTAGATTCCCAGTAGGGAGATGGTTGAATTGAATGGTCTAATTATGTTCTTCAAGTAGCCTCCATACTGCTTTCCATAGTGGTTGCACAAGTTTACATTCCCACAGTGTCTAAGCATTCCCTTTTCACCACAACCACACCAGCATCTATTGTTTTTTGACTTTTTAATAATAATAATTCTGAGAGTGGCAAGGTGATAATCTCATTGTGGTTTTAATTTGCATTTACTGGTAATTAGTGATGCTGAGCTTTTTTTCATACCTTTCTTAGTCTATCTTTTGAGAGAAATTTGTTCATGTCTCCTACTTTTTGATTTTGATTTTTTTTTCTTCCTGATTTGAGTTTTTTCTAGATTCTAGATATTAGCCCTTGTTGGGTATATACTTTTCAAAATTTTTTTCCCATTCTCCAAGTTGTCTGTTTACTCTGTTGACTATTTGCTTTGCTGTGTGGAAACATTTTAGTTTAATTAAGTCCGCTTCATTTTTCTTGTTGCTTTATTTGCTTTGGGGATCAAACTCATAAATTTTTTGCCTTGATAAGTGTTTTTCAGCCTTTTTTATCTCACAGCACATTTGAACTTCTTTTGAAAAGAATTAATGATCTTTAAAAATTTTAACAGCACACTTAAGATCCTCTCACAGCACCCTAGTATCCTGTGGCATAACAGGTGAAAATCACTGGCCTAGACCAATGTCTAGAAGAATTTTTCCTATATTTCTTTCTATACTTTTCTTGGTTTTAGGTCTTAGATTTAAATTTTTAATCTTTCTAGTTAACTTTTTTATATGGTAAGAGATAAGAATCCATTTTATTTTTCTGCGTGTGGCTTTCCCATTTATTGAATACGGCTTACTTTCCCCAGTGTATGTTTTGTCTGCTTTGTCAAAAATAACTTGGTCATAAATACATGGTTTAATTTCTGGATTCTCTACTCTCTTTGATTGGTCTTTGTATTTACCTTTAAACCAGTATCCATGCTGTTTAGTTACTATAACCTTATAGTATAATTTGAAGTCAGGTAATAGGATTCCTCTGGATTTGTTCTTTTTGCTTGTGATTGCTTTGGCTATTCAGGGTCATTTTGGGTTCCATATAAAGGAATAATCCTAAAGTTAGGATTAACCTTTAGGAATAATCCTAAAGTTTAGGATTATTTTTTTCTAGATCCAGAAGAAACAATGTTGGAATTCTGATGGGAATTGTGTTGAATCTATAAATCACTTTGGGCAGTACAGACATTTTAACAAATGTTACTTCCAATCTGTAAGCATAAGGTATTTTTCCATTTGTTTGTGTCATCTGTGATTTCTTTAGTAATGTTTTATAGTTCTCCTTACAGAGATCTTTCATCTCTTTGGTCAAGCATGTTCCTAAGTATATTATTTTGTTTTGACTCTCAGCTTGACTATTATTAGCATGTAGCCATGTTTTTGATTTATATACATTGATTTTGTAACTTGAAACTTTACTGAATTAATTTGTAAATTCTAGGAGCCCTTTGGTGGGGTTTTTAGAGGTTTCTGGGTCTAAGATCGTATCAGCAAACAGAGATCATTTGACTTCCTCTTTCCTGATTTGAATGCCTTTTATTTCTTTCTCTTGTCTTATTTGGCTGGAACTTCCAATATTAGTTCAAATAGAGATGGTGACAGTGGGCATCCTTGGTTCTGGTTCTTAGAGAAAAGGCTTTCAGCTTACCCCATTCAGTATGATGTTGGCTATGGGTTTGTCACATATGACTTTTACCTATTATTTTGAGATATGGTCCTTCCATGCCTAATTTATTGAAGGTTTTTAATCATAAAGGAATGCTGGATTTTATTGAATGCTTTTTTCTGCATCTATTGAGATGACCATTTGGTCTTTGTTTTTAATTTTGTTTATGTGGTAAATTATGTTTATTGCTTTGTATTTATTGAACCATACCTGCATCCCTAGGTGAATTCCAGTTGATAGTGTTGGATTGTTATTTTGATGGGTTGTTGTATTCAGTTTGTTAGCATTGTGTTGAAGATTTTTTCATCTGCATTGGTGAGAGACATTGGTCCATAGTTTTCTTTGTTTGTTGTGTCATTTCCTGGCTTTGGTATCTGGGTGATACTGCCTTCATAGAATAAGTTAGAGAGGATTTCTCCCTTTTTGATATTACAGAACAGTTTTGGTAGAATGAGTGTTAATTTTTCTTTGTAGGTCTGGTTAAATTTGGCTGTAAATTTGGGCCTTTTTTATTGTTGTTGGGTTAGTTTTTCTTAGTGGGTTGATCTCGTCTCATTATTGCTCTGTTCAGGATTTGTATTTCTTCCTGATTTAACTTGGCAGGTTGTGTGTTGCCAAGAATTTATTCATTTCCTCTAGATGTTCTGTTTTACGTGCATAGAGGTTTTCATAGTCATCATGGATGATATTTTGTATTTCTGTGGTATCAGTTGTAATGTTTCTTTTTTCACTTCTAATGGAGCTTATTTGAGTCACTTTTCTTCTCTTCTGGTTAATCTAGCTAGATGCCTACAGGTATTGTTTATCTTTTCAATGAATCAGGTTTTTTCATTGGTTGTTGCTTTTTGGTTTCCATTTCATTTAGTTCTCCTCTGAGCTTCATTTCTTTTCTTCTAGCTTTGGGTTTGGCGTATTCTTTTTCTAGTTCCTTGAGGTGTGATATGAAGTTGTTAATTTGTGATCTGTCTTTTTGATGCAAGCATGTAAGGCTATGAACTTCCATCTTAACACTGCTTTTTCTAGTCTATAGATTTTTGATGCTTGTGTCATGTATGTCATTCTATTTGAAAAATGTTTTGGTTTCTGTCTTAATTTTGTTAAATTGACCCAATGATTACTGAACAGCATGTTATTTAATTTCCATGACTTTGTATAGATTTGAGAATTCCTCTTAATATTGACTACCAGTAGTTTTCCCTTGTGATCTGAAAAGACACAGAATAATTTCAGTTTTTCTAATTTGCTGAGATTTGATTGGTGGGCTAACATATCTATCTTGGAAAATGCAGTGATGAAAAGAATATCAGGTTTATTTGTTCTGTAGTCCTGTTTAAAATTCAGTCTTTCTTTATTGATCTGCTACCTCAGTGATTTGTCTCAGTCTGTCAGTGGAGGGTCGAAGTTCTCAGCTATTATGTTGCTATTTATTTCTTTGCTTAGATATAGAATATATTTTATGAATGTGGGAATTCTTATGTTGGGTACATATATATTTAGGATTGCTTTATCTTCTTGATGAATTCCACACTTTATCATTGCATAATAACTATCTTTGTCTTTTTTTACCATTGTTAATGTAGTCTTTTTTATATCTAATAAGAGCATAGATATTCCTTGCTTTTGGTTTCTATTTATGTGGAATATTTATTTCCATCCCTTTACTTTGAGTCTGTGAGCATCCTTGCAAGTTAAATGTGTTTCTTGTATACTTGGGGTGTATTTTTTCATCCGTTCAACCAGTTTGTATCTTTCAAATGTAGCATTAAGAGCCTTCATGTTCAGTGTTAGTTTTGATATGTGAGATGCTGTTCTGTTCATGTTGAATGATAACCTAATTGCTTGGTTTTCTCTCTTGGGTTACCTGTTTTATAAGAGTGGTAAGCTTTTACTTTTGGGTGTTTTACACTGGTGGGGTCTTCATTGCTCTTTTCCATGTATAAAGTACTATAGGCTGGGACTAGTGGTAACAAATTACCCTAGTGTTTGATTGTCTGGGAAAGATTATTTCTCCTTTTGCAAAACTTATTTTTGTGGCATATAAAATACTTTGCTGGCATTTATTACTTCAGTTCAGTGGGATCTCATTGACAGCATCTTGTTGGCTCTTTTTTATCCAGTATGATAGCCTCTGTCTTTTAATCAAAGTATTTAAACCATTTATATTTAATGTACTTGTAATATTCATGTGTTTAGGATTAGGTCTGTTGTCTTGCTATTGGTTTTCTATTTGTGTTATCTGTTTTGTTTTCTTTTTCTGACTTTTTGATAATTGTAAGTTTTTTTTAAAGTCTTTTTTAACTCTACTATGGGCTTATTTTAACTTTTTTAGTGATTGCTTTAGTGCTTACATAATTTAACATAGTCCACTGCCTCATCAATATACCACCTAATGCTAACATATAAGGTAAGAACTTTTTTCCCTCCTGTCCTTTGACTACAGTTGTCATATATTGTACTTACATATATGCATAAATTCTATAATGTGTTTTTTTAAACAAGTCCATTCTATTTTAAAGAAATTTATAAAATGAGAAAATAACCTTTTTTATTTTTACTAATTTCAGTGCTATTCCTTCTTTTATGTGGATTCAAGTTTTAAATCTGGTATCATTTTCTTTCCCCTGGAAGAGCTTTATCATTTTTTTATCAGACTTGCTGCTAATGAATTATTTCAGCTTCTATTGTTTAAAAATAAGCATTTATTTTATACTTGAATGCTATTTTGCTGGATAAAGAATTTTAATTTGTCAGTTTTGTCTTTTAGCACTTTCTTTTGCCACCCTCTCCCCCCATTTTTGGGGAATCTAATCTCACCTGTGTATTAGAATACTTGATATGTTCCCATATCTCAAGAGAGATTTGGGTTTCATTTTTAGTTTTTATTTTTTCTTCTTCTTCTTTTTTTATTTTTTTTATCCCATAGTCCTCTTTCTCTTCTTTTATTTGAGTAGCTTATATTGCTTTGTCCTGGAATCTTTTCTTTCTTGGTGTCTATACTGTCAATCCTATCCAGTGAATTGGGGGGGGGGGGTTGGTGGGGTTTTTTTGTTTTTGTTTTGGCCTTTCATAATAATTTCCTAGTATCTTAATGTCATTATCTCCTATTTCCATTATTTTTTCATTGTTTGATATGCTTGTATGTTGGCTTATATTTTTTCTTGTTATGGGTCACATATTCCTGTCAGGTGGGATCTTTGAATAAGAGCATCAGTCATCTAGTATTTTTATTTTAGATATCAGGGAGGAGAAAGTTGGTAAGCTCTTTACCCTGTTGTAATGCTTTTTAAGGAGACTTTCCAGAAGTCTCTCCCAACAATTTCTGGTTACATATCAAGTCTTAGCTACATAGCCATATTTTGCTTTGAAGGATACTGGGACATGTACTCTTTTGTCTAGATACATTACAATCCCTTGATAATTTAAGAATGAACTTGCTAATCCTAATGAGGAGTATGAGAGTTTTTTTTTTTTTATTGTTTGGGATGCATTAAGGGTACAAACAATTAGCTTACACTGATTGTGGTTGTTAGGTAAAGTCCCTCAAGAATTTGTTTTAAAATGCCACTTCTCAAAAGGACCGTAAATACAAACATAAGTGATTTCTTCATGTGACATCAAGTTTTAGTGAAGGCAATGTAGGAGAAGGAATTGAGAAGACGTATGGAGGATATTGATACTGAAGCAGTAGTTTAGGCAGTTTTGGTGCAAGGCATAGGAGTATGGGGAAGAGGCATGAGCTGGGTTGGGACAAAAAAATAGAGCCTACTTGAGGGGAGTGAGATGCAGTAGAGCAGGAATCATTGGCCTTTTGATTACCCATCCATATGAGCTAACAGAAAACACTGAAACAGTGTTTTTAGCCTTTTTTAAAGTTCTACAGCACCCTTAAATTATGTTGATCAAAATAAAAAGTAAAAATAAGAATATGCTTACTGTGCTTTGAACTTCTTTCTAAAATATTTTAATTAATCATTTTTAAAAATTTTCACGGTACACCTAAGATTCTCTGACAGCATACCAGTTGAAAATTACTACATTGAAAACAGATCGTAATATATTATGTAAATTATTTACAAATTATATTTACATGTTGATTTGCTAATACTATATGTACTGTAAGATTTATAAAAGGAGAAATTTTTAAAATATGAATAGACTCTAATGTTTTCTTTTCACACTTGAGTCAGGGTTTTTTGCTGATCTTTGGGGCCACATGGGTCTCAAAGACCTCCATTTCTGTCTAGCTCAGGGTCTTGGCTCTCTAAGGGGACATAAAAGCAGGCTGGCATGGAAATGATACATATTAGAAGCCTTCCTCTTAAAAATAAGAGTAAAGGGACTTAACATTCTTCCAGAAATTTTGAGAATACAGTAAAACATCATAAGATTGAATTTGGACAAAGAAAAAGCATGTTATCATTTATATAGATATTGTCCTATGAGGAGGTAACCCTTGATCTGAGATCTTAGCAAAGTCAGATAGCCAAGAAATATAAAAAAGTAAAAATGTATTAAAGAACCGCAGATGATTAGAGAAAGGATTATTTATTAAGTGATTTTGAAACAGGTGCCAATAACTTACGGGGAAACAGAAGTAGATTATAGAGTAAAATTCGAAAAAATAAATCATAAGGAAAAGTAGAAAAATAACTGATTATCAATGTCAAGTTTCTAGAGATAAAAGATATTTCTGAGCTTAGAATTGGGTGGGGAGAGTCACAAATGTTATTATGGTTTTAAGTACATAAATATTTTAAGCCTTTGTATTTTAAAACAACATTGAAGGGGCGGCCCCTGTGGCTCAGTGAATAGGACACCGGCCCCATATACTGAGGGTGGTAGGTTCAAACCCAGCACCAGCCAAACTGCAACAAAAATATAGCTGGGCATTGTGGCAGGCATCTGTAGTTCCAGGTACTTGGGAGGCTGAGGCTAGAGAATCACCTAAGCCCAGGAGCTGGAGATTGCTGTGAGCTGTGTGACACCACAGCACTCTACCGAGGCAACAAAGTGAGACTGTCTCTACGGAAAAAAAAAAAAAAAAAAAAAAGAAAAGAAAAACATTGAAAAAATTAAAGGATTAGGCATAATATCTGTAATCAGCCTATTATTAAGAGCTCAAGTGACATATTTGAAACAAAAACCTTCAAAGAAAAAATCTGACAACTCAACAGAAAGGAAGTGATTAGGGAATTAGTTTTAAGAAAAAAGGAGCTAAGAGTAATTCAAATGCAAGTGTTGAAAAAGGGAGTGCATTCAACCATGTGTAGTCAGCTGAACATGGCAGCTTACAGCTCATTCTCAGAAAGATTGCTTGAGGCCAACTGTTCAAGACCAACCTGGGGAACATAGCAAGACCCTGTCTCTATAAAAAAAAAAAAAAAAAATTAAAAATTAGCCAGGCATGGGTGATGCACACCTCTAGTCCTAGCTACTTAGGAGGCTGAAGTGGATGATCACTTGAGCCCAGGAATTGGAGTATGCAGTGAGCTGTTATCATAC
>NW_003852437.1:6526810-6659033 GCF_000181295.1 Otolemur garnettii | reverse complement strand
TGGGTTTAGGCAATTCTCTTGCCTCAGCCTCCCAAGTAGCTGGGACTACAGGTGCCCGCCACAATGCCCGGCTATATTTTTGTTGCAGTTTGGCCAGGGCCGGGTTTGAACCTGCCACTCTCAATATATGGGGCTGGTGCCCTACTCACTGAGCCACAGGTGCGCCCTATTAATACATTTTTAAAGAGGATTTTGTCAGGTAGACAGTTGAATTGGAAATTCTGAGAATAACTAACAGATACCAAAAGTTCTAATAAATAAAACAAGCATAGACCTAAGTAGGGCAGGCAGTATGTAGATTGGACCCGATTATCCCAAGAAAACTTAACATATGGTAATGAATGATACAAGTGACATTTATATCACTGGGGCAAAATGAGCTGTTCTTTCATTCATGTTGTATCCATTCAGAAAATGTTGATTGAGGGCCAGTGTCTCTCGTAGATGCCAGAAGAGATACATCAAGCAAAGCAAATAGAAGAAAATCCCTATCATGCTGTTTAAATTCTAGTTGGGATAGAGACAGAGGGTAAGTAAATAGAAGATAATTATGTGCAATAGAGTAAAAGTAAAGCAGGGAGAAGGGATGGTGTTCACAAGATTCCATTTGAGGGGAAAGTTATAGCCCTGTTTCATACTGTATAAAGAATAGCTACAAGTCAGTAGGTTAAAAAGCAGACTAATGTGGCAGACTTTTTTCTTTTGTTTTGATAGCTACTTCCAGTTCCTAAAGGAGAATGTAAAGCTGTCCAGTAAGCAGATAATACTTGTTGAGTGTAATAGGAAAATGCAAAAATCACACAGTGAGATACCACTTTTGACCTTTAGATAGACAAGAATTTAAGTTTGATAGTACCAATATTTTGTGAGTTATGGGGAGATGGGTGCTTACATGTATTGCAGATAAAACTGCTTACTGGCATTCTGTTTTGGAGGTTAATTTAAGGGCAGCTCTCAAAAGGAAAAAGCTACACATATGATGACCTAGGAATTCCACCTCTCAGTATCTGTGCACAGGTTTCTTGAATACAAGGAGGTATGGTAGAGCAGCATTATTCATGATGAAAATTTGAGAGCTTCCTAAAATGTATTTGAGTTAGAATGATGTATCTATTCCACAGATTTCCAGGACATAATTGTTGGGTGCAAGAGTTAAATTACAGACATTATATGTACGTACCAGGGATAACAGCAGTTATCACCAAAACTATTGACAGTTCTTATCACTGGAAAGCTAATAAGATTATGCTATTAGGCTTGGTGCCTGTAGCTCAAGCAGCTAGGGTGCCGGCCACATACACTAGAGCTGGCAGGTTTGAATCCAACCCGGGCTGCCAAACTACAATGACAACTACAACCAAAAAATAGGTATTGTGGTGGGCACCTATAGTCCCTGCTACTTGGGAGGCTGAGGCAAGAGAATGGCTTAAGCCTGGGAGTTTGCTGTGATCTATGACGCCATGGTACTCTTACCTAGGGCTACAGCTTGAGACTCTGTCTCTAAAAAAAAAAAAAGATTATGCTGTTAAAGTATTATTTATCTTTAACCTTATTTCAGTTATTTTTAGTACCTTTTTAAATGGAAGGTATATTTAAAGGGGCAGTTACATATAATATGACTACAGTTCCCTCTATAGACCTCAGTTCAGGTCTCATTTCCCAATGTCACAACCCATTTTGTCTGTTTTATCAGTATTAGTCTGGCATTTTTCAGGTGCTCTTGTACATATGGTGGTTTTTCTGTATGCCCTGACTTACCGATTCATTTGTAGGTCAGTGAATTTGTAGGTCCTACCTAGGCCTTTTGTTTTTAAAAAAACATAATGCCAAATGAAAAAGGGCTTTATTTGCTAAATATTTATTATTATTATGGGTAGCTTGCATTCTTTGGGTATTTCTGTGTTCTATATAAGTAAAATTCATATTTATTCACGTTTACCAATTATTCAAGATTATTTAAGTTTACTAATAATTCATTTATTGCCAAGTTTACTTAAATTTTAAATTACTTATTAGGTAAAACAAGTATCTTAAACATTCAGTCATAGAAAAATGTATTTAAAAATTAAATTTTTCAAATCATCTCATTTTTCTTTGTAGGTCGTTTATATGCAATGCAGACTGGAATGAAGATTGATAGTAAAACTCCTGAATGCCGTAAATTTTTATCAAAGTTAATGGATCAGCTAGAAGCTGTAAGTTAAACACTGATAATTTATTTTCTGGTTATGTTTAAAGTATGATTTTATTTGTATGTGTGTGTGTCGGTGTTGTCATTTTAGTTCTTTCCCTTGGCAGCAATCAGTAATGCCATTATACCTGAGGAAAACTTAGACACAGTTGTTTTTTTTTATTTACTCCATACTGCAGAGGAATTGTAAGTTGATTCAAATATCATTGCATATACCATTATACTATTTTGCTCCAGAGTATTATAGATGGATTTTGGCTCATCCTTTCCTAAGTGACTAATTCTTTCTAACCTTCCCTTGTGCAGTCACATGGGTACTTGATTTGTAAACTCTTAGATATCTCTTATAATAATGAAATGGACTATTTATTTAGTGAAAAATAATAATGAAGGAAATAATGGCAATTGTTTATCCTCTCTCTCTTTGGGTCTCAGCACAAGGTATTCCTATGGTTCAGATATCCTTTCCTCCTAGCAGAAATGTGATAGGTGACTAATAAGTCATCTTCTTAAACCTGACATAACTTTACAAGTCACTGTAGAAGTGCCTAATAAGGGAAAATTGAATGGGTTGTGTTTGGCACCCATGGATGAAGAAGACAGTGCCAGCTGTGTTGTCACACTTAGTCAGTAGTGCTCTGGTCTGTGACTCCTCTGCCCAGCCATCTCTGGTTTCTTCTTTAACCAAAGCAGGGTCTCCTCACTAATTCCTCTTCTCTAAGGCTATTACCTTACTGCTTTGGCTTACTTTTTATTTTCTTATTTAACTGTGTGACTTGCTCTGGAGAATTAGAAACCTATGTATTGGATCAATTGCATTATTTTGCTTTGAGAAACAGGATTTAGCTATATAAAAAACAAAATCAAAACATTTATACTAGTTAGCCCAGAGCTTTTTATTGTTTTCATTGTTTATATTTATTGTTAGAAAGTTGTCAGATCCAGACCTATCCCAAGACAGAAATTGCTGCTTAGTTGTTTTAGGCAGCCACGGGCAGTAGCATTCTTTCTTACTCCCTAGCACACTGACACAGAGCCCCTGTCACCTGTTACTGTTAACTGCCAAGGTGGGCGTGGTGGCACCACTGAGGGAATTCAGCTGTTACTAATGCCTGTCTGGCCTTCTCTTCAAATGCTACTTTTTTGGATGCAAGAAAAATTTGAATGCTCTCTTTTAGAGGGATGGGGTTGGGGCAGGAGGGAGCATGTTTCTCACACATGGCAATGTATTAGTAAAATTCTCTCTTTGTCATTTTATATAGAATAAGTCTCTTTGTTAATTTCACAGTATAGTAGTAATAGCTAAGATAATAGCTCTCAGATAAGATTGAATTCAAATAGTTCTATATAATACATAAAGTGCAAAACTACATTTGTAAAGGGATTCATTAGGAGTTTATCATTACCAAAATTAGATAACAAGTAGAGTAAGTTTATTTTATGGTAGCTACACATCTGTCTGTGCCATAATGTTTGTATTATGGTTTAAAAACTACATGTATATTATATTTAGACTGCCAGATATGTTTTATTATAGATGACATGAAGGACCTACTCCTACAAAAAATTTTCTAGAATTAAATCCACCTTTACAAATCATTTTGCAGTTTAGATACAGTGAGTTGGAGTTACATGTAGGGCTTTCTATACCCCCTGTTTTTGTCCGAGGTAAACATGGCCAAAATTTCCTTAAACTCCAGCATTAGAGCCCTTATAGACCTTAAATTATTCTGTTGTAATAATGAAGTATTTACTGTATTGATTTTATGAAAAATCCTGTGGCCTTCTTTTAATGTTCCACTTTATAACATCTTTGAAAAAAGCAGTTTTTAAGCAACAGGATAGCTTTCAAATCTGATATTCCAAAAAGTCATTTTATTCCAATATGGCAGTCTAGGTAAAAAGTAGGGATTTTATTGTTTTTAAATACTTTAAGTTATTGTATGTATAGGAAAGTGATACATATAGTCTGAAATCTGTACTATAAGTTGTCTTGATTGGAGGTATGTATTTTAAAAGCTTCCATAATCCAATTGTGAATTTCCTTTAGAATTAGAATCTCTTTTTTTATATAATGTGCTCTTAGAGATATACTATTTTAGGACATACTGTACTTTCTCATTTTATGTTTTTATATTTGATAGAAGTTGAAATGGGAATATTAAAATTTTAGATTACGCTTAGGAAGGTGTTTTCTAATTCCATTTTTTGGGTCACTGATAGTTCATTGGATAATATAGCATTATTTTAAAATTCCTTGATACACTATTACCTTTTTATATTCTTGGTTATTTTGATAGTTAGAGCTAAATTATTCTTTGAAATTATCATTAAGTGTTTCTTCTAAACTTTGTAACCATTGGATTTTGTTTTAAATAAATTGGAATTTTTTTGCAAGACTTCATTGATATATCATTAAAGAGAGAATATAAGATAATTTACTAAAAATGATTAAATCTTATTTATATTTAAGCTTCTGAAAGTCCAAAATTTTAATCTGATTTTATTTTAGCTCAAGAAACAGTTGGGTGATAATGAAGCCATTACTCAAGAAATCGTTGGTTGTGCCCATTTGGAGAATTATGCTTTGAAAATGTTTTTGTATGCAGACAATGAAGATCGTGCTGGGCGATTTCACAAGTGAGTAAGGAAAGAAGAAAATAAAAGTTATTTTCTGAATTTGGTTACCGTACAACCAGAATTATCTGGTATTCTGTGGAACACTTTCTGACTTTCTGATTAATGATTTAGATTTTTTTTTAATTGTAGAGCCTCAGAATGATTTGGGGTTACAAATGCAGGCCTTTCTTTTTAGAAAAAAAATGATTATGAAAGAAGAAATAGCAATGGCAGATTGATTTATTTATTTTGGAGACAGAGTCTCACTATGTTGCCCCTGGTAGAGTGCTGTGGTGTCACAGCTCACAGCAACCTCAAACTCTTGGGCTTAAGTGGTTCTCTTGCCTCAGCCTCCCAAATAGTTGGGACTATAGGCACCCACCACAATGCCTGGCTAGTTTTTGTTCAACTTACCTAGGCCAGGTTGGACCTCACCATCCTCGACGTATGTGGCTGGCGCCATAACCACTGTGCTATGGGCTCCGAGCCAGCAGATTTATTTTCTTAGTAAATGGACCCTAATTAGCCATTCATTAACCTTTAATAAAATCCAATAGTTGGTTTAGCCACAATCATGGCCTGGCCCAAAGATGTTGATTTTAAAAATACCACCCCAGCTAATTCAAATGATTTGTCATGGTAATATTTAAAAGCAACAAAATACATTATGGTTGATATGGATTCAGATAATACCATAATTATATTTTCTAAAATCAAAAGTATATGATAAAATCTTGCTATAGCATGTGTACTTATAATGCAAGTTTTGTTATGTTTTACCAATAATAGATTAGAAAAGGATTTTGTGTTCCTGAAATCTGATTGTATTTAAAACATTAATTTCAGAATACTTTTATCAACATTGGAATTTTTTTCTCTCAAAGGTACGTGACTAACTACACTTTAATGTTTTTATTTAAACTTGACCAGCTCTCTTTTTTCTTACAGAAACATGATCAAGTCCTTCTATACTGCAAGTCTTTTAATAGATGTCATAACAGTGTTTGGAGAACTCACTGATGAAGTAAGCATACGTTCTTTATTGTCTTAACTTCTGAAGATCGTGAAGATCGGTAATGTTGCAATTCATCAGTTTTGTTATTGCATTGCTTATTTAGAGCAGAATGTCCATGAGAAATGTAATATAAGCAAAAAATGTAATGTTAAATTTTTTACTTACCACTTTAACAAAGTAAAATTTACACTTCATCACATGTATACCTGCTGTATTGGACAGCACTTCATTTTATTAAGTGTTCATACATACTGCTAATCTTGTATGCTGTTACGTTTCTGCACTATAATTTGATAAATATACTGGAGACAGAGTCTTTTTGTACTATTCATTTTAGGTATTATTATTGATGTCTTGTTTTCCTTGCAAAGTATATGTGGTGGTTGATATTTTATCAATCTAAATCTTATGACTTCGAGATAAGCAGTGCACATAATCATTTTATACATGAGCAAGTTGAGGCTAAGTGACTTACTGCTTTGAGTTTGGTGTTTTTACTGTAGTAGGTTTTACCATTAGTATAGAAAATTTGTTTTCTGAGTTGGAATATTAATCTAGAAAGAAATAGAGAAAAAGGGAGAGCTACCAATGAGAATGATACATGTATTTTATATAAGTGGCTTAAATACTATGAGGAACACTGTTTTCTGTGATAGGATTTTTTCCAAAATAAAGAGTAACTCTCAGTAAAGTTCCAAACAAAACAAAGTACAATCTATATATGAAGTAGTTGCATTTTTTGAAGGTTTTTTTTTTCTTATCTTTGTTTTTTCATTTATTTATTTATTTATCTATTCTAAGTGAGACAGAGTCTGACTTTGTGGCCCTCGGTAGAATACTGTGGCATCATAGCTCACAGCAATCTCCAACTCTTGGGCTCAAGCAATTCTCTTGCCTCCACCTCCCAAGTAGCTGGGACTACAGGTGCCCACCACAACACCCGGCATTTTTTTGTAGAGACAGGGTCTCACTCTGGCTCATGCTGGTCTCTAACTCCTGAGCTCAGGGCAATCCACCCACCTTGGCCTCCCAGAGTGCTAGGATTATAGGCAACCACACCCAGCTGAGTATTTGCATTTTTATAAAAAATTATATACCAAAACTGGAAAAATAATCTTCTGTTTATATGTAAAATGCCAGTTTTCATTCCCCAATAATTGAAGTAACCAAAAACCACCTAAGATATCTTCGAAATACTCTCTAGGCTAGGGTGTGGGAGAGTGTGCCCATTGAAAGGCACTGCTCTCAGGTATTTTATTTTACAGAGTACTATAAAAGAGAATTGAGATCTGGAGTGTAAAAACCTCAACTGCTTCTCACTGGTATTACCTTTCTGGGATCTATGGCTTATGGATCCACCTACTAATAAGGTCAAGGAAGATGACATCTAAGCATTGGGTTTAGCTGTCAATATAGAAGTAATCTGTAACCTTGACAAAAGCAGGAGCAGGGAGTGGTGGGAATAAAATCCTGCCTAGGATGGGCTCTAAGATAAAATCAAGGAGGCAGAATCACTAATGCAAAAACCTTCCCTTTCAGTGTGGCTTTTTGGTATGCTAACAGAGAATGATTTATATCATAGTTTCAGCCAGGGCTATATTTTTTTTTATTACATTCTTATATGTTTCTTGGAGGCACTAAATTTGAGAATACTTGGTACAGGCTGTGGTTGGTGTTTTCTAACCAGTCGTTCTTCAGGTTAGCAAGTGATTTAAAAAGTAAATGAAAATTCATGTATATTGCTGCTAACTCTAGTAGCCAAAATTTGCAGTTGTCGGTGATTCTCATCAGTCCAGTTACAAAACAGGAACTTAGAGGCCAGGGACAAAAGTAAAAGTTCTTCTTACAATTCCTGTTTCCCAGAAAGGATGTCTCATCAGCCAAAAGGAGTTGATGAATTTCAAAAATATTGACATCTTGAAAATTTCCTCTTAAAATACGGTTTAATATCTGTATATTTTATCTTAAAGAAAACAGCATTGAAAAGTGTATTCGTTTTGGGTTAAAATTGCCAGAAATTTCTACTAAATATTGTATGTACCAGTTTGTAGGAATAGAAGTGTCTTGGAAAGTGTGAAATAAAAATCAAAATTATGTTACTTTATATGCTTTGGAGAAAATTTTTAAAATTTGTTTACTAAATAGAACCCTTTTCAGCTTAGAATAATGTTTCATTAAATTTCGCATACTAATGAAGAAAACCAAAGCAGTTTTAACTTCTCTACACTGTTCATGAGGAACCCTGTTTTCTGTGATAGGATTTTTTTGAAAACAAAGAGTAGCTCTGAGTAAAGTTCCAAACAAAACAAAGTACAATCTGTATAAGAAGTATTTGCATTTTTATAAAAAATTATCTACCAAAACTGGAAAAAAATTCTTCTCTTCATAGGAAAAATGCCAGTTTTCATTCCCCAATGATTGAGGTAACCAAAAACCACCCAAGATATCTTCAGAATCCTCTCTAGGCTGGGGTATGGAGGAATGTGCCCATTGCAAGGCACTGCTCTCAGGTATTCACACAAAGAAGTTAGGATTGGAAGAATTTTCCAAAGTCGTTACAATACAACTTACCCATTAAACCTTTGAATAGAATAAAATTATTTTAGAGGGAGCAAGATTTTTCCTATTTTTAAAAATCCCAAGAGCAATTTAAATTTTCTAAGAAACTTAATCATTGGCTTTTAAAATGGTCTTATTTATAACTACTAAAAAGTATATTCTACATTAATATGCTTTAACTTTTCATCTGAATTGCAAATTACAGTATGAATAATTATAGTTTACTAAGGCAGCCCTGACTACTGAAGTAATATGACCTTCAGGAAGTCAATTTAGCTTTGTAACATTTCTTTTTTTTTCCTTTTATTAAATTATATATGCATAGATCGTGAATACATTTTTGTCTTTTAGGGATTCAGTGTGTTGATTTTTTGTACAAATGGAAGTGCTTACATCCAACTAATCAACATAGCTTTCCCCTCATTCACTTAATCACTGTGTTAAGACATTTGTGTTCTATTCTTGATAGACTTGGTCTGTACCCTTGCAATATGCTCCGTATGTGTGGTCCCACCATTTACCCTCCCTCTATCAAACCACCTGTCTCTTCTCCCATCCTCTTCCCCTTCCCTCCTTCATCCTGGGCTAGAGTTGTGATTCATCTTTCATGTGAAAGTGTGAGTGATTATAAATTAGTTTCATAGTAGTACTGAGTACATTGGATATTTTTTTTTCCATTCCTGAGATACTTTACTAAGAAGAATATTTTCCAGCTACATCCATGTAAACATAAAAGAGATAAAGTCTCCATCTTTTTTTATCTCTGTAATGATGAAATTATAGAATCCTAAGAGAGAAAGATGAAGTTGGATAAGACAAGTGTCACACAGTTGGGACCGCCAGTTATTGCCTGGCTTTCACATTGGATTCATGCCTCCCTTTGTTAGCTTATTATCCCCAGCACTTAGATTACTGCCTGATCTTATAAATAATAAGCAACTGTTGACTTGCTGGAAAATCAGGCAGCTTCATAGGTAATCAACATTTGAGCTGAGCTTTGAGTAGTAAGAGACTTGGAAGAAAAGGAAACCATGGTTAGATCAGAGACAATAGCATGAGAAAAGAATGCAGATGAGATAGAATCCCATCTGAGTTGAGGGGAATAAGACTGAAGCAGCATGCACAGTATAGAGGCCCTTGAATGCCAGCTTTAACTATGTTTACGTTCAGCCAGTGCTATAATGTCTTAGAGCCTTAGTGGGAGTAAAACACGACCTCCTTAAATTTCAGGGTTATTGTGAGGACCAAGAAGGAGGAAAATGTGTGGAAGTGCTTTATAACCTGCAGAGTGCTATAAAGATGTTAGCAAGACTTTAATCTTTTGATTTATGTTACTTATCCAGCTAGCCCTCAATACATATCTTCTGCCCATGGCAAACTGACTTATCTTCATTCCCCAAATATTTCCTTTACTTCTGCCTTTCTGATTTAGTTCTGACTTTTCCTTTTCTGCACTTCTACCTTTTCACATACACATCCTGGCGTGACCAAACTAAAGTATCATTTCCTTTACCAGTCATCCTTTATTCTATTTTGTTTTTTGTTCTCTGAACTGTTCCGTGTACTTACTGTAAGAACAAATTTAATGCTTCCCATTTACTGTATTTTTATAATAAGATTTTTTCTATTTTAATTCCATATTCATATCAAGATGATTAGCTCCCTAAAGTAGAAATAATATATTGACTTACTTTATGTATCTGATATTGCTAATGGAAGGTCTTAATTCACAGCAAGTATTTATTGAGCCTTAAAAATGTAAAGGTTAACTGTATATATTTTATGTTTTTCCTGTAACAGGGAGACTTTAAATCACTAAAAATGTAAGTAATTACCTTCATTAGTTCTCATTGCTGGAGTGTAGGTAAATAATGAGGTAAATAACATCATTTTGTAGATATAGACTTCAAATGGACTTGCAAACCTAGACATTGTTAATCCAGCATTTGTAGACTTTGAATCCTTGTTGCTCAAGGATTTTGAAAAACAAAAAATAAAATGGTGCTTCAGTATGGATTTTTTGCTGTGAAACAATGAAGTATAAGATATTGTTGTTTCTATAGGTGAAAAACAGTCAAACACTGGAAATTTCAAATCCTTCTTTCTAACTGTACTTAGACTTAATTGAACTTTCCTAAACCCAGGAGCCCATTATACACGTGTATTCCACAAATTATAGTTCCTTACACTACCACAGAAACTTTGATCAGAATCATCTAAGCCATCATACATTGGAGACATGTATATTTGTTAAGTAACTACTATATACTGGTCACAAAGCCAAGTGTCTGGCATGTAAACAGCAGACAGATATAGACCCTCCTCTTAATAAGTTTCTCAGGGGTGCGTGTGCATGCACACACACGTGTGAGGGGGGTGTGTGTGTGTTTGGGGGAAGAGGACATTATACGTGTAAATATGTCATTATAAATTGTGATTAATATTGCCCCAGTTGGAGTCAGTTTTTTAAGTGTATTAGGAAGCCTAATACACTGAAAAGATTGGCCTGAATCAATATATATTTGAGAAAGATGACACTACTCCGAATATTGGGTAAGGAAGATGAGGGGGAAAGGAGGTTTATTGCAGAGCAAATGGGAAGCTGAAGACCAATTAAAGATGGATTTCAGAAGGAAAATCAACTAGATTTCTGATGTGTTAGATAAGGAAGTTGGGAGAGGGGCAAAGGATAAAGAGAGAGCTGCTAGCACTACTCACACTGGCCAAGAGTTGGAGTCAGCCTACATGTCTATCAGCAAGTGAGTGGATAAAAATTATGGTACATTCTAGGTCTGACAGTTAAGTTCACAAACTTATCCTAGATACAGACCTCATGGCTGAATATCACTATGGCTGTCTTCAAAGTACTCCCCTTGGGAAGCTGTGCAATGATGCCAACAGTTTTCAAACTCTTTTCTGGAATGGCCATCAGAGCTGTCATCATATTACCCTGGAGGTCCTTAATGCCATCATAATGTCTGCCTTTCAATATTTCCTTTACTTGGGGGTAAAGAAAAAAAGTCATTTGGGACCAGATCAGGTGAGTAGGAAGAGTGTTCCAACAGTTACTTGTTTACTGGCTAAAACCGCTCTCACGGGCAGCCCCCTGTGATCTTGATACATTGTCATGATGCAAGAGCCATGAGTTGCTGGCCAACATTTTCTGTTAAGATTTTTCTGTTTCTCATGGCTCGACGCCTGTGGCTCAAGAGGCTAAGGCGCCAGCCACATAGACCTAAGATGGCAGGTTTGGATCCAGCCCGGGCCCACCAAACAACAACAGCTGCAACCAAAAAATAGCCAGGCATTGTGGCAGGCACCTGTGGTCCCAGCTACTTGGGAGGCTGAGGCAGGAGACTCCTTTGAGCTCAGGAGTTGGAGGTTGCTGTGAGCTGTGAAGCCACGGCACTCTACCCAGGGGGATAGCTAGAGGCTCTGTCTCAAAAAAAAAAATTTTTTTTTTCTGTTTCTCTATTGATGTTTATTTGATCTGCTATGTTTCTCACAGTCAGCCAGTGATTTTAATGCACATTCAATGAATTTTTGCAATAGACTGACCTGTCCCTGATTTCAGTGCCACTCTTACCAAGTTTAATAAGAAATTTAATGTTTGTTGCTCTAATTCAAGCTCCAGCATTCTCATAGAATCACAAAAAAACCTACAACAACAATAATGAACACCACTCAGCAGGACACCACCACACATCACCATAAACACAACTATGATATGCTGATACTATGTACACCAAGGTTAGGAAACCTGACCAAGTTGTTTGTACAACACTCCCAACGTAAGTGCATGGTGGCAAGTTCATGAGCTTAATTGTCAGACTTTGTATACACAGTGGACTATTCTATAGCCGTAAAAAGAAATTCTGCCATTTACAGCAATGTGAATGGAATTGGAGAATATTATTATAAGTGAAATAAGCCAAGCACAGAAAGACAAATCTCTCATGTTCTCACTTACATGTTGAAGCTAAATAGTAAAACAGTCTCATGGAGACAGAGAATAGAATGATGGTTACTGACAGTGGGAAGGGTAGCAGGAAGAGTCATAAGTGGGGATGGTTAATGGGTGCACGGATATAGTTAAATGGTTAGAAGGAACAATATTTGGTAGCACAACATAATGACTATAATCACTAATAACTTAGGGTGTGCTTTAAAATAACCACAAAATAGAATTGAAATATTCCTGATACAAAGAGGTGATAAACACCTGAGGTGATAGACATTTCAGTTACCTTGATTTGATTAATTTATATTAATTGCCCACATCAAACATTGCATATATCCCATAAGTATATACAACTACTATGTACCCATAATAAGTAAAAAGAGAAAAAAATTATGCTTAAAGAAACAGGCTCAACATTTTATAACTAAGCCGCTAGGGCACCAGCCACATACACCAGAGCTGGCAGGTTCGAATCCAGCCCGGGCCTGCTACACAATGACAACTATAACCAAAAAATAGGCGGGCAGTGTGGCGGGTGCCTGTAGTCCCAGCTACTTGGGAGGCTGAGGCAAGAGAATCACTTAAGCCTAAGAGTTTGAGGTTGCTGTGAACTGTGACACCATGACACTACCCAGAGTGGCAGCTTGAAACTCTTGTCTCAAAAAAAAAAAAAAAAAAGGGAAAAGAAAACAGCAGCTAAAAGTGACTCCCACACATTAAGAGAATGAATGCGGGGCAGGGAGGAAAGGCGTAGGGGAAATCAAGAGAACAGTTTTTTCAAATTAATTTTAGTCCCATAGGAGACATCCAAGTGGTGATGTTACATGGACACAGGGGTATTTGTCAGGAACAGATTCTGGCTAGTACATAAATTCAAGAATAATAAAGACATCAGTGGTAATCCTAGCCACCAGAATGTGTGTGGAGAGATAAGAAAATAGGCTACAGGGCAGGCTCCTGATTGTAGGAATCTGGTAGACCATGTAATGAGTGAAGGCAGCCCGCTGTGAGATGAAGGGCAACTGGCAGGTTCAGGAACACGAGTTGGGAAGGAGTGAAGGTGAGATGGAGACGGAAGAGATATTCATCATCTGAATGAATATGCATCATCTGGAAGGACTCCGCCTATTCAGTTCCCATAATTATTACCATGTAAATGTGGGTCCAGATCTTCCTTTTTTAAAAGAGAAGTTAGAAATTTGGATTTTCTGTAACTTTCCCCATATTTCAATATAGCAAACACAATTCATACTTGAAATTCTACATGAATCGGCACTGATTGAGCACACTTGTTTGCAGTCTCTGCTAGGACAGGGTACTTAAAATTATTTGGAGGTCAGATAAAGGATTAGCAGTCAAAGGAGATAATAGGAGAGAAAGTGGGAGAATAGGGTGTCACAAAAATCAGTGGTGGAGACTATTTCACAAAGTTTGAATGACCTAGAATTTAATACACTTTTGAAGTTTTGCCTGAAAAATGTCTCTTGGATTTTCCACTGTGGAGGAGGCTGTTGGTAACATTAGCAAGAGTGGTTCCTGTTGTGAATTAATGACTTAAGTGAGGTGCAGGTTGGCATGTGTGGGCTTCCTGCCATTAAAAGGCACAGAAAAGAAAAGAAGGAAAGGAAAGGAGGGATAAGGGTAAGAGAAGGAGAACACTACCCCTTTTTGCCAGAGTGAAACAAGTGGTGAAGGCAAGACTTTAAATGTGGACATTACTTTTGGAAAACTCATTGTGAAGTGGAACAAAACAGAGTCTTAGCTGTAGAAGAAAATTGGAATCATTATGTGGAATTTTTTTGTTTTTTCAAAATAGTCTCACTGTGTCACACTGGGCAGAGTGCGGTGGCATCATAGCTCACAGCAACCTCAGTCTCTTTGGGCTCAAGCAATCCTCTTGTGTCAGGCTCCCAAATAGCTAGAACTATCAGCACCCAGCTGTTTTTAGATATAGGATATGGAATTCTTAAGCTCAGGCAGTTCACCCACCTTGGCAAAAGGATAAGAAAAAGGAAATGAAATGTGATACAAATTCAGTAATTTTGAGGGTTACCATTTTTTTTTTTTTTTTTTTTTTGAGACAGAACCTCAAGCTGTCCCCCTGGGTAGAATGCCATGGCATCAAAGCTCACAGCAACCTCCAACTCCTGGGCTCAAGCGAGTCTCTTGCCTTAGCCTCCCAAGTAGCTAAGACCACAGGCTCCCACCACAATGCCCAGCTATTTTTTGGTTGCAGCCGTCCTTGTTATTTGGTGGGCCCGGGCTGGATTTGAACCTGCCACGTTAGGTGTATGTGGCTGGCACCTTAGCCATTTGAGCCACAGGCACCGAGCCAGGGTTAACATTTTTTAAATTTCTATATAGACATTATCTGTGGTAATATCTACAGAATTACATTATAAAATACTTAAGTGTCTGGACCATATGCTGTACTTGTGCTTTTCCATGACTTAATGAATCTTTGCAAAATACTACCCTATGTTCAGTACAGTTGTTTTCAACATAGTAAAACCATGTGTTCTATCAAACTCTAAGGTGTGTACAAATCACCTGGGGATCTTATTATAGCAAGCATAGATTCTTTCAGCAAATCTGGGGTGGGCTTGAAGATTCATCATTTCTAACAAGTTTCCAGGTGATACCAGTGCCACTGGTTTATGGATATTATATAGGTCCATTGAAAATACAGACTAAAAATCACCATCCCATGCAAAATCCTGAGACATTTTACTCTTCTATTTTTTAAAGCAAATTTTTCTGTTATAACATGGAGCATAAATTTGAAGGCAGGAAAAAAGAGGCAGCTATCAAGTTTCTCAGTGATATTTTTAGTTTTCTTTACAACAAAACAATGAGGTATCATTTTTCCCTTTTCAGAACTGAGGTAACTGAAGTTCACAGTTGTACTAGCATGTGGCTAGTTTAAAAGGTTTGCTTGTCTATCAGTCAGGTGTTCACTCTTTAACCACTACATCACCTTAGTTTTCCTTTTGTTTTCATAGATTTATACAGGTCTGGTTTTTTTCTCCTTAGTGAAAATAAGTTTAACCTATTTTTATCTTTCATATTTAACCTTAGAATTCCATTTAAGGCTTGCACATTTTACTGGCTGGACATTCCCTTATTTTCATTGCAGATCTTTTCTGAAATGTGAAACCACAAGAGAGAATTGCGTATGTGTTTTGAGGAAGACAGCTTTTCATGGAGCCTGTCAAGCCCTAAACAGTTGGTATTAATAGAATCCAGCATTAGGGCAGAGAGATTGCCAGACTCAGAGCTGTAACCTGTGAAAATGAGTTCTATCTTATTTTTGGTTTGGGTCACCATAAATGTTTACTTTTTACTTCTTTGCCATAGTCCAATATTGATACAAAAATACTCTCTTTTAGAATGTGAAACACAGGAAATATGCAAGGTGGAAGGCAACATATATTCATAATTGTTTAAAGAATGGGGAGACCCCTCAAGCCGGCCCTGTTGGAATTGAAGAAGATAATGGTGTGTATTCATTTGTTCTAAGTAAAATAATTTAGTAGAGTCATAATTGTTAATTTTTATTCAGAATTTTTGGAAGGAACAATGCTATTTTGATACCAGGGCCAAAATTCATGAAAATTAAGTGTAAAATAATGAACATAGACATAATGAGAGTTAAAGGCCCACCTTTGTAATATCTGTCCAGATCAACAAACAGGCTTGTCTGTCTCCTTCTTAACACATTCATTTCTGCATAAGAAAGGCAATCCATTTATAATTTATAAAATGTTTCCATGCAGCAAAAAACACTATTTTTTTAACATCTATTTGAATTGTGTGGATGATTGGGGGTAGAGAAATAAGTAATACATTCATATGGTTCAAAAGTTTTGGAGAATAGATGGGCATTGTGGCAGGCACCTGTAGTCCTAGGTACTTGGGAGACTGAGGCAAGAGAATCACTTAAACCCAAGAGTTTGAAGTTGCTGTGAGCTGTGATGCCACAGCACTCTATCGAGGGTGACATAGTGAAACTCTGTCTCAAAATAAATAAATAAGTTTTGGAGTAAATAGAAAATATGAAGTGACGTTCTCATTTCCACTGTATCCTCCATCTTCCCAGATCCTTCCAAAAATCAAATATATAAATATGGTTTGAGTTTTTTGTATACCTTTACAAAGATCGTTTTTTATGCATTTATGAACATAATAGGAATATGTACCCTTCTTTTTTCATACAGATGGCAGCATACATAACTGTTCTACACTTGGCTTTTTTTTTTTTAATTTAGTATGTACAAGAAAATGTTACCACCACATAATGAGCTTTAAAAATTTAATCAGGAAATAACAGGTTTGTTTCATTTGGACTTTCTGTTAATGTACAATAGAAAAGGAAAAAAGTTGTTTACTTATTGTTTTTATTTATTAGACCATTATGAAGAAAACAACCATTGTACTTTGAACTGAGAAAATTCCAAATGATCCTTGCATGTTGTTATACAACTTTTTAAACATCTGTAAAGATAATCATCTAATACAGGAGTCAGTAAGTTTTTCCTTAAAGGATCAGATAGTAAATATTTTAGGCTTATGAATCATGCAATCTTTATTGCAACTGTTCAACTCCGCTGTTGTTGTGCAAAGGTAGCCATAGACAAGGTGTAAACAAATGAGCATGGTTATGTTCCAGCAGTACTTGTATTTACAGAAACAGCCAGCATACCCACTGGTCATAGTTGGCCAGCCCCAATCTAATTCATCTCCATAGGTCTGTTATTTTAGTGAATTTCATTATAAGATAGCCTAATATTGAACCAACTGGACATTGGGTAACAAGCCCCACCTGGTCATGATATATTATTTCTTAATATACTGATGAATTCAGTTCACTTCTATATCACTTAGGATTTTTGCCTTGACATCATAACTATAATTGATCTACAGTTTGCATTTTTGGTTATCAGTGTTACACTTGCATCCTAAATACAATCTGAAAGTTTCTATTTCTTTTCTATGCTTTGAAATGGTGAAATCATCTGCTCTTTTAATACTTCCTAAAAACTTGTGAAATTACTGGCCCTGGCACTGAGATAACTCTTTAGCACTATGGTCTGTGTAAATCTGTCCCCTTAGGATTTTTTTCTTTTTGTTTGTTTTAGAGACAGAGTTTCATTTTGTCACCCTCGGTAGAGTGTTGTGGTGTCATAGCTCACAGCAACCTCTAGCTCTTGGGCTTAGGCAGTTCTCTTGCCTCAGCCTCCCGAGTGGCTGGGACTACAGGTGCCCACCACAACTCCTGGCTATTTTTTTTGGTTGCAGTTTGGCTGGGGCCGGGTTCGAACCCTCCACCCTCGGTACATGGGGCCAGTATCCTACTCACTGAGCCCCAGGTGCTGCCCTAAATTTTTTTTCTTATATTGTATTTCTCAACCTAGAAAATAAACATGCACTGATGAAATAAATGATACCCTAGTACTTTTAGCCCATTTTAGTGATTTCTGAATATGTGCGCTGTCCTCAGTTTTCAGTTCTAAGCTGCAGTTCTGCACGGGTGGGATGCAGTATGTAGAGACGGTATAGGGAGCCACTGGCCAAGTAGAACAGTTGAGTATTTCCATGTATCATTTAAGAATGAGGAAGCAGCCAGTAAGGACACGTAAAGATGCTGAAACCTTTAGTCATTAGGGGGAAAAAATTAAAACAACAAGATCACCTATGCACTTACTAGAATCTAAGGCTAAAATTTAACAGGCTAATAGTACCTACCAAGCTGATAAAAGATGCTGAGCTCTCTCATGATGCATTATAGGGAAGGAATTGGCATTTATAAAATCAAACACATCGGGTGGAGCCTGTGGCTCAGTGACTAGGGCGCTGGCCCCGTATACCAGGAGTGGCAGGTTCAAAGCTGGCCCTGGCCGAATTGCAACAACAACAAAAAAATAGCTGGGCATTGTGGCAGGCACCTGTAATCCCAGCTATTCGGGAGGCTGAGGCAGGAGAATCGCCTAAACTCAGGAGTTGGAGATTGCTGTGAGGTTTGACACCACGGCACTTTACAAAGGGCAAAAAAGTGAGACTTTGTCTCTTAACAAAAATAATAATAATAAAGTAAAACACATGCTTAGTGTTAGAACTGGAAGTCTTCTAGGCATTTATTTACCAATGAGAAAGGCAAACATACATTTACACAAAGACCTAAGTGTGAATATTTATAGCAGCTTTATTTATTGTAATTTTATTGTAATTCCTAAAAACTAGAAATAATCCACATGCCATCAGTTTGCAAATGAATGAAACAAATTTTGGAACATCTTTGCAGTGGACTGCTACTCAGCAATTAAAGGCAGTGAACTGCTGGTACATGTAACAATATGGACTAATCTCAAAAGTCTACCAGTTGTATGCTTAGGTTTATGTAACATTTCTGGAAAAGGCAGTGCTTTAGGGACAGAAATCAAATCAGTGAGTTCTTAGGGGTAGGTCGAGGGGATTTACTACAAAGAAACATGGTAAAAATTGGGAAGATGGGCATATTCCATATTGTGGCTCCGGTGCTGGTTATACACTACATAAAGCGTTTGAAACTGAATACCTTAAACACATGTACAAATACTGTGCATTAATTTTAAAAGCATGGTTTTTGCTGTATGTAAATTATACCTCAATGAAAGTTCCCCTCAAATGACAAAAAATAAAATAAATAAAAAGAATGAGTAGGGAAGACAGGAACACCTTTGTATTTTATTTATTTATCCAAAGAATTCTTAAGAGTTTTATCATAACCACTCAGTGAAAAAGGAATTTGATCTTACATATGAATGCTATGTGTAAATTATTTCCCACTTTATCTTCTAGAGATATACACTTCCATGCATTATTCTGTTCTGGCAGTACCTGAAGCATATTTCGTGCTCTGTCTTTACCTAAATTTTAAAGTAGTTTTTCATTTAAAATGCTTCTGGTACCAATTTTACATAATAAATGCCTTGCACTCACATGTCCTTACAGCCTGCGATTCGTTTTTACATATTTTGTTACATGCCTCAGAAATCCCTCAAAGGTAGTTTATTTTGCTCCTGTTTTATTTGAGGAGAAAATTGAGGTTCCACATGGCTGTTGGCCTGCCTAAGGTTAGAGAACCTCAGAAGGAGGAGAATCAAAATTTGAGTTTTGGCTTTCTCCCTCTAAGTCCTATCTTTTTTTCACTATTTCTACAGCAGGAATAATAAAATTGTCATTAAGTGTTTTAAATTGACCATTCTAAAACATGATTGCCTTTTTGGATTGTTTATCATGACAGTAGAATTGCATTTATTTAAAAAATATGTTGCCACAACCTTATTTCTCACTTTTTCGTTTAATATGGTAGAATGTTATCTATACTTCCTTCTCTGCTTTAATACTGACCGTAATCAGGGATGTTTTGTGTCAGTCTGCATACTGCTTCCAGTTGTCTGCAAGAAAAGATGTAAGATCCTTAAGCCTTCCAGCAAGATTCCCGCCTGACCCCACCTTTTTTTCTGCTTTATTCCCTACTCCAGTCTCCTTTGTGTGCTGAGGTTGCCATAATAAAATGCCGCACACTGGATGGCTTAAACAACAGAAATGGTGTGGGTTTTGTTTGTTTGTTTGCTTGCTTGCTTTTATTAAGTCATATACACATAGATCATGAATACATTTATGCATATGTGGGGTACAATGTGTTGTTTTTTTATACAATTTGGAGTGCTTACATCAAACTAATTAATACAGCTTTCGCCTCATTTACTTGATTATTGTGTTTAGACATTTATGTCCTATACTTGATAGATTTGACTTGTACCCTTGCAATATGCTCCATAGGTGTGGTCCCACCATTTACCCTCCCTCTGTCAAACCCTCCTTGGAAGTTAGAAAGTCCAAGGTCAAGGTCCAACAGGGTTTGGTTTCTGATGAAACCTATGTTCACCTAGCTTTCAGATAGCCGCATTCTCTCTGTGTCATCGTATGGTGAAAAGAGACCCTGCCCTCCCTACTTCCTCCTCTTATAAAGCCACAGTTCTATTAGATTAGGACACTACCCTATGACCTCGTTTAACTTTATCTTCTTTGTAAATCCCTGTCTCTAGATATAGTGGCACTGGAGACTCCTGCTGTGATGGCTGATGAAGTTCATGAGTCACACTCGTGATCTCTTTGTCAGTCGGTGGTTCAGCCACAGCCTTAGCATTTTCTTTACAACAAGCTTCCTCATTTTTTCCAATATGGGTAGAGTAAGAATTTCAGCTCATTAATTTAAAATATAATCTGGTATCAAAGTCAGGTGTTAAGTCATAATATCTAGAAATACTTCCTCAGAAATGGTTTATGGCTCTACAAGAGAATCTCATTAAATCTGAATATGTATGAGAAAAGTCATCTTTAAAACCATAATCTATTTTTTCTTTTTCTCAATATATCATTATATTCTGTTGTATTTATAAATTAATTCTTACAAGATGCTCCAGGTATAAATGGTATTATGTTTAAAAAAAAATTAATTTACCTATTGTTCTGGAATTGAATTTCTAGCAAAACCAGTGGAAAATAATAGATACTGTACCTTAAGAACAAAAGAGTAATATACTAGTTTTGAAAACTGTGTATTAAGTGCCAACAGTATACCACAGCACTGTGACATTTGAATAGGTATTACATACCATCCCCAACTTACTTTGGTTTAATTTAACAATTTTCAACTTCATAATGATTCAAAAGTAATAGGATTGAATAGAAACAATATTATTTTGAGTACCTCTACAGTCATTTTGTTTTTTTACTTTAGGTACAGAATATAATAAATTATATGAGCTAGCCAACACTTTATTATAGTATAGGTTTTGTGTTAGTTGATTTTACCCAGTTGTAAGTTAACCTGTTCTGAGCATGTTTAATGTAGGTTAGGCTAAACTATGATATTCAGTAGGTTTGGTGTTTTAAATGCATTTTTTCTTACATTTTCAATGTTATGATGGGTTTATCAGGACATAACCCCATCCATCATAAGTCAAGGAGCATCTAGGTATACAATTGATGATACAAAAAATGAAAAATAGATATTGGAAACCATTCCTTTCATATAATAACTTTATACTGATGCAACATCAAATTGACCAAAAAGTTGACAGAGTAATACCAGAAACTCCCTTAGTGCCCTCATCCAGATTAAGAATTCTCTTATTCATTCTCTGTCCCTCTTTGTCATCCTTCTCCCCTTCCATGTCTTCCCCACCTCTACCCTGCCCACACACACACAAGAAAGATGAAGGACATCAGGTTACATTTTTAAAATTACATATCATAATAGGCCAAGCACAGTGGCTCATGCCTATAATCATATCCACTCTGGGAGACCAAGATGAGAGCATTGCTTGAGCTCAGGAGTTCAAGACCAACCTGAGCAAGAGCAAAGCCCCAAGACCTTATCTCTACTAAAAATAGAAAAATTAGCTAGGTTGCTGTAGTCTCAGCTACTTCAAAGGCTGAAGCAGGAGGATCACTTGAGCCCAGGAGTTTGAGGTTGCAGTGAACTATGATGCCATTGCTCTCTACCCAGGATGACAGAGCAAGACTCTGTCTGTGTAAAAAGCTCTCTCTATATATATATTGACAACCATTGATATCAATATGATATAGCCACTGATATCATATTGGTATCAAAATCTAGTGTTGACATTATAACTTTTAGCAATATATCTTCAGAAGTGGCTTATGGCTCCACAAGAAGGTATCTGTCTATTTATATTTTTTGATGTATTTGAAAATAAATTAGAAATATGCCCTTGCACTCTGAAGAACTTAAGACGTATTTCTTAAGAACAAAGACGTCTTTTCGCTGCTGTGATCACTTGAGTCGGTAATGTCTTCTGTAGTATTTTTAGTTTTCCTCATTCAAGATCCAATCTAGGATTATGTACTGTGCATCTAGTTGTTATGGCCCTTACCTCTCTTTAATCTGGAGTGGTTCCTCGGCCTTTTTAATGTCTCTTAGCCTTGATGTTTTTGAAGAATATAAGCAATTATTTGTTGACTGTCTCTCAATTTGACTTTTTTCGATACTGCCTCATAATTACTTTAGGATTATTCATTTTTTACAGAAATGCTCAAAATGAGATTGTGTCCTCTCTACCTTTAATTGAAAGTGTATTATGTTGGTAAAACGTTGGTGATCTTAACTGATCACTTAAATAATGTAGTGTCCTCTGGGTTATTCCACTTTAAAATTATTTTCCTTTTATTATTCCTTATTATTAATAAGTAACTTGTAGAAGATACTTTGATGTTATTTAAGTATCCCATTTTTCATGAAACTTTACCCACTGGGTTTAACATTCCCTGATGGTTTTCTAATATTGTTGTTGTCTTTATATTAATTAGTTTGGCATTATTTATGCTATAAGGAAGAACTTTACAATCTCCATTTATGTATTTTTCATTTAGTTATTTACATCAATATAGGCTCATGAATTAATATGCAGTGATTATAATTCATTTACTATCATTCTTTATCATTCTTTATTGTGGTTCTCTATATGACACCAATTGCAGCATCTGTACCAGGTGCAGTTTTACTGCTTGAGGAAATTAACACATCTCGTGGTACCTGGTATGCAACTGTTGATCTGGCAAGTACCTTTTTCTCCATCCCTGTCCATAAGGCCCAGCAAAGGCACTTTGCTTTCAGCAGGCAAAGCCAGCAGTATACTTCACTGTCCTACCACAGGGATATATGGGTTCTCCTATGTCACCATTTAGTTTGCAGAGATCTTGATAGCCTTCCCCTCCACCAGATGTCACACTGGGCTATTACAGTGATGACAGCATGCTAATTGAAACCAGTGAGAAAGAAGTAACAATTAATCTGGATTTAATGGTACGACATTTGTTGGTCAGAAGGTGTGGAATAAATCTAACTAAAATTCAGGGATCTCAGTGAAATTTCTAGGCCTCCAGTGGCTTGAGCATGTCAGGATCTTCCTTCTAAGGTAAAGAATGAATTGTTGCACTCACAACCAAGAAGTAGGTATAGCACCTAGTGAGCCTATTTGGAGTTTGGAAGTAACATATTCTTCATTTGGGTTTGTTACTCCAGCTCATCTACTGAGTTGACTCAAAAAACTGCTAGTTTTTAGTGAGATCCAGAACAGGAACATACTCTGTGATAGGCCCAGGCTGCTGATTGAGTTGCTCTGCTACACTTTGGCCATATGATCCAGTAAATCCATTGGTACTTAAGGTGTCAATGACAGATCGGGATGTTGTTTGGAGCCTCTGGCAGGCCCTGATGGGTGAATGGCCGCAGAGGCCTTAGGATCTTGGAGTAAGACCATGTCATAATCTACAGACAGCTATCCCCTTTTTAAGAGACAGTTCCTGGCCTCCTGTTGGGTATTAATACAAACTGTATGCTTGACCATGGGCCATTAAGTTGCCATGTGACCTGAGCCGCCCATCAGAAACTGAGTGTACCTGACACCCCCCCCCCCAAGCCATAAAGTCAGTGTGCACAGCAGTGGGACATCATCATCAACTGGCAGTGATATATATATGATCAAGCCTGGGCAGGCTGTGAAGCCACAGGTAGAAATGAAGAAGTGGCCCAAATATCCATGCTTCCTGTTCCTGCTGCACGGCCTCATCAGAGTACCCTGTGAGCAGGTGACAGAGGAGTAGACTCGGGTTTGGTTTAAGGTAGTTCTTCACAACATGCAGGCACCACCCACAAGTGGGTGGCTGTAGCACTGCTGCCCCTTCCTGGGACATCACTGAAGAACATTGTGAAGGGAAATCTTTGAGCATTGTGCATAATGTACATAGTTGTACACTGTTTTTTTGTTTGTTTGTTTGTTCTTGTTTTTTGTAGTTTTTGGCCAGGAATGGGTTAGAACCCACCACCTCCAATATATGGGGCCAGCGCCTTACTCCTTTGAGCCACAGGCACCACCCTGTCTGCTGTTTTTTAGAAGGAGAAATGGCCAGACATGCAATTATGTGCCAATTCATGGACAGTAACCAATGAAGTGGCCATACAGACAGGGACTTGGGATGAACCTGACTGTAAAATTGCCAACAAATTTGGGTAAGAGGTAGATAGATTGACTCTAGGTGAAAGGTATGAGTATGTTTGTGTCCCATGGCAGCACTCACCAAAGGATACCCTCAACAGAGGAAGACTTTAATAATCAAGTGACAGGATGACCTGTTCTGTGGATATAGTCACTCCCTTTCCCTAGCCACCCCTGCCATTCCCTAATGGGGTCATGAACAGAGTAACCATGGGGGTGGAGATGATGGTCGGTGATCCATGGGCTCAGCAACGTGGGTTTCCACTCCCCTGAACTGGTTGTGTGCCAGCTCTTAGAGTTCAGCTGCGAGCCACAGAACCCCACACTGAGCCCTAGATGTGGCAGTGTTCCCTGAAGACAGCAGCAGGTTGATTATATTGGACCACTTCCATCATGGAAAGGGCAGTGTTTTGTCCTTACTGGAATAGATACTCACTCTGGATATCAATTTGCCTTCCCTGCACATAGGGCTTCTGCCAAAACTACTAGCCCTGGACTTACGGAATGTCTTCCCCACCATCACGGTATTTCATACAGCATTGCTTCTAAGCAAGAAGCTTATACCACAGCTAAAGTGGGACAGTGAACTTTTATGCTCATGAATTCACTGGTCTTGCCAAGTTCTCTAGCATCCTGAAGCAACCAGCTTGATAAAACAGTGGATTGACCTTTTGAAGTTTTAGTTACAGCACCAGATAGGTGGCAATATTTGGCAGGGCTGGGGTAAGGTTCTCCAGAAGGCTCTATATGCTCTGAATTAGCATACAATATATATGGTACTATTTCTCCCATAGCCAAGATTCACAGGTCCAGGAACCAAGGGCTAGAAAAGGGAATGGCACTGCTTACCATTAGCCCCAGGGACTGACTGGCGAAATTTTGCTTCCTGTTTCCACAACTTCGTGCTCTGCTAGCCTAGAGGTCTTAGTTCCAGAGGAAGGAATGCTTCCACTGGGAGACACAGCTGTGATCTCACTGAACTGGAAGTTCACACTGCCACCCAGCTACTTTGGGCTCCTCATGCCTCTGAGTCAACAGGCTAAGAATGGAATTACGGTGTTGGCTGGGGTGATTGATCAAGAATGCTAAAGGAAAATTGGACTGCTGCTCTACCTCAGAAGTGAGAGGATGTCTGAAATATAAGTGATCTCTTAGGATGTTTTAGTATTACCATACCCCATGATTAAGGTGAGTTGGAAACTATGAATGCTTCAGACCTTTCAGGAATGAAGGTTTGGATCATGTGCCAGGTAAAGAATCATGACCAGCTTATGTGCTTGCTGAAGACATAGGTCATACAGAATGGGTAGTGGAAGCTGGTAGTTACAGATAACAGCTCTGGCCATGTGACTGGTTGCAGAAATGAGGACTACGATTGTTATGAGTGTTTTGTGTTTTGTTAATGTTTGTGTGTATATATATACACACATGTTAACCAAATATTTTGTTTTCATTCTTCTCATTATCATGTAACTAAAGATATATTTATTGACTTTATATCGGTTTCTTAAACTGTTTATTTTGCATCATAGTATTCAAGTTATGAGATAATCAGGAGAGTAGTAAACATCACCTAAGGACTTTACCTCCCCTTCTAGGAAAAGGAATAGGGTATTTTTGGTTGTAGGCAAGATAATTGTACCATGTAAGGCAGATCTCTAACCTTGTCACTGTCTTTATTTAGAGATTAAGCATGGTTGAAGGAGATGCTTCTGGCTGTTAGGTTGACGAGGTTGGACTTGGGATGGTTAATTTTGGGGTCAGCTTGCCTGGATTAAGGAAGACATAGGAAACTGGTAAAACGTTGCTTCTAGGGTATGTCTGTGAGGGAATTTCCAGAGGAGATTGGCCTTTGAGTCAGTGGACTGGGTGGGAAAGATGTACCTTCAATTTGGGCGGGTGCCGTCAGCCCAAACAGAACATAAAAGGAAAGAAATAGATTTCTTCTCTTGCCATCTCCTAGAGCTGGAACACTCTCCTCCTCCTTAAGGTCAGTTGGAAATTATAAATTGGCCATCAGAACTCCAGACTCTCCGGCCTTGGAACTTCAGAACTTACTCCAGTGATCCTTCCATTCTGTGTTCTCAGGCCTCAGACTGAGAATCACACCCTCAGCTTCCCTAGCTCTGAGGCTTTTAGACTTAAACTTAGCCATGCTAGCAGCATGCCTGGGGCTCCAGCTTGTGATGGCCTATAGTGGGAGTTCTTAGCCTCCATAATTGTGTAAGTCAGTTCCCCTAATAAATCCCCTCTCAGTAGAACCATGTCTACATATCTCTTATCTAGGTGTATTTAATATACTCTATTAGTTCTCCCTCTCTGGAGAACCCTAATACAATACATATATTCATTCATTCAGCAACACTGAGAAGCCTAGCTCCTACTAGCATCAGTTCATTCATTTGCTGATGTCTAAAGAACACAGATAAGAGAGTCCGAATCAGTATTCCATATCACTGTAAAATGCAAAAGTTTTTGTTTAGTTTTTTATCTTTGGTGTTTCTGTTTTGATATAAAGGCTTTATACATTGAAATGCATACCTCTTAAGGGTGTAATTCAATGACTTTAATACCCACCCCTCTCTAATATTTCTGTTACCCTAAAAAATTACCTCCCACTCCAAGTCCATACCACCTTGAAAGGCAACTACATTTCTGACTTCCTTTGTTTTTTAAACTGTGAATTAGGTTTGCCTGTTCTAGAACTTGGTTTAATGGAGCCATGCAATATTCTTGGTGCCCAGCAAATCTCTCTCAGCTGCTCTCTGTGAGAGTCCCCCTCACTTGTGTGTCAGCAGGCCATTCCTCCTTACTGCTCAGTGGTGTTCATTGGATGGTTAGACCGCAGTTTAACCGCAGTCCACCTGCTAATGGACGTTGTCATTGTTTGCAGTTTAAGAATAAATCTGCTTGAACAGTGAATTACGTGTGCTTTTTAGGCATATTTCACATGTTTTATGTGAATATACAGCATATTATTACATTGCTCTGGCTGAATAATAAGGCCCTTAAACTTTTGTTGAACCCACTAATAAACGTTAAATTCTTTAATTAAAGTTTTAAGAATTGTTGTGTTAACATGTTTAACTTTTAAGACGCTCCCAAGTCATTTTAAAAATAATTGGATTTGAAGGTTTCAATTGTCATATGTATAGCAAAATAAGAGTACCTGGCATTTGTATTTCAAAATTCCTACTTTAATATCATGTATATGTCATGTAATAGACGCTGAAGAAAATGAAGATGCTGGAGCAGCCTCTCTGCCCACTCAGCCCCCTCAGCCATCGTCATCTTCAACTTACGACCCAAGCACCATGCCAGCGGGCAACTACACGGGAATTCAGATTCCTCCCGGTGCACACGCTCCAGCTAACACACCAGCAGAAGTGCCTCACAGCACAGGTAGGAAACTGAAACTGAACCATCCGTGACTTTCCCTTGTACTACTTATCATATTTATGCTTCATTAATAATGGTCATAAAGATAATAAGGCCCTTAAACTTTTATTGAACCCACTAATGAACATTAAATTCTTTAATGAAAGTTTTAATATGATAATTTTTTAAGAAATGACAAATATTTATCTGTATCGATGACAGTTAACCTTATATTTCTTTAATAATAGTGTCTGTGTTTTTGTGTATATTGCTGTTCTTTTTCCTCCACTTTCCTTCCTTTCCCCTTCACTGTTGTTTAAGAGTAGCACTGAGATGCGTAGGGTTACATAGGTCAACGTCCCACTGTGATGGTAAGAATAAATTTGTCTGCATTATTCCCTGCGGAGCCTTGTCTTGGCCTGACATGGGTATTATTAATGATGGGGGGCACTTTTGAGGTGTAGAATGTCACTAACAGTGTAACCCAGACAAGTGAAAGGAAAGGTTTAGGTTATTTTTTTTTAACCTTACAAATGTATGAAATTTAAAAAAAAGAAAAAAACAGGGACAGGATATCTGTTATCTTTGAATAAATTGATAATGTATGGGAGCATTTCCTTAAAAAAAAAAACAATCTGATGAAACGAGTCTCTAGTAATCAATGTCGGTAGAGAAAGACGCTTCCACAGAATTAGAAGTGCTCTTTCATTTACGTGTATTCTTGATAAGCTATCATCCTTCCTTCTAAATAGAGGGGCGTTAGCAGTGATTATTTGAATATTACATTTAATTTTTTGTAGTTTTTTCAGGAATTGTTCTTAAAAATTTACTTTTATCCCAGTGGAAGGGTAACCTACGAGTACTAAACTTTACAAACATCTCAAAATATTTGATTAATGGAATAAGGGTCATCCTTTGAGCTCTGATTGGTAATGGCCTCCGTTATGTTACACACTATTATTTCATTGACATTTAGTTGTCAGCCTTATTGTACCATGTAGGTTATTTTGTGTGATTTGAATTTACATTAAAAAGTTTTCTGTTTTTACCATTGTAGTGGCAATTCTAATTAGTCTCTTCCTGTTTTAAAACTTTCATGTTTATATTGCCTGCACATATTGCTAATATTTTGTCTTTAAGGATTACTGATGATAATTTAGCACTGATATCCTTTGTGTCTATTTTACCCTGACACTTCAATGTTTTATGTCCTATGTAATGATATTAATAGACAAACCAATTTGAATTTGTTTTGTAAGTAAAATTTCATGGCACCCTGTTTTAAATATTTTATTGTATTTTAGAAACATTCAGTATTTCCATTGTGGAATAATGTAAGCAAAACCAGCTACTTAGGTGTGTTTGCCCTAGATGAATACTGTTCACATTATGCTGGAAAGTTTAAACAGTGAGGTCAAGAGACCCAGACATAGGCATTCTCATGCTGGGGCCATGGGGGAAAATGCATTTTGTAATCAAATAGTATTGACTGTTACTTTCTGTCCCTTGCTAAACTACAAATTCAACTTCTCTTGACTTAGGTTTTTCCTCTAGTTTGACATAAAATTAATCATACCTACTTATGATTATTTAAATTCTTAAAGGGGGAGAGATACAAAACTTGAAGTAGTACTATGTCCAGCAAAAAATCAGTGTTCAGCAAATTAGCTTCCTTTCCTTTTCCTTCTTCCTTCCTGTCTCTTTGCCAAAAAAAGAGAGGGTAAGTTAATTAACACTTAAAAAATTGTTTTGTGAATCAAGAGACTGGTTACACCTAAGGGTAGGATGTTAACATTATAGAAAGGCTGCCCTTCTCACGGAGTACTGCTTCAGGCAACATACCTTAGGACAGAGTTGTGGTATGGACACATACACAAATACATTTATTTATGTGTACAAAAATACTGTATAGACATACAATGAATATATGAAAGAGAAACACTTTAGTAGAAGAGCTGTATTAGATTGATCCATATGAAATTGCTGATTCTAATTTTGTATAAGAAAAATGACAAAATATTGGTAGTTTCAAATGTTCAAATAACAATATCTCCTGGTTATAATACATTTTTCATGACAAAGATACTAAGAGATTATATTCTGTTGGGAAGTTTTTTTGGCACGTGAGCCTCTTGTTTTCTCACTTTTATGCCTCAGAACAGGGAATAAAACTAAAAAAATCCTTACAACTTTTTCTTTCTTTCTTTTTTTTTTTTTTTTTTTGGCAGTTTTTGGCGGGGCTGGGTTTGAACTCACCACCTCCGGCATATGGGGCCAGTGCCCTACTCCTTTGAGCCACAGGCACCACCCAAAATCCTTACAACTTTTGTAGGATGAGATCCTTTTCTATTGTATATATTCTTCCAGACTTAGCATGTAAATAATTGTCAGCAGATTTACACTTATTCTTACAGCAACTAAATTAAATATTGCTGTCTCTAATTTACAAACTCCAAAGACAGTAAGCAATTATCCTAGGAAAACGAGCATACCTAGTAAGTGACAGAACCACAATTTGAATCCCAGGTTTTCTTGACTTCGTGTTTTGGCCACTTCCCTTCTATATCCCTCCTTCCAAGGAAGTAAAATCCTATCGAGTCTAAACCTACTTTCCTGATAGTCTGTTTGCCCTTAAGATTGATTTGAGGTGTTGGAGTCTCCTCCTCTTAGCCGCAGATTTTTTTTTCTATTATATTTGAAACAATAAAAAAAAAAAAACAGTTCATAGTTGCCTAATAAAAAACAAAATAACATTTTTGGTTTACATAAATATAGCAGATGTTTCCCCTCTTACTTACTTTAAGAATGATTTACTTTCTCTCACATAAAGGTCCAGGATGCACTTTTATCAAAGGGAAATCCTTAAGATAGCTGAAAAGAATAGTGTGTACTAATTTACAGTTTTTAGTTCTTCCACAAAAAAGCAAAGGGGGTTCAATGAGGACAGGGATAGTGATTGTTTAAACAGACTAAGTGTTTGCTTCTTGTGCTTTTAAGAGCTGTGTAAATATCACATGTAGGTGATACAGTGTAGTTTTTTTGTTTCTTTCTCATAAATCATAAGCTTTCTACGGTCCTTAAATATTATAGCAGGTGACCTTAGTAATAAATCTAATCATATTAAATAACAGATAAATAAAAATAAATAACATTTATTTTAAAATTAATGCTAGCCTTTTCACTGTAAATGCAGCTCAGCCATGTATAGATCCAAATCTGAGATGTGTTACTGTGTCAGAAGGACCATCTACTGCCTTGAGTTCTTCTATTAGGGTTAAATATTCTGTTGCTACTGGGACTTACACATTTCTTTGAATGCTGACTCCCATGATTACACTGAGGTTTTACTGAACTCAGTCCTTTTTTTTTTTAACTTTGGCTTTGCTGTTCCTTGTAGGTAACATGTCTATCTCCCTTTTTCGAGGCCTCTCCAAATGCTACTTTCTTCAAGGCTTGTGTTGAATTACACTTTGTGAACAATCTTCTCTAGTTTTATAACCAGCACTCACAACCTCCTTTTTCAGACTCCATGCCATTTAGTTAATAGAACGATTTAGTATTTAATTAGAAATCTTATATTGCATTCTTTGTATTAATCCCATCTAATATACTGTATAACCATCTACATAGAAGTTAACCAGAAGTTACTGTTTTTGTTTGGGGGTGGGGGTGAGACAGAGTCTCACTTTGTCATCCTCAGTATAGTCCATCATAGTCACAGTAACCTCAAACTCTTGGGCTCAAGCAATCCTCTTGATGTATGCCTCAGCTTCCCAAGCAGCTGGGACTATAGGCATCCACCACAACACCCAGCTAGGTTTAGAGACAGGCTCTTGCTCTGGCTCAGACTGGTCTCGAACACCTGAGCTCATCAAGTACTCCACTCACTTCGGCCTCCCAGAGTGTTAGAAATACAGGCGTGAGCCACTGTGCCCAGCCCAGAAGTTATTGTTAACACTTCTTTGTTGTTGAACAATAGAAAGAATTTCTAAAACAGTTCTGCTTTCCCCAGAAATATTTTTATTATGATACTATTCCAACATGTATAGTATTATAGTCTAGGGGTCTTGAACCCATGTGTAAGTTGACAGAATCTATCCATGTCAAAAAAGAAGGAAAAATAACTAAATCTGAGCATCTCAGAAAACAAATATATAGCATAAACTAAAACCCTTTTACTAGCTTAACAGGTATTTATGAGATTGTGCTGAGCCAGTACTTTAGCCTGCAGTGGGAATGTGTTTAGGACAGATCTGCCTTGGTACTTCAAGACAAACGCAAAGCAGCATCTCTGACCATACTGCCTGAGGCATGTTGAACTTGTAGTCAGTCCAAAGCTTAGTGGAATGACTAACCACAATACTTAATAAAATGCAAACTAACATTTCTAAAGTTTACTACATAACTAAATATGTTCTCCCTATAAATTATGTTTTGTTCTTATTAGTATTGCCTGTCAATCATATGGAGATAAGCAAATAAACATCTAAGAGTTAAAGCGGGTTGTTGACCAAAAACCATGCCTTTTCCCTAGAGAGAGAGGTTGGTTGGGAGCATTTTAATTTAGGCAAAATTGAAATTTCTTAGTTAGGAATAGCAATGATAGATTGAACTATGAAAATGTTATACTCTTACTTTTTTATAAAGCCCTATATGAAGAATATATGTAATTATCAGCATAAGTTTCAGGTACAGCTGCTTTAAAGCACCAGACTTAACTAAGTGGTCTCTGAAGAATCCTCTCAGATCTTACATTCTGCCCTCTTATTTAAATATTATATACTTATGTGCCTTATAGTGTTTAGCAAGTTTTTTGGAGAAAATTATGTCAAATGTTTACAGTAATATATTTGGTTAGCACTTAAAAAATCAAGCAAAAAATAGTCATTGAATTAGTTGATTTAAAATTTGTATGTGTCCTAACTTTGTAATTATGCTTCTATTAATTTTTCTGTAAATATATTCGTGCATGCACTGTATATAAGAATATTCACTATAGTATCATCAATAGTAGCAAAAGATTAGAAATAAGTGCTCATCAGTAATGTATTGCTTTATAAAGTGTGATACATGCATAGCATGGAGCACACTATGTAGCCATTAAAAAGAACAAGGCATCTATATGAAGTAATCTGGAATTGTTGATATGACAAAGCCAGGGAAAAATGCACAGAATAATACAGTATGCAGAACTTACTGCCATTTCTAAAATGCACACACAACAAAGCATGCCTTCTAGGGGATTATGATTTTTAAATTTCAAAACACAAATTTCTTAGCAAAGCACAGCATTGATAAGTAGAGACATCGGAGCGGGCTCACATGTTTTTATGTGAACAGAAGAGTGTCTGAGAAGCTGGTAATGACCTTGAAGTAGTTGAATGTAGGAATAAAGGGCAAGCTTTCACGTTTATCCTTTTTTGTACTATTTAAAATTTGTACTTCACTTTTCATATGTATTCCTTTGTACTTTTAAAAATTATATTAGTTCAATTTTTATTTAAAAAATAAGATTTTCATTACTTGTAATAGTTCAAAGGCTGTAAAATGAAACTAGTTTGCCCTAAAACAAAATTAAATGAAGTAAAATAGTGTTTATTTAAACTATGTTTTCCCTTATGTGGGGATGAGAAAGTTCATGAAAGTCAGAATTTCATACCAGAAACACTATATTTTAGAACTGAAATGATTTTTTGTGAAACCAACATTCTAGAATTGTTAGATATGTTTTTATCCCCCCAGAAACTTCCCACTTTCTTTTCACCCTTTCTTCTGTTCCCTTTTCCTTATCTGATGTCTTTCCCACTTTATCTGATGTCTTTCCCACTTTACTCTTACTACAATTCACCTATTCCAATGTAACCTATTAGTTACATCAGTAACTATTAGGTTGGTGTACACCATTAGTTTGGTCTAAATGAACCCTGTTGGTTGGGGGGGAGTAACTCCATTGATTGGGAGTAATCAGCTTTTCTTCTCCTTTTGCATTCCCTGCTGATTGAATCATTTAAGGTTTTGTTTTGTAATGTTTCAACACTTTCTGTTATTTTTTTAGATGATTAATAATCCTCAACGCTATATTCCTTACCATTAATTGAGAATGCTTACTTACTAAACTTAACAGTTTTGACAAGTGCTGACGCAAAGTCAAACTAAGCTGATTGCTTATTGGATTTATAAAAATATCAAATTTCAAATGTTAAAACATTTGAAAACATTAACATTAAAAAATGTTAAAATGTGGAATGTATAATTTGTAATTACATGCACAGTGATGAAAGAAGACTCATCCTTTAAGTTAAACTAAATCATAATTGTGTCCCACTCTGTTTCCAAAATTATTTGACTAAAAAATTAAAAAGTAGGAGAGAAATCTTTTATTTCTGCAGATATTTGGTAAGCTGTAATTGAGAAATAAATTGAAGCATTAGACAAACAAAATACATATTAGGAAATGTCTAGCCAATACATGTATGCAAACATTCATAAATATTTTCCTGCATATTTTCTCTACCAACCTCTACCATCAAGTAAGTGTATGCATTTACAATCCATTAATGTTTTAAGAATATAGTTAAATGAAATAATGAAATTCCCCCATGATCCTTTAAGCACTTTCCTAATATATAATTAAAAGATGTAACACACTTTTCTGATTTGCAGGTGTAGCAAGCAGTACTATCCAGCCTACTCCACAGACTATTCCTGCCATTGATCCCACACTTTTCAATACAATTTCCCAGGGTAAGTCAGCTAACTGTTTTGTAAGATATTATTATATCTGCTGTTTTGGGGTGTTATTTTGTAATTTTACCTTGGGAGTGCTATATATTTAAATGTTCTCATTTAAACTTGAGTTTTTAGGTAATTAGAAATAAATTTTATTAAACACTATATTTATTGGATTCTCAAATGAACCAGGATAATTTGATATTATTAAAAATATTGAAATCCAAGGTGTTCCCTTTGTTACAGTCTTTTTGTTTGGTTTTGTTTTTGTATTCTGAATATGTGGCACAAACATTGCCAAAACTATCATGGAAGTTCATGCTGGATTATAGTAACTCAAGATCACTGTGTGTGTGACTGTGATCTTCCTTACCTTTATTAAGTTATTAGATTACCTAAAAAGAAAGGAACTCACCATTGTTGAAAATAAAAATCTCCGAGGTTAATTATTTTGGTTGCTTGCTTGCTTGCTTGCTTGCTTTCATAGGTGATTGGTTTGCTAATTATAATTTTTACTACTTTTCTGACTTCACTCTTTTACCCAAAATCAAGATTGTATTTATATTGGTCTTCCTCATTTACAGTTTTTCTTTCTTATGTCTAATGAGATTTAGTCCTATTTTATATTTACAGTGAAGACCTTGATTGATTATTTTTGGTAACTGTTGTTTGAATTTCCTCTGATATTATGGGTGCAGGTGTATTTTCCCACTTAATTTTTCTGTTCTCTCTATACAAGTAGGAACTGGCCATAGCTTCCCTGCCTACCTGTCAGCCATGGAATAAGGAGATCCTTTGGGGGAAGTGGTAGGATAGAGACCATACCTACCTTGTCAGTCCTCGCACTTTCTAGACAGTTTGTTCCATAATTTTCTGGATATGTACTTTAAATCTCTTCACAATTCTCCCTTTTTAATTTTTTACTCTCTTCTCTCTTTTTTTAATTTTATAGATTTATTTCCTTTAATATTGCCTTATCATTTTAATGTAGTTTCAGGAGGAAGAATCATTAATCCTTAGTCTACAGCTAGAATCAAAACCCTGAAATTCTCTACCTAACCAAATTGTCAGTCAAGTGTGGAGACAAAATAAATACTTTTAAATATGTGAAACTTTACCTAGCACATTCTTTTTTTAAGGAACTTACTTTAGGATACATTCCATTAAGATAAAGGTAATTATCAAGAGAAAGAGAAATACAAGGTATAAGAAATGGGAAAGTTAACCTGAAATAGTCTAAAGCGAGAAAATTGTGCGACACCTTTCCAAAAGCTTGGGAACATATGCTCTGAAATTCTAACAGGGAATCAAAGAACTCCCCTCCTTTAAGAAAAATCAGTAGAGTCCATTTAATATGGAAGAAGAATACAAAAGACAGATAAGCCACAGAATCCTTCTTCCAGCAAGGAAAAAAAAAACAAAAACTAAAAGATCCAAGAAGACATTAAAAATATAAAACAAATTACAATTTGAAAACAAACAAAAATATGCCATGATTTTAAACAATAGAATTGTTAAATAAAAAGAAAATAATTTAATTTGACTTAGACACAAAGAATATTCTCCTTCAGATGGCAAAAGGTTTATCACAAAACCCAGAATACTTCATTCAAGACAGAATATAAACATTAACACTAACAAGTGAAGGTAGAGATATGTTCTGAAAATTGAGAGGTGAAATATATGGATGAAAGTTGTCAATTGGGAGTGTCCAGAAGTGGAATGCCGGAGATTTTTTTCTAAAGTTGATAAAATGAAAAATAGAATATAAAAGTAAGTAACTAGGGGAATTAAAAGAACTAATAAAAATGGGAGGAGATAGACCAAGGGAGAAGGAAAAAATAGTGTAAGTGAGCTAAACTCGTATTTTTCATAGTATCATGTCAATAAACAATATCTAAAAATTGATAAGAAACAGTAGAATAAGCTTATGAATTAGGGTTAGGGAAGTAATCTAGAAAACAACAAAAAGCAAAAATAATTTGGAATGTGGCAGAGAGGGGCAGGGCAGATGACTTTGCCTATGGTATAAACTTAACTTCTGCCCTAATTTTTAAATCATATGCTCATTTCACTCTGAAAATAATAAAATGCCCAACATGGTCCCTAGCATGGGGATTGGTAATGTCACTTTGAACATAATATGAATTGTGTAAATTTTGTTTGTTTAATTCTGTACTCTGTTGACTTCTGGTCTGATGGTGAGAGATTTATCTTCATTTGGTTCAAAGTCTAAAAAAAAAGTTAGGGTAATGAAGAGATTAGAAGAATGTGCTGGGTTGGAGCACAGTGCACTCAGTCTTTTCTGATAAGGTAGTCACGTCTTCAATCACTGGGAACTGTGTTTAGTATATATTTAAATGTAGTATGTTGTTTACTTACAGTTGAGTGTCTGAGTTACTTTAAATTTAGTCCACTTTTTCTAGTTTTAGCAAAAGCAGATGAGTTGTAAGGCCTAAAATTAAGAGCTGAGATGACCTTTAACACCTAAAACTTTTAGTTTTACAGGTATTTTTGTGTTTCATGGAGAGCAGACATTGTTAAAGTAAGGAAAGTAAGGAATAGTGGAAAATGATTTATCTGTTGATAGATAGATACCCTGCCGAACTATATTCTATATTCTTCTGTTAAACTTGATTGCTACATTCCTCTCTGTAGTCCAATCTACCTTTAAAAGCTTTATCTAAAATTTAACATGAAAATACCTGAAAAAGAATAGACAAATAGGTTGATGAAACAAAGAATCTTTCGGGCCATACAGTACGGGAATTAATGATGAAGGTGCCATTTGGTTTATTGTGATAAGTGACATTACAGCAATTGGCTGTCAGGGGAAAAAATTACCTTAGATACCTATCTCCCTACCGTGTGTCTCATTTAGTTTTATCTTAACAGATTTAACAAATTAAAAGTAGTAAATTCCATACAACAAAAGATCCTTCTCATTATAAAAAAAAAAAAGTAACTATAATAAATTGGAAATGTTTGATACTATCTTAGTCTGGTTTTTGTTTGTTTGTTTGTTCCTATAAAGGGATATCTGAGGCTGGGTATTTTATAAAGAAAAGAGATCTGCGGTTAATTCAGCTTACAGTTCTACAAGCTATACAAGAAACATGGTCCCATCATCTGCCTCTGATGAGGGCCTCGGGCTGCTTCTACTCAGGATGGGAAGCAAGTGGGAGCAGGCAGGGAAAGTGCAGTGAGCACATGGCAAGAGAGGGGGAGAAGTGCCAAGCTAATAAAGCAAGCACTCATTCACTCACCAGCACACACACACCCACAAGCATTCATTCCTGAGGGCTCTACCCCCATGACCCAAAACACCTTCCATTAAGCCCCACCTTCAACACTGGGAATCAAATTTCTACAGAAGGATTGAAGGGGGTCATATATCTAAACCATGACAGATACTTAAGTAAAGAATCAATGTCCATAGCATGTATAAAGAGCGCCTACAAATGAATAAGTAAAACTCAAATCAGTAGGAAAAAGTGGGCAGGAAAATCAAAAGGTAATACAAACATGCAATGAATATATAAAAGCTGCTCATCCTTACTAGTAATTAGGGAAATTGAAAATTAAATTGAATTTGGTTTCATGTAAGTGCTTATGCTTTTGACCTAGCTCTTTCACTTTTAGGAGTTTATCTTAAACACTTAGACAGGGGCACAGTGTATTTACACAGAAACTAAAGCATTGTATGTATGTAGTAATGATAGAAAGTGATCTTAAAAGCCCATTTATAGGCAAGTGGTTATATTAATTATGGTTCATTTTAACTGTGGAAAACTGCACATACTGAATACAATAGCCTCATGTGAAAAGATTATTTAGGTATAAAACTGCAAGTTGCAGAACAATACATACAGCATGACTTTGTTTAGGGGGGAAAAAAGAAAGCCTTTAAAACAAAACTGTATTTTCCTATGGGTACAGATGTGTAAATACTTAAGAAAAATCTGGATATTACACAAACTAAAAAGTGTGATTTCAAATAAATCACATTGTAGGTCATAAGACACCCGTTAACAGATTTGAGAGAATAGAAGTCAGGCAATGTCTGTGGGTTGAACTAAACAAGAAATCAATTACAGAAAGGAAGCTGAAAAATCCCCAGATTCTTAGAGATTAAACAATACACATCTGAATAACACGTGGGCTACAGAAGACATCTCATGAGAAATTTGAAAGTGTTTTGAACTAAATGAAATTACAACTTACCAAAATTTGTGGGATATAGCAAAAACAGTACTTAGAGAGAATGCACATGTTAGAGAAGATCTAATAATCAGCTAAGCTCCTGCCTCCGGAAACTGAAAAAAGAACAAAATTAAATAGAAGAAACATTAAAAATAAGATTACAAATTAATGAAACTGAAAACAGCAACTCATTAGAGAATTAGAGAATATGAATAAAACAAAATTTTGAGTATTTGAAAAGATCAATAAAATTGATAAGCCTTTAAGGCAGGAGTTCTCAACCTATGGGTTGCAACCCACAGGAACTGGTATTAAAGGGCTGCGGCATTAGGAAGATTGAGAACCACTGTTTAAGGCAAAAGTACGGAGTACACAAATTACTAATATGAAAAATGACAGAGGGAACATCAATACAGATGCCAGGGGCATTAAAAGAATCAATCAAGCAATCCTCCTACCTCAGCCTCCCGAGTAGCTGGGATTACAGGCACATACGGTGGACAGCCGTCATTATATATATTTCTTTTTATATTGCACTGGAAGTCCTAGCTAGTACAATAAGTGAAGAAACAGAAAGAAAAGATATATAGATTGGAAAAGAAGAAATAAAACTGTCTTTGTTCATTTGATCATTTATGTAGAAAATCAGAAAAAACTCTTAAAACTAACAAATAGTTATAACAGCATTGCAGGATACAAGGTTAATATGCAAAAGTCAATTGCTTTTCTGTATACTGGCACAGAACAAGTGGAAGTTAGAAACACAGTGTTATTGTGCTTGTATTTATACAGACACAATAATACAAAGCAAAATAACATTTACATTAGCACCCTGCCAAAATGAAATATTTAGCATAAGTCTGACAGTATATGTATATTAGGAAAACTGCAAAACTCAGATGAAATAAATCAAAGGAAAACTAAATGGAGAAAGATTCCATGTTTGTGAATAGAAAGACTCAGTGTTGTCCAGATGTCAGTACTTCTCAACTTGATCTTTAGATTCAGGTAATTCCAGCCAAAATACCTGCAAGATATTTGATACATACCAACAAACTGATGCTAAAGTTTATATAGAGTGGCAGAAGACCCAGAGTAGTCAACACAATACTAAAGGAAAAGAACAAAGCCGAAGCACTAACACTGTCTGACTTCAAAACATACTATAAAACTACAGTAATCAAAATAGTGTGCTACTGGCAAAAGAACAGACAATTATATCAGTGGAACAGAATAGAGAGTCAAGAAATACACCTATATAAATGTAGCCAAATAATCTTTGATAAAGGAGCAAAAGCAATACTGTGAAGGAAAGATAATGGACAACCACATACAAAAAAAAAAAAAATCTAGACATAGGCATTATATCCTTCTCAGTTTAACTCAAAATGAATCACATACCCAAATTTAAAATGCAAAACTATAAAACTTCTAAAAGATAGCATAGAAGAAAATTTTAGATAACCTTGGTTTTGGCAATGACTTTTTACATGCAATACCAAAGGCATGATCCATAAAGGAAAACATTCATAAGCTGGATTTTATTAAAATGAAAAGTTTCTGTTCTGCAGAAGACACTGTCAAGAGAATGAAAACACAGTCAGAGATTGAGAGAAAACATTTCAAAAGATTTATCTAACAAAGGACTATTATCCATAATATACAAAGAACTCCTAAAGTCAACAATAAGAATACAAAGGACCTATTTTAAAATGAGCCAAAGACCTTTAAAGCCACCTCACCAAGGAAATACACAGATGGCAAGTAAGCATATGAAAAGATGTTATATTTTATCAGGAAAATGCATATTACTACAACAGTGAGATACCACTACACAGCTATTGGAATGGTCAAAATACAGAACACTGACAACACCAAATCCTGGTAAGAATATGGAACGATGAGAATTCTCATTTATGACTGGCACAGCTACTTTGGAAGACAGTCTGGCAGTTTCTCACAAAACTAAACGTACTCTTACCCAGTAATCCAACAACTGTCCTCCTTGGTATTTATCCAAAGACATTAAAAACCTATGTCTACAAAAGGAACCCTACAGCAATTACCAGAACTTGGAAGCAAGCAAGATGTCCTTCAATAGGTGAATGAATAAATAAACTGCATTACATCCAAACAATGGGAAGTTACTCAGTGCTAAAAGGAAATGAGCTATCAAGCCACGAAGAGACATAGAGGGAACTTAAGTGCACGTTACTAACTGAAAGAAGCCAAGCCAGAAGGACTAGTGATAACAATTCCAACTCTGTGACGTTCTGCAAAAGGCAAAACTATGGAATCAAAAGATCAGTAGTTCTAAAAGTAGAATATAAACGTCTTAACACAATAACTAAGAAAATGACATAAAGGCTATGTTAACCAGTTGGATGAAAATATTTCATATTGTATATGAAAACACCACACTGTACCCCATGGTTGCATTAATGTACACAGCTATCATTTAATAAAAAAAAAAAAAGGATCAGTAGTTGAGCAGAGTGAGGGTGGGAGGGATAGCGAGTGCATCCTGCACTTTTAGGGCATTGAATCTCTCCTCTGACACACAATCATGGAAACATGTCATTGTAAATTTGTCCAAAATCATTGAATGCACAACACCAAGAGTAAACCTTAACATAGGCCCTGGGTCATAATCATACGGCAGTACAGGTTCTGCCCTTGTAACAAACGTGCCACTGGTAGGTGATGTTGATAATGAAGGGGGCTAAGCGTGTGTGGAGGGAGATAGATAAATCTCTATACTTTTCTCTAAATGTTGCAATGAACTTAAAAGTACTTAAAAAAAAATAAAGTATCTGAACAAAAAAAAGTTGATTATAATTAGTGTCACTGTCATCACCACCATCTCTAGTACTTCCTGACCCCCTTTTCTGCTACATATTTCTCCCCAGTGCTTGGTACTTAATCACCTTTTGATATACATATTACATGCTTTATATTAATAAATGTGTTAATACTAATGTATATGAAATAGTTGCTAATGAATTTGTGGCTGCCTCTGGAGAGGACAGTGGAATTGGAGAGGTAGGTACTTGGAGCACAGTTTTACTCTTTTACCTTGTGTTCCTCTACATCAGCAGTTCTCAGCCTGTGGGTCGCAGCCCCTTTGGGGTCTCCTGCATTTCAGATATTTCCATTATGATTCATAACAGTAGCAAAATTACAGTTAGGAAGTAGCAACAAAAATAATTTTATGGTTGGAGTCACCACAACATGAGGAACTGTATTAAAGGGTTGCAGTATTAGGAAGGTTGAGAACCACTGCTCTAAATAGTAAGAGGGTATGAGTAACAGCCTCACAAAGTTTTTGAGTATTAAATGGAGTAGTATCTGAAAAGTGTTCAGGGCAGTGCCTAACATAGTGCGATTGTGCCTGTATTCATTACTACTGCTGTTGCAGTTGTTAAGGGACATATCGTGGCAACACCTATATACAGGGGTTCAGTACTGGGTTGCATATTTCCTCCAAGATTAACTGCAGGTTGGATGGTTCTCTAACTCTATTCCAGGCAGGAGATAATAGATAACACCCAAATGAGATTATTCAAAGCTCTCAATAATGTGAATTTCCTTAATTATGTAGTTGGAAAGAGGGATCAGTTTTGGAAATAGTCTCCATTAAATGTTCTGTCCTCTGTCATGACATCAGAATAAATTAACCTTGGAAATGGATGCTTATGTCAAGTGAGCATGCAGTGATTTTTCTATGATCCAGTGCTGCCCTGGGCTCTCTTTGCCACTACAGTAGAGAATTTGGGTGATAGTGGTAGCTCTCTTTTGCCTGTTTTTTCCTGACCTCTGAAGGGAGAAGCCCTCTTGTAAAGATGTTTGTATCCACAGCCCATCTGGAACTTATAACCACAGCATTCAGAAGAAGGATGTATTAGACAAGTTCTCAAATCCTTTACACACCTTTCATACGCCTAACGTACTTCTGGTTCTGATTATGGCTTCTAGTAGATTTCAATGATAGAAAAAAACAGCTTTTATCTTGGTGCATTAAGATTATTAGGCTGGGCAGAGCAGCTCACACATGTAATCCCAGCACTTGGGAGGCCAAGTGGGCAAATTGCCTGAGCTCACAGGTTGAAGGCCAGCCTGAGCCAGAGTAAGACCCCATCTCTAAAAATAGCTGGGTATTGTGACTGGTGCCTGTAGTCCCAGCTACTTGGGAGGCTAAGACAAGAGAATCACTTGAGCCCAAGTGTTTGAGGTGAGCCAGGCACCAGGGCACTCTACCAGGGGCTACCAAGTGAGACTATGTCTCAAAAAAATTAATTAATTAATTTAATTAAGATTACATGAACCATTTTTAGTATAAAATCAAATAAACTGATATTTAACAGTTCTTTTCCTGAAAAGTGGTTTTTCCTTATGTTTTAGGGATTTTCTCTATTGAGTTTTTAAGCGCTAATTTTTTTGGTGATTTTTTTTTTTTTTTTTTTAGTCCCAAGTAGCTGGGACTGCAGGCGCCTGCCACACCTGGCTATTTTTAGAGATGAGGTCTCACTCTGGCTCAGGCTGGTCTCGAACCCGTGAGTTCAGGCAATCCACCACTAGAGTGCTAGAATTACAGGCATGCCACCACACATAGCCTAAGTGCTAATTTTAAAGAAATATATTAGATGACAGATTTTATTTTTGTTAAATTTAAATTTTTAAATCATGTTTTATTAATGATTTGTAAATTACTGTATTTTTAAACTAAAGGAGAGCCTGATCTGTTACAAAATAGCAAAAGTAACTAACATGGCTGTTTAAGCTTATAGTCTTTAATTGTCAAAAATAAAATCTAACATCTCTTTGTGTGCATAAATCACATTATGGATCTAAATCTGAAAATTAATTGTTATTTAGTCATTGTATGTATGAGTTAGTTTGTTATAGATGACTATAAATGTTACATATCTAATTATTTTCCCATCAAAATATTTTCATTCATAAAATTTTTATGAACTTATAAATACTGAAATTGTTATTTCATGAAAAAATTGTGTTTATATTTTAAAATAGTCTTATCATTGTAGATAAGTTTAATTTATAAAAACTAAAATAGTAACAAAGTTCTTGCCGTATTACACATTTTATCTTATTAATAGATAAGTGATATGTCAACCGAACAGTGCTAAAGCTAATGCTGTAAAAATAAGATAAGTCTGAGCATTACGGCTTTCTCCCAGAAAGTCCACTAAATTCTGGACGGATGCCTTGTATATTTAAAAGATTATAGATAGGCAATTTAAAGATAGGCAGATAGAATATTAACACACAAAATAAGCAGTACTTTACGGTAAACTTAGTTTTCAAGGTGTCTCACTAGATAGTATGTGTATCTAGGCGACTAGAGCCTCTAAATATATTTTGAAACACCATTAAATCTGGTGGGTATTTTTCAAGGGAAAAATATGAACTGTAGTGTGCCTGACAGAATTGTCAGTAAAACTGCAAGGTAGTTGTTTTTCAGGTTTAATGGATAGCAAATGCCAAGTCACTAAAATTGTAAAAGTAGACTTGTGGAGAAACTGTTGGGGTTTTTCTGATACCTAATTATAATCCACTAGTTTATTAATACTGCTTACTTTTGAAGTAAGACTAAAATTTAAGGAAATTTAATATCTGTTAAGATTGCAATATGTGATCTCTGACTCACAATAATAAGGACCAAATTTTATGTAACCTTAAATAATACTAACTCAACAAATATTTGAAGACTTGTAAGTATTGAAGTACAGGCTGCCTTTTCATATTCATTCGTTAATGTTATTGAGCACTAAGCTAGAATTTAGAATACATTACTTCTGTATTCCTTCTGAAAATTTTAGTAAATAATAATTGGATCAGAATTTAGTATCACCTTAAATGCAGTTCCTCCCTATTTTGAAGTCTTTACCCAGGTAATGTCAAAGTTTTAATTTTATGCTGTGTAAACACACACACAAACATATATGGCAAAATTAAAAGCAACTAAAGTCATTCTATTGATAAATAAAATTGAAATATGTCCTCTATATTATCTGCTCATTGTACATTGTATCCCTGCCTCTTATCAGTGTACCTTAGAATCCTCATAAAAATTGCCGTAGAAGTTGATGATTATTTCAAAAGACAAGATACAATGTCAGTTTTTAATTTTGTCTTTAAAAATATATATTTAAGGATATTCCTATCTCAGATTAAATGAAATGTTTTTAGTGTGCTTTTTACATATTAATCGTGTATATGACTAGGAAACTTGGTGAGAATAAATTTTGAAGAAATAATTTGTAATGGTTGTTTACATATTTAATTGGGTATATATTGATATAAAATTTTGGTAAAGCTTAAGAATTTTTTACATGGATGACACAAACATTTTTATGCTAAAAAAATTAAGTAACATGTAACTTTTTAATGTAACATTTGTTATTTGCCTATTTTTTCATTGAGAGATATATTTATGTTCCAGCTCAACTGAGGGTTGAATGATTTAGTCTGTGTGTATTGTTCCATGAAGAGAGAGGCTCGCTGATTCTAACAAAAACACCAGCGCTCCTGTCTCCCTGTTTCACATAAACTCTTAAATTTTTTGCAATTAATTTGCTAAAATATAAAGATTCCTAACTTATTGCTTCTTGAAGGAATTATTATTTGTATAAGTTATTATGTATTGGCATATCTATGGTTTATATTAGTAATGAAAAAATTGAAAAGAATAAGGAAAATTTATCAAAGTTTATATGAGAATGAAAAATACCTTTGTGTTTTTACATTACCTTAAATATCTTCTTTAGTTTTAACAATAAGAATTTACCTCACCTAACAAAATACATTTTATATTCTTATAAGTATCTTAATTATTTTTCTTCTAGGGGATATCCGTCTGACCCCAGAGGACTTTGCTAGAGCTCAGAAATACTGCAAATATGCCGGCAGTGCTTTGCAGTATGAGGATGTAAGCACTGCTGTACAGAATCTGCAAAAGGCCCTCAAGTTACTGACAACAGGGAGAGAATGAAGCCTTTGTACAACAAGAAGTTTCATGTATTTTTGGCGTAAGAAACTAATAGTCCCTTTGCCTATCACGATGAGTTTTAAGGAAGACTGCAGTTGTCCTGAAAATGACAGTGCAGCCTGTATATATCAGATTCCTAATGAAGCGTTCATCATCAGCCTCAACCAGTTTTCATCGTGCATTGGTGGATCCAGTCATGTCTGGAGATATAGAGCTGATGGTAGCAAGACCTTTAAAGTGCCCATTGAACCCTACTTCAAAAAATGAAAACATACCTCTATAAAGTATACATTGGGAATAAGCTTTGTATCTTAATTAGGGGAATTTTTTTTTTTTAATCTATAGTGTTTGGATGAACAGACCATACTACTTTGCTTTAAAATTCTAAATTTAACTTCTAATAAAGATTGCCAGAATATTCTAGATTAGAGATATGTTTTTGTTTTTTCAAGACGTAAAACATACAGAAACATCCTAAACCATTAGATGAATCTGAAAGGCATGTTCAAAATTCAGTGTATTTCATATTAAACATAACTGCATTAAAAGTTTAAGATTTTGTGGAAGAAAATGCAATAAGGTAAAGAAGTAGGATCACTTTGAGACTTAAAATTGTTGGTTCCCCTGCTTTCCCTTATCCATTGAAGTTTAAGGTGAATTGGTATTTGCTTCATAGGCAGTTTGACTGCATGTATTAGACAATGTGAAGATACTTATAGTAATGCCTAGAAACTTGGTGCTTTAAGTTAAGGTTTTCCTGACTCCTGTGGCAGATGCCACAGCGTACATAGCTGTGAATGATGCAGAAGATTATAAGACTTGAGATTCCCAGGTTTTATGTTTTTCAGTTCTGTGGGGAATAAAGTACTTACTGTGTCGCCTGCATTTGTGCTGTGTGCAAAATAAATTACAAAGATTTCTTTTTACTAGTTCAGCTTAATACAGAGCCAAATATCTGTCTTGATTTGCATGCTAAACTGTCATTTTTTTTAAGTCATTATTTTTAGCTACAAGAATATGGATGTTTCTGTATAGTAAAAAAGGTTTTTTTTTTTTAATAAGGAAAATTTGATATTACCTGTAACTTAATTAATGTACCTGGTCCATTTCATTCAGGCCACTAAGATTGAAATCTTCTAACTACAGTCAGCAAGCCATGGCCCATAGCTGGCCACCTATTGTAAAAATAAAGTTTTACGGGAACAAAACCATACCCATTCATCTATGTTTTGCCTATAGCTGCTTTCCACAACTATTGAGTAATTAGACTTGCAAATCTAAGCTATTTACTAGCTGGCCCTTGAAGAATAGTTTATTGACACCTAGTCTAGCATCCTTTTTGGAAAAAAACTGAATCACTAACTCCTATGTGTAAATTTTTCTCTGTATAAATGTAATGCTATTGTACAGGGTTTGGTAGAATGAATATGCAGGCTGAATGAACTGTTCTAAATTATCACAAAAAAACAACCCTCGTGAAAACATTTTCATATCTTTTACAAGATACGTGAACATTTGTAGGGTTCACAATTGGCACATGGAAACAGTGGCTGTCTAGAACATTTTAGAAAACTGGCTAGGATGAGCTTTAATGTTAGAAGAGGTAGGTATAGATCAGCACACTTTAATCCAAACCTTAATGTCTGGACAGTAAATAGCAAGCTCGTCACCTCCTATTTCCTATCCTGCCTGTTGGCTCCCAACTAGGAGAGGACATAAAGAGGAGGAGACAATAGGGAAGCCATGGAGTCCACTGACAGTGGGCTACGTGGTGTAACAGCCCTTCCCTGCAGAACCTGGCACCATTAGCCACCTCAGAGATTGTTAATGAGAACTAAATGAGATGCAGTACGTGGAGTGCTTAGCACGAGGTAGCATTCCATAAATGTTCACTGTTGTTGATACTAATGCTATGTGCAGATTGTTAATAATTTATTTCCCAAATATCAGGAAATCTCCATTGTCTTTGTGGCCCAGTGCTTAAAAATGCTTTCTTGCATGAAGGTGACTGAACGATGTAATGTTTTTTAACTTTTTATTTGTATTTTTTCATATAAAATTTGATGATAAAATTAGGAGACATTTTCTGATGTAACACTAGGATGAGCAGTTTTCATCTATTCATTTAACATGTATTTATTGGACAACTATGTGCCTCGTATTGTTCTTTGCAAGAGGAAATGGCAGAAAACAAGAAAAAGATCCCTGCCTCGCAGTGTTTACATTGTAATTGGGAGGAAATAGACAGCCTTAATAGAAAATAGTATATGTAAATACAGACAGGTTTTGGGCAGAAGAGTAGCCTGATGTGACTTACCTTTTAAATGGATTATATTGAGGACTCTGTGGAGACTAGACCAAAGGGAGGGTAAGGTTAGAAGCTGGGAAACCAGGTAGCAAGCACACTGACTGCCATGCTAGAAAAAGCAAGCATTTTTCCTTGGGGCCACTGTTTTATTACACAGTTCCCAAGGTAGCAACATGAACTGTATATGCCTCACAAGGCCCTGGGCTCAAAACCACCCTGAGTTAAAGACTTACATGGCAGTGAAAGCAATAAGATACCATTCCATTAATGCAGGAGCGATGTTATGATGACTTAGACTGGGGTAACCTCAGAGATAATAAGTAATTGGTTTCTGGGTCTTCTTTCAAGTAGAGCCCAGGGATTTCTGTAAACTGGATATGAGGTATGAACACAGGAAGAGTTACGGTTGACTCCCAGGTCTTTAGCCTGAACACCAGGAAGGAATGAGTAGTCATTTGTTACAAGGAAAGTTGCCAGTCTCCAGGCATTTAGGTTGAAGTACAATGTTCCCATGTTCCTTTGACCATCCCAAGTAAAACTAATAACAGTGTTTTGTCAGTGTGACAGGAGGGAAGAAAAAATAAGATAGAGTTCTATTTACAGTGATTGCCACAGATATCTCACCAAATCACTGCTGAACTGGAGCTACAAGCCAAGAAAAGTTCCCATAGTTAGCACAGCCAAGGAACTTTACAGGCGCAAATTAACACCAAGAAAAAGACTCCAGTTACGGGTCTCAGAAAGTAATATCCTTGGGTGTTCATAGAATTTACGTACAACTTGTACTTCTAAAAATCTGAGATTTCTGTGTAAGCATTTAAGAGTTTGTATGCTTGGCTGGGTGTAATGGCTCAGGCCTGTAATATCAGTACTTTCGGAGGCTGAGATGAGAGGATCACTTGAGGCCTGGAGTTTGAGACCAGCCTGGCCAACACAAAAAGATCCCATCTCAACAAAAAAATTTAAATATTGGCTGGGCATGGTGGCATGCACCTGTCAGAGCTACGTGAGCGGTAGAGCCAAGAGGATCACTTGAGTCACAGAGTTGGAAGTTGCACTGAGCAGAGGTCACACCACTGTACTCCAACCTACGTGTTAGAGACCCTGTCTCTTGACAAACAACAAAAAAGGTACACTGTTTTATTCTAAAGAATCATACACTCTAATAGCATTCTTACAAATACTTTCAACTCTGAAAGAATTGCTGATGGAGTTGCAAGGTTTTGGTTATCTGCTTCTCTTTAACCTCCTCTGTTTTTTTTAACTTTACTTGTTTTGTATACCAGAGCAATTGGATTAGATCCTCTAATCTGGCCCAACAAACCTCCATCAGAAAAGTTCTGTTCTTCAAAGAGATCACAGAAATTTAAGACATCTTTCGGATGGAGATCCTCTTGCCTGGTTAATTATAATTTTTGATGTCTATGTGAAATCATGTGACTGCAAGCTTATACATAAGTAGGACTACCTCCAAGTAAGCAATACTTTAATAATAGTGAATATAATTGCTGGCATTTAAGTGCTTACTGAGTATTTAATATATATTAATTCATTTAATTCTGTCAGTGGTCCGAAAAGGTGGGTTCAATCACCCTTGTTTTGTTTTACAGATGAGGAAACTGAACCCCAACCTAATAAATTTGCCTAAGTTTCACAGCTAATATTTATTTCTAAGCTCAGACTGCCTATTTCAGACCATAAGAAACATCATCCACGTGATCGATTATCAGTCACATTACTGTGAGTAGAGTGAGATGTCACATGAGTTCCGGGGAATCAGGGTCACTGGACAGTTTCTATGATAAGTGGGAGGTGTAGCAACTAGATTTTTCTATTACCTGACCTGTAAGTTCCAATTAACTGTGATAGCTAGACTGTAAACAGAGGGCATGAACTTGAAAATGTCATTGCACCTTCAGTATTTGGGACACACATTGGACTGTGGCTTGAAATAAATCTGGGACACATAATCGTGCAATGGATTAATAGCCTATATTATGTTGGAGAGGATGTCTTGCATCTTAGGGAGTCCTGGTTTTCTTGGATGTGCCTATTTTTCCCTTTTTATTTAAATAACATTACTGGTTTTTCTAATTAGATAGCCTTCACTAAATCAGATTGGGCTGTGGACTTCGATATACAATTAACAATGTTATTATATATTTTCTTAATTAAATTTCTATCTGATAAGTCTGAGACAAGAGTCCCTGTCTCTTCAGATACCAAGTGTGGGGGAAAGAGATGATTGCACAGCAGTATTCTGTGAATGTAACTTCACAGAGAACTAACTTGAGAGTTCAGCAATATCGGGAGATCTTATAAAATATTAAGTGATTCATATGTTCAAAATTACTGTTTATTGAGCACTTACTATCAAAAATATAATGTGATAAGTCAGAGAAGGCCTCCCTGAAGAGGTTGAGCTGAAGGTTTGCCAAGCAAAGAAGCAAGGAGAAGTGAGCAGAGAGAAAAGTATGAGCAACACCCTGGGTGGAAAGAAAAAAGTAGGGAAATTTCAGGGAAGTCAGGTAATTTAGTGTTGCCGTGCAGATAGCCCACAGAGACCAGGAGTTACAAATGTGAGATTGCATAGGTGGGAGGTGTTATGGACTAGAATTGTGTCCCTTCAAAATTCAGAATTTGCAACAATAACCTCCAATGTGACTGAATTTGGGCATACCACCTTTAGGGAGGCAGTTAAAGTTAAATGAGGTAATAGAGGTGGAGCCTTAATCCTACAGGACTAGTGTCCGTATGCGAACAGCAAGAGGTAGCCTGTAGCAGAGTCGCACTGCCTGTACAGAGAAGAGGCCGTGTGAGGGCATAGGCTCGATGTGCTCAGAACCTTATTGATCACCTGTTTTGATGGTACTCGGGGAATTGTTTCATGTTTTTGACCCCTGGGCTGTTGTTTGTATTGTGGAATGGGAGACACTCAGAGAAGAAGAAGGGCATTTGGATTTGTCTACTGTGCAATGTTTATATACTTTCTGTTTCTAATGCTTTCTGTATAAAAGCAGTAGTGCCCCGCTAATAGCAGTAACTTGGCAAAATTTCTCTTAGTATTTACCTTGTCACTTTATATGAGTTAAATTTTATTTATTGACATGTATCTCCTTCATTAGATGCTAAGCTCCTTGATTCTGAGTAGTATTTATACATCTGTGAATCTCTACTACCCTGCATGAAGCCTGGTACATTCTAAGTATCCCTAATTGATGAAAAGTAAGAGTTGAATCGGTAAAAATATACTAAAACCATCAAATAAAGAATTATGTGCAGAAACTTCTGTTCTCTAATATTATAGTGTGATTGAAGATTATAGAGGTTAATTACAAAGTTCTGAAATTACTTATTAATCTGTTACCAAAAAAATTCCTCATCCCACAGTATCAGACTATCATAATAGTGCATACAATCCCTGCTACCCAGGAAGTCTCATATCCTAACTCAAAAGTATGGTTCTTTATCTTTTGAAATTATGAAAGAAATATTGAATCAGATGTGCACAGATCATTTCAGAACCTATGCTAAGAGCATCCTAGTCACAACACACATGTTCTCTACCAGCAGCTTCTATGTTCTTTGTCTGTACCCTGGTGGAGAGTAATATGAGGTCTAACAATCAAGTTTGCAAATTTGCCACCGTGCATGTATGCTGGCTCCATAAGGTTTCCTAACTGGTGTGTCAGCATCTCACAGCTGTGTTCATGTCACGTGACCGTGTCTTCCTGAGTGGTGGTCACGATCGTTACAGGTTTCTGTGTGTTGTTGCAAGAATGTTGGAGCTTGAATTAGAGCAACAAACACTTGTAAATTTCTTGTTAAACTTGGCAACGGTGAAAGTGAAATCAGGACCATGTCAGTCCAAGTTTATGGGGACAATCCCATGAAGAAAACATCTGCGTACAAATGGATTTAAATATTTTTCTGAGGGGAGAGAAAGCAACACTGAGCAAGAGAGGTCAGTAATGAACAGAACTGATGAAAACATTGCAAGAAGTTGTCAAATTGTGCATCAAAATTGTCGGCTGACTAAGACGCACAGTAGACCAAGTAAACATCAGCAGAGAAACTAGAAAACACTTAACTGAAAATCTCAGCATGAGAAAAGTGTGTGCAAAAATGGCCCGAAAGTTGCTCACCAATGAACAAGAGCAAAGGAGGGTAGAAGATTGCCAAGACTTTGGGAAGGCAAGGCGATGATTCAGGCCATATTATTCCTGGTGATGAAACATGGGTGTACCAGTACGATCCTGAAACAGCATGCAAGTGCCCCGTGGAAGTCAGCCAATTCTCAGTAACAAAAAAAGTCTGTCAGCAAATCAAGAGTCAAAAGGATGTTGGTAACCTGTTATGGTAAGAGAGGGATTACTCATGAATTTGTACCAACTGGACAAACAGTTAACCACATGTACTATTTGGACGTACTGAAAAGGCTGCATGAAAAATGGAAACCACCTGAACGTTTTGCCCACAGCTCATGGCTCTTGCTTCACAACAATACACCAGCTCACGGCACTGTGGGGTGGGGGGGCAAGTGTTTAGCCAGAACAAATAACTGGATTGGAACACCCTCCCTCCTCACTTGATCTGGCCCCCAGTGACTTTTTTCTTTACACAAAGATAAAAGAAATACTGAAGGAAGACATTTTGATGAGACTCCGGACATCAGGAGTAATACGATGACAGTTCTGATAGTTATTCCAGAAAAAAGTTCCAAAAGTGCTTTGAAGGTAGACCAGGCACTCTTGTTGGTGCACACCTTCCCAAGGGGGTCTTTCAAAGGTGACTATTGATATTCCACAAGGAGGTATGTAGCGCTTTCTCTAGGGTGAGTTAGCAAACTCAATTGTCAGATCTCACGTAGTCAAGCCCAGTCAAATTATTTAAGAAGTAAAACCTCTGTATCTTAAAAACAGGAAAAAGATACTCAGACCCTATTGAAAACTGAAAATAATTATGGCATCTGAGGAAAACATAACGAACCGAAAGGTTATTTTTATAGCTGAATGGGCAAATGGAAGCTTAAAGTTGCCATTGAGATACACTCGAATGCGGGTGGGAAAGTCAGAACTCATCCGATTTTTTTTCCCTCAGTATGTAACCATTTCTTGTGCCCAAAGACAAGTAACTGAAGAAAAGGTGTGAAGATGAGAAACCCCGGGTATAGAAGGCCGTGATGCAGACAGTTCTGTTCTGAGTCAGGAAGCTGGGCTGCCGGGCCCGGCAATGCCACAGTCTTTTGTCTGCCACCTAGAGGAGATTTGCCCTCCTGCCTTTCCTCCGTCCTAGCTTTCCCACATAAAACATGAGCAGGCAGAGCTGGATTTCTAACGTCCTCGGAAGAGCTAAAGTTTTTCAAGTCTCTGACTAATACACTCCTCATTTTAATCAGACATGTTACATACCATGTTTTTAAAACTTCAATCCTGACATTCAGCCTACTCAGTGAGTATCCTGAACATCTTTGTTAATATGCCAAGAATGCTGTGAATAAATCCCTTTGAACAACATTGAAATGAAGGACAGCAAAATAACTGCAGTTTCTTTGGTCAAGGGATTTTCTTCAGTCAGGGTGAAGGTTGCCATTGAGCACAAAACTGGCAAAGAAGAATTCAAAGCAAAGAATGTTACCAGGGATAAAAAAGAGACGTTTCATGTTGAGAAAGTGGTCAAGGGACGTAACAGCCTCAAAGGTTTATGTGCCTACTTAGCTTCAAAATACATGAAGCAAGCTGGGCGCCGTGGTTCTCATGCCTGTAATCCTAGCACGCTGGGAAGCCAAGGCAGGTGGACTGCCTGAGCTCATGAGTTCAAGACCAGCCTGAGCCAGAGCGAGACCCCCTCCCCCAATCTCTTAAAAATAAAACAAGCAGCTAGGTGTTGTGGCAGGTGCCTGCAGTCCCAGCTACTTAGGAGGCAGAGGCAAGAGAATCACTTGAGCCCAAGAGTTTGAGGTTGCTGTGAGCTGTGATACCACAGAACTCTACCAAGGGTGACAAAGTGAGACTCCATCTCAAAAAAAAGAAAAAATACATGAAGCAAAAGCTAAAAAGAAATTGCAAAGAGAAGTAGGTTTTAACCCCTATCTTAATAATTGATAGAACAGTTAGGAAATATGACTAGTAGAAGGTCCTAAAATAAATTAGCCCATATGACCCTGAATAACTTTTTTCTTTTGGGGAGGGGTGATTCTTATAGAGGATAGTATAAAAATGATCCATTAATTCTGTTTTTCTCTTGTCCTGAGATTTTATTTCTACTCATAAGTAGATTGCCAATAAGTCTGCCCTTTTTTGGTGCTGAATTCGAAGGGAAATACATGGTACATGGTGTATTTAGTTATTTACAAATGAGTATACTTATTGAGTATATATACTTACCGATCCATTTATCAATACTGTTTTGAGATACTAGTAGTATTTATAAGCATTCTATGATATTCTTTATTTCATTTATTGTTTGAGACCAAGTCTCACTTTGTCACCCTGGGTAGAATGCCATGGTGTCCTCTCTCACAGCAATCTCAGACTTTTGGGCTCAAACGATCTTCTTGCCTCTTTCTTCCTTTTCTTCCCTCCTTTCTTTCTCTCTTTCTTTCTTTTTGGTAGAAAAACAGGATCTTACCCTTGCTGAGGCTAGTCTCAAACTCCTGAGCTCAAGTGATCCACCGCCTTGGCCTCCCAGAGTGTGAGGATTATAGGCATGAGCCACCCCACCCAGCTTTGATGTTCCAAATAGTTCCAAGAATCTGCCAACCCAGCAACTTGGAAAAAAAAAATACTATGTATCACTATAGCAAAAGCTCTCAGACTATTTCATTACTTTTTGGTATCTTAAGAGAAAAATCTCAACATCACATGTATAAAATAATAGCATACAGAATCCTATTGAATAGTATATGTTTGCACATGTGTAGGTGTATGTATATGTATGATATATACCAGATACATTATTATGGACATATATGTGATCTTTGGGAAGATAATTTGTACAATCGTGTAGAACGAGAAGCAAAGAAAAGTAGAGAATTTATTTTTTATTCTAATCTCTGCATCTGCTTATATTGGCAAATTTTTTTGTCCCTTACATACTGGGTAGTTTTGTCTCCATCACATAGAAGAAGAAGATGGGACCATTGCTAATGAATGATCTTGGAGCTACCAAATGGAGACAGTGGGTTTTCCATCCACATCAGTTCAACATGCTTAAGTGTAAAATAAAGCACTGTGTCATGCGTAACCTGACAATATAGCATTTCATGAGAGGTCTCTGCCATTTAGGAGCTTAAAATCTGTTCGGGAACAGGGATGTGCACAACTAAACATAATTGAAGGCACAGTTTAAGTGCCAAAAAGAAACACCAACATTTTGCTATTGAAACCTAACATTTTTTCCCCTCAAACTAGGGTGACTGCAGCAGGACATTTCATTAGGGTTATACATTTGAGTTGTGCTTTATAGAATGAGCAGGATTCTAACAGAGGAACTGACATGCATGATTAAGATAAAAGGGAATGGCTTGGCACCCGTAGCTCAGTAAGTAAGGACGCTGGCCACATACACTGAGGGTGATGGGTTCAAGCCCAGCCCAGACCTGCTAAACAATGACAACTGCAACAAAAATAGCCAGGCATTGTGGTGGGTACCTGTAGTCCCAGCTACTTGGGAGGCTGAGGCAAGAGAATCACTTAAGCCCAAGAGTTAGAGGTTGCTGTGAGCTGTGACGCCACAGTGCTCTATCGAGGGCAACATAGTGAGACTCTGTCTCAAAAAAAAGAATAAAAATTAAAAAATTAAAAATTAAAAAAAAAGATAAAAGGGAACCATACGAGGAAAAATGTAATTGTGAGAAAATGCCTTATTTTGATTGCAGCAGAATAACAGTGTTGGTTCTAAGGAGAAACTGCAGAACAGAACAGGCACACTCACATCTTCCCAGTAAGACAGGCAGCAGTCTCAATAGGCTGTTGAGTTTGTGTGTTCATGTCCATGTCAATGAATCAATTTTTGGAACGAGTTACTCTTTTGCATGTTTCACTAGTTCAAATTTCAAAGTTCAACCTTCTACCTTCTCTTCAGGTTACTATGACAAAATGCCTCAGACTGGGTGATTTAGAAACAATAGAAATTTATCTCTGGTAGTTCAGGAGGCTGGTAAGTCCAAGATCAAGGCACCAGCAAATTCCATGTCTGGTGAGGGTCAATGCTCTACTTCAAAGACAGTGCCTTCTTGCTCTGTCCTCATGTGGCAGAAGGAACAACAAGCTCCCTCTGATCTCTTTTACAAGAGCACTGATCACTTTTACAAGGGTTCTGCCCTCATTACTTAACCACCACCCAAAAGGCCCCACCTCTTAATACTATTGCATTGGGGATTAGGTTTCAGTGTTCAGGGGAACACAAGCATTCAGACCACAGCATGCCTGTAATGCGTCTCCTGTACTTGGACATGAGTTATTTGATAATCAGGCAGTATTTTATTATTTATAGTTTTAATACCCACTATGTATCTTGGCAAATATGAATATTAATTACTTAAAAATAGATGGATTCATGGCCCCAGTGGCTCATGCCTGTCATTTCAGCAGTTTGGGAGGCCAAGGCAGGTGGATAACTTGAGGCCAGGAGTTCAGAACCAGCCTGGGCAACATAACAAAACCCCATCTCTAAAAATATTTAAAAATTAGCCAGTGGTGGTGGTGTGGCTGCCTAGAGCCCCAGCTACTTCAAAGCTACTTCAGTGAGTCTGATCAGGCCACTGCACTTCAGCCCAGGCCACAGAGAGAAGGCAGGATGAATGAATGCAATATTTTAGCAAACATCAAGAAAGGCAAAACAAAAGATGAAATAGACACATTTGAGTCCAAATTCCTTCCAGTATATTTATTCTTTCTGAAGCTGAACTTATAGAACTGAATTTGAATGTATAGATCCCAAGCTGAACCTACAAACCCCAACTCTGTATAAGCTCCAGTCCTCTTCCTGATCTTCACACACCTGCCCTATGCCTTATATCTCTCAGACACCTACAGACCAAAGTAAGGAATGGTTCACCAGAGGGAATGAGTGCTATGGAGCAGACAGAGTGAACAGGGCTAGGAGGAAGTTGGAGGCAGGTTAAGGGGTAGAATATTCTACCCTGACTTTTAAAAGACAAAGTAAGGGTGCAACTCAGTGTCAACACCTTCCACGAAATGTCATTACAGTCCTGCTCAGAGATTCACTGGTGGTCACTATTGTTCAGTGAGTACCTAGGGTAAGTTATCAAAATGATATATACTGGGAAGGCGGAGGCAAGAGAATCGCCTAAGCCCAGGAGTTGGAGGTTGCTGTGAGCTGTGTGACAACACAGCACTCTACCAAGGGTAGAGTAAGACTCTGTCTCTATAAAAAAAAAATATATATATATATATGTGTGTGTGTGTGTGTGTGTATGTAGCCTTATAGTTTTTGTAAGAAAGTAACTGAAAACTTCACAGCATGCTTTTTAGTTTGTTTGCCTTTTGTTTTTGAGAAAGGGTCTCTTCTGTTGCCTAGCTCCTGTCCCAGCCTCCTGAGTAGTTGAGACTACAGGTGCACAGCATCACATCTGGCTAACTTTTCTTATTTTTGTAGAGATGGAGTCTCACTTAGTTGTCCAGGCTGGCCTTGAACTCCTTGCCTCAATTGATTCTACCACCTCAGCCTCTCAAAAGTCTAGGAATACAGGCATATGGTATCATGTCCTGCCCACAGGAGGCTTTTATACTGATTGAACATCTAAAAAAAAAAAGTTCCCAAAACCTCATCACTTAATCCCTCTTTTATCTGGATATGAAAGGATTGGAGTAGGATTGGAGATAGTGTATGACTCCAGTTGAGTCTTTTGACAGAAGGAGTATATATTCCTAGGGCTGTGTTTGATAAAGTCACAATTTACCTTCTCAGTTTAGGCACTTAAACTCTCAAACTACTTGGGGAAGCTGAATAATCCTGTAAACTTGAATTCAGTCCTAATGAAGTGTTAAAAGCTTTAGTAATGTTGATGAAGGTGACCTACACTCTTTGATTCACACTGTTAAAGATGGAAGGGGCCTTAGAGGTGATCTCATCCAATCCTTCCATCTTATAAAGGCTGGACTTGAGATGCAGGAGACATGCACTTGCTTGCTGGGGGTCACACAGCTGGTTAGTAGAACAGGAACAAACAACAACAACAACAAAAAAAAACTCTGACCCTCAGACAAGAGTTTTTTTGTGTATCACGTTCTTAAGACCACTTCCAGAAGACTTTCAGCTAACCAAGCACATTTTTTTAAATTTTCCATTTACATTAAAATATGTAAGTCCAGTGGGGATCATTAACTGATTAATGAGCCAATCACTTCATACACATTCAGTCATTATTAAATGTCCTCAAAATGCCACAAAAGAATAAAAATGTGTATCACTTCTGTTTACAGAGTTTCAAATCTCATCAATAAGAAACATACAGATGAAAGATATTTAACATTCCCAAGGAATGTATAAGATGCCAAGCTGACAGAAAAGAATGAGGATTTCAGCTATCACTCACATCCTCAGAAATGTCCAAGAAGGCTTTGTGGGGAAAGCAGAGCTGGAAGATAATTGGATTTTCCTAGCATTATGGAAACTCATTTCTCGGCCGTCTTTGTTCAGGCCTGCTGTTCAAGATAATTTGCGTGACTCATGTGAAGAGTCTGCACTCTGGTTGCCACTGCCAGGGCAACATCAGTAATTTTGATGAAGGTAACCTAAACTCTTTGATCAGTGTTTTATTTCTTGATGTCTCCTTAGAACAAAAGTTCCTAATCTGGAAAAGGGTCTGTGATCTTGAATGGAGGGAAAAATAAGTCTTTACTTTTTTTTTGGCAGTTTTTGGCAGGGGCCAGGTTTGAACCTGCCACCTCTGGTATATGGCGCCCTACTCTTTGAGCTACAGGCACCGCCCTCTTTACTTTTTTAATCTCTAGCTGAAATGTAACATTTCTTACAGTTATGAATATAATTAACAAACCACAGTAGTGGTAGCAATTTTTGCATCTGTGACCGACAAATTAATTATAGGTATTTTCGGATCTGATTCCATCATCACAGTTGTTACTGATGTATCAGAAAATCGTTTATGCTCATCACTATTTCAAATGTATGCACGTTGCTAAACTCGCTCTAGATTTTGTTATTTAATGTGTTGATGAAGGCAAACATATGTTACTAGATCACAACTACGGTTTTTAAATACATTTTTACGAATGATTTCCACATAATTATTTAATCCATAATTCCATTAGGTAGAATAATGGCCCCCAAAGAAGCCCACCCCTGATCCCCATATCTTGTGAATATATCTCAGAAAGGGCACTTTGCAAAGGTGATTCAGGTTAAGGAAGCTGGGAACCTACATTGTCCAGGAAGGTTCAGGCAAATCACACATGTTCTTAAAAGCAAAGAGCCTTTCCTAGCTGTGGTCAGAGAGGGGGCTGAGAAAAGGACTTGACCTGCTTTGCAGGCTTTGAAGATGGAAAAAGGGGACCCTGAGCCAAGGAATGTGGGTGGCCTCTAGAAAGCCAGAGAAGCCAAGAAATGAATTCTCCCTTAGATCTTCCAAAAAGGAATGCAGCCTTGTCAACACCTTAATCTTAGCCCAGTGAGACCTCTGTCAGATAGCTGACCTCCCGAACTAATTGTGATAAATAAAATCATGTTGTCTAATTCGCTAAGTTTGCAGTGTGTGGTATGGCAGCAATAGCAAATTTGTGTGCTATTCATTTTATTTTATGCATTTAAAAATATTATTCTGAGAAACTTCAACACACAGAGGTGTCCAGGTATAAAAATAGTTTAAAAATCCCTGTCTGATAGTGTCTGCAGCTACAGTTAAAAAGAAACCCCTGTGTAGTTTGACACCCACACCCATCAATGCCTAGTGGGACTCCAAAGGAAAAACTATATACGTTTCTGTCACAATTATCCAAATGTTCCAGAAAAAGAAATTGTAGCAAAATCACAAGTGTAATTCTCACTCAAGCTTGGCTTTCCCCTCGACTTTATGTCTCAGTGATTCTTATTTGTTCTGCCTGCCAGCGTTTCCAAATTTGGATTATATTCATACAGGCAATTCATTCATGCAGGAACGAAAGCCAAGGGAAGAGTGATTTTAAGCCTTTTCACGGACATTATTACCTTATGAGCTTTCCGAGGACCCCAGCAACTACCAAACTATCATGGTAGGGTATTTTCGTAGGACAATGAAAACCCAATAAAAAGGATACATGCCGAGGGAATGGTATTCCCATATCACCGCAATGGCAAAAGGTCTCTGGTCATTTCTTAATTGGAATTCTTGACATCAATTCCTAACCCTGTTATGTTAATACCAAATAATTGTTAAAATAAGTTTCCATTTTTCTACCTGTTCAACGTATGAATAAATATCACTTTTTAAAGTATCTGGGTCATTAAAGTTGGTAGTGATACTGAGTTTTGTAAAGTTTTTATATAAGTTTTTTTTTTTTTTTCAGTTTTTGGCTGGGGCTGGGTCAGAACCTGCCACCTCTGGTATATGGGGCTGGGGCCCTACTCCTTTGAGCCACAGGCGCCGCCCCTATGTAAGTTTATTTTTTGAGACAGGGTCTCGCTTCATCACTCAAGTTGCAGGGCAGCAACACAATCATAGCTAACTACAGTCTTGAATTCCTGATCCCACCACCTCAGCCTCTCCATTAGCTGAGAATATAGGCACGAGCCACCACTCTCAGCTAATTTTTCAATTTTTTGTAAAAAGGTCTTACCATGTTGTCCAGGCTGATGTCGAGCTCCTGGCCTTAAGCAATCCTCCCTCCTTATTTTCCCAAAGTGCTAACATTACAGGCGTGAGACACTGCATCCAGCCATCTTATAGAATTTAAAAATGCCTTATCTGTTATTTTGGAACCTGTCAGGGGAAATAAAAAGATCTTTTGTAGTCTAAAAGAGACGTTCCTTTCCTTATGAGCCACCACAAGTGTGAAGTAACCAAACTTCAGTCTGTCTTTGTCAACAGCAGTTCATTCTATCTGCTGTTAGGCATAATTTGCAGACCATTTAATAGTGCAAGATCCATGTCTTCTGGTAGCAAGCAGCAGTTTTGTTCAAAGTGTGCATTCTGAACTTAAGAAAATGAAGAAATTCAAACTGCCAATGAAAACATTATAAAATTCTAAATCATTGATCAATTTGCTTTTGAAAATATGCATGAAAGAATATAATCATTCTTTCCCAGGACTAACTCCTTTGGGTAATGAGACACAGATGTGCTAGAAATGTCTGTCTCTAGTCCAGGTCAAGAATATACAATGTATAATAAAGTATGATATCTGGATCTGAGACAGAACAGGATGCCAGAACTACAATGTTGCCAGCTTTTCACTGTGTAAGGTCTAATTTCGTTGATAGATCTACTTTCCACACTCTGTGAACCTCAGTGTGTTTTCAGGAATTCAAAACTAAGATTTTTCATTACTTAGGATGCATACAGTCCTTCTGGCCTCAAGTCCATAGAGCTGTGTCAAATGACATCTGTTTTTTACATGGGGGATTTTCAGAATGTCTTGCAGAGAGTTTTCTATAATGCAAAAAAAAGTTAAGTAATGCTGAAATTCAGTTGAAAAATCCTAAAAATTTAGGTTGTGCATCATGGTTTTCAATCCCTTTTTCACTAAAGCAGTTAAGAAAAACATCACTTGCCTCTTAATAGCAATCCTCAATTGAGACCAGCATCGTATTGGTTTATTTCATGTAAACCAAACAATTCACCAATGCCTGTGCATTGTTATAAATGGAAACAAATTGCAGAATATATTTACTGGTGATGCAAATAGTTTGAATTTAGCAAGTCTGATTTCTCCAATTAGATTTAAAGTGATAGAGACTATTATATAATTTCATGCTACTAAAGAAACCCTATAAGGGTTTGTAATAGTGAGAGTGGATTATACAACTGTAACATATGTCCTCCTAAAACGTGTAATCGCACAAACACAATTATAGCTTGTTTCTTACTCATATAAAAATCCGAGGGGGATGTATCTGGTCAGCGGGTGGCCCTCCTGCAGGTGGTGGTCAGTGGAGCCAGGTTGCTTTTATCCTGTGGCTCCACTATCACACGCAGCCTTTTTATCTTCTACAGCCAGTGGAGGAATGGGAAGGAGAATCTGGAGCTGGGGCACCATCTCCTTAAAGACTTTCCCCAGAACGTGCCCTCATCACTTCCACTCAGATTTCATTGGCAAGAACTAGTCACATGGCTACAGCTGATTGCAAAGGAGGTTGGGAAATGAACCTCAGCCATGTGCCTAGGAGTAAGGGATTCAGATTTTGTAAGCAAACTTTGCATGGGGTAATTTTTAGTATTCAAATCATTTTAGGTTGATTTTCATTGATGTGAGTGAGATACATAGCATCTTATCTTAGAAAAATAATTCATTCTCAGTGGGAAAAAAATCTAAACCCTGTAGGAAAAAAATGTTTTAAAAAGTGGAATATCCCCTCAGCCCAGCAGCAATCACTGTAAACATTCTGACAAACGTGCTCCCTTTCTACGTGTTTACATACTAATTTCTGGAAGGTTTTACATCAGCAAATAAGACCGCTCGTGTGTTTCTATATCCTGATTCTCCTCATTTAGAAATATCTATGACACATTTTTCATATCAACACTATAAAACTAAGTCATCATTTTTAATCAACATAGTATTCAGTTTTATGTGTGTGCCATAATTTAATGAATCTTTTTCCCCTGTCTGTTATTACTGGCATCTCTTCACTAAACATATTCACAGACATAGCCTTTGGCAGTTGCATGGTGGTTATTTTTGGGACACAGATTTATATAGCTGACATTGCTGAATTGAAGAATTTACAAATTTTTACATTTTAAAATCTGCTTCCCTAAAAGGTTATAACCAAGTCAGTGTCCTACCAATGGCAGGTGACAGAGCATCTCCCAATGCCTTGGGCACTGAAACACTTGGCATATTTTTACCTTTGCAAAATGACAGGAAGTATATCTCATTTTGTTTGTTTGTTTCTTTCTTTCTTTCTTTTTTTTTTTTTGCAACGGTCTCACTACATCCCCCTCAGTAGAGTGCTGTAGCATCACAGCTCACAGCAACCTCCAACTCTTGAGCTTACATGATTCTCTTGCCTCAACCTCCCAAGTTGCTGGGACTAAAGGCACCTGCCACAACACCCGGCTATTTTTTGTTGTTGTTGTTGTGATTGTCATTGCTGTTTAGCTGGGCCAGCCCATGTTTGAACCTGCCACCCTCAGCTACGGGCACCAAGCCAGTATATCTCATTTCTCTCTTTTGTAATTTTGTAATAACTCTTCAAGGTATGAGTTGGTTTCTAGTTCCATGAAAGGACATTGAAACCATAGACGATGAGTTGCTCACCAAATCCAAACAGCTGACAAGTATGTGATGTAGGGTTTAAACTTTATCTCTGTGACTTGAAAGTCTGCACTTCACCATTATACAGCCTATGTTCTTGTCACTGGATGTCATCAATGTTTCCTGGGTAGTAAGGGCACAGCATGTATTTTTTTAATTTTAGAAAGTTAAGAAAATATAGGAAAAGGTTCATAAACAGTAAGGATTACCCATAATCCCACCACACTGAGAAACTCCCTGATGACATCATTGTCCACTCTTCTCAGACCTTAGAGGAGGAAGGGCAGATGGCAGCCAGAACACAGTCCTTAAAGAAAGTGCCTGGGGGTGGCAAGAGAGCCCATGGCTAGTGTAGGGTTTGAGGATTTGCGCAGAAAGGCCCTGCTCATTAGGAAATCTGATCGTTCCCTCCTCATCCCATCCATGTACCTCGTTTCCATCCCTCTGTGTGAGGAGAGAGATGGCTGAGTCTACCTGTGAAGTTTGTATGCTATTTCCAACTAGAAACAAGATGCTAAACCTCTTGGTCTAAGCTAATTTTCTCTAATAAAATTCCTCTCCTCTGCTCCACTTTCTCTTTTGTCCCTCTACTCTCTGGTTTTGTAACACTGTGAAACAGGCATACCTTGGTTTTTTGTTTTGTTTGTGACAAAGTCTCTCTCTGTTACCCAAACAGGAGGACATGATCATAGCTCACTGCAATCTCAAAGTCCTGATGTCAAGTGATCCTCCTGCCTCAGCCTTCCGCATAGCTGGAACTACAGGCACGCACCACCACACCAGGCTTACGTCTTATTTTTTGTGGAGATGGAGCCTTGCCATGTTGCCCAGGCTGGCCGTGAACTCCTGGTCCTCAGCACTCCTCCTGCCTCTTCCTCCCAAACTGCTAGGTAGGATCGTAGGCGTGAGCCACCAGGCCTGGCCTAAGCATACCTGCTTCATTGCGCTTCACTTTATTGCAGGTCACAAGATTGCACTTTTTACAATTTCCACAACCCTGAATCAAGCAAGTCTGTCTGCGCCATTATTCCAACAGCATGTGCCCACTTCCTGTCTTTATGTCACATGTAATTCTTTCAGTATCTCAAACATTTTCATCATTATTGTATCTGTTACAGTGACCCATCAGACTTACGTATAACACTCCTGAGGAACCCATAGATTGAAAAAAAAGCAAAACTAGTCCCTTAACCTTATATTAGAAAAAAAAAGAAAAATACTCTCACTCCCCATAGCTAATCTAGTTAATCAGAATCCAATGAAAGTTAAACCTTATTTTATAAAATGTTGAAAATCTTGAGTGATCACCATAAGCCAAAAACAGCAGTGGGCGACTTACATTTATTATGACTATCAAAATTCTACAGAACGTTTTGTATACACATTTATAGCTTAAAGCCCTGAATTAGTCTCAAATAATAGCTTTTATTTCTAGGCATATCCTTCCCTTCAGCTACCAACTATCATTGCAAGGGCAGAGTTTGAAAAGCAAGGCCCGGCTCGGCGCCTGTGGCTCAATCGGCTAAGGCGCCAGCCACATACACCTAAGGTGGCAGGTTCAAATCCCCAGCCCGGGCCCGCCAAACAACAATGATGGCTGCAACCAAAAAATGGCCGGCGCTGTGGCGGGCGCCTGTAGTCCCAGCTACTTGGGAGGCTGAGGCAGGAGACTCGCTTGAGCCCAGGAGTTGGAGGTTGCTGTGAGCTGTGATGCCATGGCACTCTACCCAGGGGGATAGCTTGAGGCTCCGTCTCAAAAAAAAAAAAAAAGAAAAGCAAGGCCCTAAAAGGGTTTACTTCCCCTTTGGTTTTGTGTTATGTGAGATCACAGACATATTTGGTTTAGAATTAATAGTTTCGACTCTTCCTTAGAAGAGTCAAATTCTGATGTGGCTCCGTCTGAAATATTTTCCAAAAACTTGAGGCTGTCAGGGAAAAGATTTTATGAAGAAGACTCCCCAGGCAATTGCAGCAACACAAAAAATTATCAAGCTAAAAAGCTTCTGCACAGCTAAGGGTACCACAACTAAAGCAAACAGACAGCCTTTTGAGTGGGAGAAGATTGTGTTATGAATCTGAAAAAGGGCTAACAACTAGAATCTACAGAGAACTCAATCAACAAGAAAAGAACACACAACCCCATTTCTGTGTGGGCAAGAAATTTGAATAGAAACTTCTCTAATGATAACATACAAATGGCCAACAAACACATGAAAAAATACTCATCAGGCTCACACAGGGCACAGTGGCTCACACTTGTAATCCTAGCACTTTGGGAAGTTGAGATGGGCAGATTGCTTGAGCTCAGGAGTTCAAGACCAGCTTGAGCAAGAGCAAGACCCCATCTCTCAAAATAGCTGAGCATTTTGGTGGGCACCTTTAGTCCCAGCTACTTGGGAGGCTGAGACCAGAGAACTGCCCAGGAATTCAAGGTTGTTGGGAGCTGTGAAGCTACAGCACTCTACTAAGGGCAACATAGACTCTGTCTCAAAAAAAAAAAAAAAAAATGAAAAAAGTGCTCATCATCTTTAATCATCAGAGAAATGCAAATCAAAGCCACCCTGAGTTACCACCTAACTCCAATGAAAATAGCTCACATCACAAAGTCTCAAAACTGCAAATGCTGGCATGGATGTGAAGAGAAGGAAACGCTTCTACACTGTTGGTGGGATTGCAAATGAATACAGCCTTTCTGCAAAGAATTATGCAGAATCGTCAAAGAACTAAAAGTTGACCTTCCATTTGATCTTATAAACCCATTACTAGGTATCTACCCAGAAGAACAAAAATCATTTTGCCACAAAGATATTTGCACCAGAATGTTTATTGCAGCTCAATTCACAATTGTGAAGTTGTCCAAGCAACCCAAATACCCGTCAACCCACGAAGGGACTAATAAACTGTGGCATGTGTACACCGTGGACTACTATTGAACCACAAGAAAACATGGAGACTTTACATCTTTTATGTTTACCTAGGTGCATGGAGTGGAAATTTATTTTTCTCAGTAAAGTATCTCAAGAATGGGGAAAAAAATCTAATTTACTCAATACTAATATGAAATGAATATATAAACAACTACACACCCACATGAATGATAAAACACAAATATAGTTTAGCAAGGGGAGGGACAGAAGAGGAAGAGGGGAGGTAGGAGGGGGACAGCGATGGGTGGGATCTCATCTAATGTGCGCAATGTGAGGGTGTTCAACACACCCCTGGGTGAAGGGCTCGACTACAACTTGAACTTTACCTTAGAACTGAAAGCAATGCAACCTAAAAACTTGTACCCTCCTATTCATTTGAAATAAAAAAAAATTTTAAATACTGACTAGATAAAGCAATTAATTCTATGTAAGTGCAAATGTGCTTTTATCCTTTGTCTAAAAAGAGTTAGTTTAAGAAGGAAATATTGAATGATATATTGAATTAGAACATTTATGTCTCAGGTTCACTCAATACCAAATCAGGTACACCTCAGAGTATGTACTGTAATAACTAGACATATAGGGCCCAAATAGCCCTGGCTGCTGGCTTTATGGATACATAGCCAAAGAGACGAACAGTCTCCCCTGACATGGTGCAGTTTGCCTCTCCATTGCCTTCTCCACTGCACCTGTTTTCATCTTGCTGGTGGCATTTGTGTGTTGAGTTCTCAAGGGCCTCTCTCAAGGTAGGAAGCTAGTTATTTCTGTACTCTCTGTATCCTATTATTTATCTTAAATATCTCAGAACTTAAATAAAGGTCTGTAAGAAATAGTCCTTCATAAGACAAAAACCATCAGTAATATAAAAATATGCTGTCAGTTTTTTAGTAGCAGAAATCTGATTCCATGAGATCTTGGGGAATGTAGATGTAACAGTGACAAATGATCCATTGCAAAGTCAAGGTAACACATGACCAAAGTTTAGTTGGCAGAGGCAAGACAGGCATGTTAACCCTGGGAATGGCTCAGAGTTGAGCAGGCTCTAGCTTCTATCAATTCACCAAGGCAAACAAGCAGTGAACAACAAAAAGTAGTGATTAACTCTTTAGGTACCGAATTCAAAAGTTTCCTTCCCTTTTTTGGCTGTTTTTGTTCATTTATCTGGCTTTTTGTAGCATTTTACATCACTGATTATCCTCCCCCCTTTGAAACCATTTTCCTCTGGTTTCCAGGACATTGCTCCTACCAGTTCTCCCTCCTCCCCATGGACCACTCCCTCCATCTCTCTCCTTGGGGTTCCTCATCTTCCAGATATGCACTGAATATTCTTTTCTATGATGCTGATTTTTCCTTCTCACGCTCACTCCTTCTCTGCCCTTATTTTTCTATGGAGCTACAATTTTATATTTTCAACACCCATAGAGAGTTTCCACTATGTATTTCGTAGGCTTCAAAAATGAACTCATTTCATGTACAAATTTCACCCTCAAGGAAGTGGAGAATAATTTGCCATTCCTTAAGTGTGGGCTGTGCACTGCAACTTCTTTCCAAAGTATACAGAGCTGGGAGAAATCCAAGAAGTCTCTTTTCTTGGAGAAATCCAAGCAACACTTCCTCAGCTGGGTGATCAAGGCCAACATCAGTACTGCCAAGTCCAATGGGTCACATGTGTCCTTCCCATCATTCCATGAACATGCTACCTTTCCTCTGTGATCTTTCTCCCCAAACCCATAACCTCCTGGAGAAAATGTGAGATAAATCCCAATTGAAATACATTCTGCAAAATGCCTAACCAGTGATCTTCAAAACTGCCAAGATCATCAAAAGCAAGGAAAGTCTGAGAAACTGTCACAGCCAGGAGGAGCCCAAGGAGACATGACAACTAAGTGTGAGATACTATCCTGGATGGGGTCCTGGAACCAGAAAAAGATGTCAAATAAAAAATAAGAAAATCTAAGAGGCGATACCTGTGGCTCAAAGGAGTAGGGTGCCAGCCCCATGTATCAGAGGTGGTGGTTCAAACCCATCCCAGTCAAAAAAAAAAAAGAAAATATAAGTAAAGTATGGATTTTGGTTAAGAATAATGCATCAAAATTCATTCATTAATTGCAATAAATGTATCACACTAATATAAAAAGTTGATAATGGGGAAATTAGGTATAGGCTATTAGGAAACTTTCTAGACAGTGTCTATAATTTTTCTATAAATCTAAAACTATTCTAAACTAAACATTTTATTTTTAAAAAATGAGTTCATCATTTGCCTCCCAAACTTTTTCTCCTCCCACGTTCCCTACTTTTGTTGATACAATAATGGTGGGACAAGTAGGACTTTGCCCTGGGTATCTGCATTGATAAGGCTCACAGATTTTAGTGAAAGATGTTTTGTTAATTTTGAGATTTGATACCTAAATTTAACACTTGCACATCAAGAAATAGTTAAAGTAAGAATCTTCCAGATAGCTCCTATTGTTAATGACAAAAATCTAGGCACCACAGCATGATATACAAAATTGATTGAAGCCATCTCTAGTGGAGAATTCCAAGCAGCCCAACCATGATTCTGATTCATAAAACTGTAAATTTATTTTTCTACACCTCAACTAGACAGCCTCCTAAAGACCACTCCACAGGGCTTCTGCCCTTTTTGCTTACCATCTTACATGTATCAGTCCTTTTTTATTTTTTCTTTTCAGACAGAGTCTCATTATGTTGCCCTCGGTAGAGTGCAGTGGTGTCACAGCTCACAGCAACCTCAAACTCTTGGGCTTTAGCAATTCTCTTGCCCCAGTCTCCCAGAGTGAGTGCTAGTCCTTTCTTATCATTAGTAATTACTGTTTCCTTCACCGGGGCCTTCCCAGGGCGCCATTCTGCTCTAGCAATGTGTGAATGCGGACTTCTCAAAGAAGCCATGTGGTAGGAAATAAGGGGGAAATCCTCAGGATTTGTAATTATCCCAGAACTACTGGAGTTTCTCTACCACCATGCCTGTCACAGTCCAGCCCCGGAGTGTGGGCCAGGTCCCTGAGTTGGTCTGATTCCCGTCCTCATGAGTGTGGGCCAGGTCCCCGAGTTTGTGTGATCCCTGTCCTTCTCCTCATGCTTCCTCAGACTCATGCTCTCTCTCACTCTCACTCCCCCCCCCAACTCCTCCCCTCAGACAGAGAAAGGGCTTTTATTTCCTTTACCTACCTCACAGGAACTGCCCATATTGTACCAATATCCTCCCCTGCTCTGCTGTTATATTAAAACTTCATGCCAGAGTCTTTGGTGCATGACTAAGTAGTGAAAGCCTAGATTAGGAAATCCCAGGAAAATCCTCTCAGCTGTCATTGGGAAACCTCTTACAAATCAAAACACTTTTTTTTAGACCATCATCTCATCATGGACTTCAAAAGTCTCTATTTTGAAACTCAAATTAAAAACACTGATTTGGCTCCGTGCATATAGCACAGTGGTTACGGTGCCAGCCACATGCACCAAGAGCAGCCGGTTTGAGTCTGGCCCAGGCCAGCTAAACAACAATGACAACTGCAACAACAACAAAAATAAATAAATAAAAATAAAAACACTGATTTCTTTGGTCTAGGCAGTGTCTCCTCTCTGTTGCCCTTTCCAATAAGATCAGAGTTACGTCTTAGTCTTCAATGGTAGGAGGGACAAATCTCCTCCAGGGACAAATCTCAGTGATTGATAGAAAAAAATACAACAGGTTACACTGAAGTTATTATCCCCAAATCAATGTATTTACTCTGCTTGGCTCAGATTCCAACAATGCAGGCCATGGCTCCAGACAGAACTGCCCCTCACCCTGTCACCAAGGCTTGTAACAATGGCATTTTCTGTGACTTCTTTCTCTGCTTTCATATTCATTCAAATATCAAGTGTTATCAATTTTGTCACTGTGCTATTTCTGCCACACACCCCTCCTCCCAGCTCCCATGAATTCCCCGCTCACTGCTCACCTGGAAGTTGTCTCTCCTCCTTCAGTTTCTTTCAGATATTCTTACTTAGGTTGGAACCGCGAACCTTGGGGTGCCAGGAATCTGGCATCCAAGTCCATGTCTACATTCGCTAGCATATGAATTTGAGCAAATTTTAAAATCTGTTTCCTCAACTTCATAAGTCTGTCATGGGGACAAAATAAGGTGATATCTGCAGAGTGTTTCCCATACTATCTAACTGATACGGAGCAATGCAGACACTTGCTATTATTGTTATTCTCAATGGCCTAAAGCGTTTTATGCAATCTATGGATAAGTAGGCATTTGGGCAGGGCAGGCTTCAGAAAAGTGTAGCAGTGGGGCAAGATCAGAGACACAGGTGAGGAGATTGGAAGTAAGTGCGCCATTAAATGCAGGCAGCTGCTGTCAGGGAAGAAGGGAGAGAAGTGTTGGAGAAGTGGGTCAGGAATGGCTATAATCTCTAGGGCTAAGAATCTGTATTTTATTTCATAGGCATTGAAGAGGTTTTTTCCTTTATACTCATAGCAATGTGTGTGTGCAGTGTGAGTATGTGCTTGGATGTGTGCATGAGTGTGTGTGTGTGTGAATTCTAAAAATTAAAAAAAAAAAACAGAAAGTTCAAAAGATAGTAAAAAAAAAAAAAAAAATTGGCTCTGCCTATTAAACATGAGTACATTTTCTAACCTCAGTAGAACTATAAATTCTGGGGCTGTAACAAACGGGTCATCACGAGGAAGTGGCCAACGTAAGAAACTAAGCCTACTGTACTGATATGTACATGTGGTGCATGTCCAGTCTATGAAAATTAGGTCAACTTAAGGAGGTGGTCAGTGTAGGGAGATGGTCAGCTATAGAGGTTGCACTGTATTTGCTTCAGATTCTTGAAAAGTTCAGGACCATAATCTCCCACCCCTTCTATTAACCAGTGTATATAGGGTCTGTTAAATATGTTAGTTTTTTAACTTTAGTTTTAGCTTTGTAGTAGGTCCCTTTTGCCCTTCAATGTGTTAACCTTTACAAAAATAAGGAGAGAACCATGTCAAGACCCAAGAGAAAGCGAGAGAGAACCACCAACAGAATGAGACTTGGAAAAAGCCAGGGTCAAGTCTTAAGCATGAGCGTTATGGTAGGACAAGTCGCGCATGTGCAAAAGGGCAATAAATGAACTAAACATTCAGCAACTGCCCCTCGCCCAACAAATAACCCAAACAGGGGGATAAGACATCTAATTAGGCAAGTAAAACACTGAAGCTGTTTTATTTTCGGAAGGAAAAGGCTCCAGATAAGCATGGCTGTATTGCCAGTCACGTTGGGAAGAATTCTTTTTGATTTGAGACAGAGTCTCATTATATTGCCCTTGGTAGAGTGCTGTGGTATTACAGCTCACAGCAACCTCAAACTCTCTGGCATAATCGATCCTCTTGCCTCAGCCTCCCTAGTAGCTGGGACTATAGGCATCCACTACAATGCTGGGCTATTTTTGGGTTGCAGTTGTCATTGTTGTTTGGCAGCCCCAGGCTGGATTTGAACCTGCCAGCTCTGGTGTATGTGGCTGGCACCCTAGCTGCTGAGCTACAGGTGTGGAGCTGGGAAGAATTCTTGATTCAGCTCATCAGGTGACCAACTGCCAAGCTCTTGCAGGAAGAAACCATGCCTTATTTGTTGTATCAGCTTCTGCTACTAAAACACAATTAGCCTTCAGTAAAGTTATTGAATGGAACTAAATTGAATGCCTGAGGGTTGGGAAACTCTGGCCTTGCACTGACTCTTTACCAGCCTTTGAAAGGAGCTTTGTATTATCCCTCAGCTAAATGACACCTGGCCTGCAGAACTGGTTAAGGTAAGTTTTGAATAACTTCACATTCTGACTGAGCAAAGTATTATGGACTTTTAAAAATTGGTCCTTCACATTTTCACTAGATTGTTTATTGCAGCTCAATTTATAATTGCCAAGATGAGGAATCAACCCAAGTGCCCATTGCCCTATGAATGGATTAATAAATTACAGTATATGTATACCTTGGTGTACTAACCATAAGAAAAGATAGGGACTTTACATCTTTTGTATTAACCTGGATGGATTTGAAACACATTTTTCGGCTCGGCACCTATAGCTCAACCGGCTAAGGCGCCAGCCACGTGCACCTAAGGTGGCGGGTTCGAATCCCCAGCCCGGACCCGCCAAACAACAATGACGCCTGCAACCAAAAAATAGCCGGGCGTTGTGGCGGGCGCCTGTGGTCCCAGCTACTTGGGAGGCGGAGGCAGGAGACTCGCTTGAGCCCAGGAGTTGGAGGTTGCTGTGAGCTGTAATGCCACGGCACTCTACCCAGGGGGACAGCTTGAGGCTCTGTCTCAAAAAAAAAAAAAAAAAAGAAACACATTTTTCTTAGTAGAGTATCACAAAAATGGAAAAGCAAGTATCCAGTGTACTCCATACTAATGTGAAGCCAGTAGATAAACTAATACATGCCCACATAAGAGAAAAATCTTAATGTAATTCAAGTTGGGGGGGAAGATTGGTGTGTTCTCACCTAATGGCACCATGTAGGGGTGTATAGAACCTACACTGGGTGAGGGGCACAACTACATCAGGAACCTTACCTAACAAATGCATACATGGTAACCTAATTGTACCCTCATATTAATCTGTAATTAAAATAAAATAAAAACAATAAAAATCCATCAGTAGAAAGGGAATTGGTTTATCATGACTTTAAATAACGTGAAGGTTCCAGTTGTTTCTTTCTACTTATCAGGAGCTGCACAAAACTAGCCAGTCCTTGTGTTGTCCCAAAAGGATAATATTCAAAATATCATTCTATTAACTTCATTATCCTTCCTGTAAGTTCTTTCCTGAGAGAGCATCGGCTATTCCACAAAGAGTTCAAAATTACTAATGAAAATCGAGGAAAAGGTGAAAAGTTAAGAATGTTAGCATATGTGAATTAATAAAAAATAAAAACTTGAAATAATATCCTTTGTCTTTTACCCCATGTCTTCCAGGCTTTTTAATTATCCATTTCTGTGTACAAGAAAAAATAGGATCTAAGTCCCAGTGGATGAGCATTCTTTAAACCTTTATGGTACCGCTTGAATTACAGTTATTAATAGTGAGCTCATGGAAGAATGAGTAAGACATTCCTACTTATTAAAGTTCTCCCAAATGATCCATCCAAAACTGTAAGTCCCTTAAGTGGCTGTAACTTTCCATTAACAGTGAAGAAAATGTCCTTTGTTAAAAATTTCTAGGAAATGGGGCTTAAAATACATCTTCTCTAAAAAAAGATCAATTCATTTGTTACTACTTATCTAGTGTATTTTTCTTTCCTTTTCTTCTCTCTTTCCCATTGTTGGGGTGGAAGGGGTGTGAGTAGAACCCTGTCCTTTATTTCTAGGCCCCTCCAGGAGGTTAGTGGATCAATGAAGACTGAAGGATTCAAATAATCTGAAGATGGAAATGATGTTGAAACTGTCATTATTTACATTATTTTTGTTATTGTTATTACCCTGCTAACTTCCATATCACCTATTAATGTTCCATTCCAGGTCAGTGTCTTCAAGTGGCTCAAAGTCTAAATGTCTATCAATGTTCACTGTTAAATATCAGATAAACAACAAAACCCCTTAAATTTAGATGGAGGGAAAAATAAAACAATAAAGAAAGACAGGGAGAAATATGCTCCTTGAAGAGATATCAAGCACCTTTGGGGGATATTTCCATGCTAGGACAACTCTGTTTACCTGGATTTGGGGTTTTTTTGCAGACTAATATAAGAGTACATCATCATTTCCATTTGTTAAGTAGCATCTGAGTTGTAGTTGAGTTCTTCACCCAGGAGATGTGCTATATATCCCTATATTGTACCCATTAGGTGGAAGCTTACCAATCCCACTCCCTCCTACTTGAATTTAATTATGTTTTCCTCTCCTGTGGCCTCTAGTTGTTCACCTACTAGTTTCAAATTAATATTGAAGACATAGGGCACTTGCTTTTCCATTCTTGAGATACTTTACTAAAGAGAATGTTCTTTAAATCCATGAATGTAGATACAAAAGATGTAAAGTCTCTGTCTTTCATTTTTTTTAGAGACAGAGTCTTTATCACACTCAGTAGAGTGCTGTGGCATCACAGCTCACAGCAACCTTCAACTCCTGGGCTTAAGCAAATTCTCTTGCCTCAGCCTCCTGAGCAGGGCCCACCACAATGCCCGGCTATTTTTTTGTTGTTGCAGTTTGGCTGGGGCTGGGTTGGAACCCACCACTCTCGGTATATGGGGCCAGTGCCCTACCCACTGAGCCATAGGCACAGCCCCAAGTCTCTGTCTTTTTAATGGTTGAATAATATTCCACGGTATACCACAGTTTATTAATCCATTTATGGGTTGATGGTCACTTGGGTGGTTTCCACATCTTTGCATTTGTGAGATGAGCTGCAAATATCCTTGTGATTTTGTTTTTCTTCTGGGTAGATATTTAATAAATAGATTACAGGATCAAATGAAAGTCTACTTTTGGCTCAAGTGTGACTCTAGAAGAAATGGATTTAACAGACAAATTCAGAACATACCACCCCAATAATACTCAATGCATTCTTCTCATCATCTCATGGATCAATTCTCTAAAATTAACCACATCCTAGGACGCAAATCAAACCTCAACACATTTAAAAGAATAGAAATCATACCTTTTATCTTTTGAACCACAGTGGAATAAAGATGGAACTCAATTCCAAAAAAAACCTTCATCCCCAAGCAAAGTCATGGAAACTACACAACCTTATGCTGAATGACAGCTGAGTCAAGGAGGAGATAAAGAAGGAAATCATTAGATTCCTCAGACTAAATGACAATGAAAGCCGCAAACTAACAAAACCTGTGGGATACTGCAAATTCAGTCCTAATAGGGAAATTTATTCCATTAAATGCCCACATCCAAAAAAACAGAAAAAGCACAAATCAACAACCTAATGAATCATCTCCAGGAACTGGTTACCTAGATTTTTCACAAACCACATTCTCTTAGTTTGAAAAAGCAATCACCTGTTTGTATTATTATTCAGTTTCTAAATCAGGAATAATTTTCTCAAAAGGTTGAAAGTGTAGGATTTCTTTTTTAAATTTAAAGATGACAAAGAAAATCTATGCTTTTAACTTAAATTCTAATCTTCTCAAGTCTTAGCCCCAGTTCATCCTAGGTTTTTTGTTGTTGTTGTTGTTGTTGTTGTTTATTTTTTCCCGTGTGGCTGAGATGCTGCAGTGGGAATAATAGTGAGGTAAGCTGAGAAAGTTATTGATTGGAAAGAAGAACTTTCCTGTGTTATTTTTATTCAAATTCCTGATTGATCAACTTCAAAGAAGGTAGAGGTGAGGTTGGTCACTATGCAGGCTGAAGGAATCCTGCTGGGGAGATGAGGAAACATCAGAAACCAGATCCAATCCATGTGTCCTCGGTACACTAATCCCCACGAGTCTTCAGACATATAAAACAGATGAAAAAAAGCAATTGAGCAGCTCTAAATTCCATCATAAAAGTTTTCCAGTGGAAATAGGCAATAAGTCCATTCAAAATAAACCACAACAGGCATTCCTGATGGTGGAAAACATTACAAATAACTTGCAAACTGGCAAGAAATTACAACCAATAAGTCTGTTCTAAGAATAGTAAACTGGAAGAGGAAAACTACCTACAGTAAGTGATTTCCAAAGGAAATTCCAATTGTTAGAAAAAGGCCAACAAAAGAGGCGGAGATGGCCTTGGTTCCAGCATGCAGGCCTCTTTTTCTCTCTACCGGCTTCAGGTAAGAGGGCTGGTTTTTAACTTGCCACGTCAAGTTGTTCCCAAGCTTTAAGATAGTCGTGAAATGCAGTGTTTTCTCCACAATGTAAAAGGGAGCCTCTTTGGTGACCTCATTCTTGCGAATGGAAATTGCAAACGATGATAACCATTAGCAGGTCTAGAGAGGTTTGCATTTCTGTATCTTGAAAAACACATTTACAGAGTTGACAGATGACGCCAGAAGGTGGCCATAAGTACTTGTCCTTTAAGAAACATAGGTATATGAGGTGCAAGTAGCTTTGATTGCTTCCTAACAGGCCCTGGGGATTTGGAGTGAAACAAGACTCTGGCCTTTCCATCAACGATTATGCTTGAGTGGAGGACACAGACCAATACACAGGCTACCGTACTAATTTGTACAATAAGCAAGCCACTCAGGAAAGCTCCAAGGAAAGGCTTCTAACACACACTCAGAGGCAAAGGGCTTAAACTGCTAGGACTTGGATTTTCTTACTTGAAAAATGGAAATGAGATAACCACACCATAGAAATATTAAAAAATGGTTATTATAATACTTATACAACAATAGATGTGATCTATTATTAATATACTTCTAAAATAAAAAGCCTTTAATATGTACTAAGCCCTGTTATCAGTCATTCACATATGAAAATGTATTTTCTCAACAGCCCTATGAGGTGGAGATTATTATTACTCCTACTGCACAAATGAGGAAATTGAGACCCAGAGAGATTAGGTAACTTGTCTACGGTTGCACAGCTAGGAGTCACATCCAGGCACTCGGGTCCAAGGAGAAGACTAACCAACCCTGGAACGAATGCATTGGGACTTCTCATTTGCATGGATCACAATGAGGCTCTGAGTAGGCCCCCAGTAATACCTTCCCATAGCTATATGCTCTTGTAAAATTTGCCAAAGTAGGACATTTTAGCCTATTTGTTTAGGACAGTGGTTCTCAACCTGTGTGTTGAGCACCCCTTTCACAGGGGTCACCTCAATATATCCTGCATATCAGATATTCACATTACAATTCATAACAGTAACAAAATTACGGTTATGAAGTAGCAATGAAAATAATTTTCTGTTTGGGGGTCACCACAACATGAGGAATGGTATTAAAGGATCATGGTATTAGGAAGGTTGAGAACCACTGGTTTAGAGTATGCTCTGTTTTCATTTCAACTTTAAATCTATCGTGTTTCTGCTTTGCCAGGTAGAGATGAAGTAAACGTATAATTTTTGAAATACAGCTAAGAGTGAGTTGAGTTGAAGATACGTTTAGTTTGGGTTTGGGAAGGTCTATTTATGTAGCTTGCGGTCACTCCCATATCTGGCCTACCTATTGCTTGGGAGGCTTCACAGACTAGTGGGAGTAGAGGCAGAATCCAGAGGGTGTCTGACTCTATTGAATATTCTCCTGGCCATATGTTTTCTTTCATGTGTTTAGGACTCTATACAGGGTTCTTTAATTCTTTAACATAAGGTGTTATAGTCAATGCTCAGCCATCAAACAGCATTGGACATTATTTCTCATGTCCTGCCTGGCTTTGCCACACCTTCCTGGTTTATACCCCATCCATATCTCCCTGTAAACCATGCTCCATCCATAGAACACGCCTTCCTTTGTTGGGCCACGAATTTTACTTTTACTAAGGCCAGCTAAACAACAATGTCAACTGCAACAAAAAATGGCCAGGTGTTGTGGCGGGTGCCTATAGTCCCAGCTATTTGGGAGGCTGAGGCAAGAGAATCGCTTAAGCCCAAGAGTTGGAGGTTGCTGTGAGCTGTGACATCACAGGACTCTACCAAGGGTGACACAGTTAGACTCTGTTTCAAAAAAAAAAAAAAAAAAGGGGAGGTGCTTGTGGCTCAGTGAGTAGGGTGCCAGCCCCCTAAACTGAGGGTGGCAGGTTCAAACCCAGCCCCAGCCAACAAAAAAATAGCTGGGTGTTGTGTCGGGTGCCTGTAGTCCCAGCTACTCGGGAGGCTGAGGCAAGAGAATCCCCTAAGCCCAAGAGCTGGAGGTTGCTGTGAGCTGTGATGCCATAGCACTCTACTGAGGGTGACGAAGTGAGACTCTGTCTCTAGAAAAAATAAAAATAAAATAATAAAAATAAAATAAGATAAAATAAAATAAAAAGAGACTCTGTCTCAAAAATAAATAATATATAAAATAAAATAAGTCATTAGATGAGGATATTAAAATGCCAAAAGTCCTACAGCTTACATAAATAAAAAGAAACTAGCATTTCCCCAGATTTATCAAGAATCCTAAAAATGTATATGACATTACCAGTAATGGGGTTTGAAGCTGCAAGTTTTCTAAACTATAAATAATTGTAATTGTTGACTAATAATTGATCATGAAGGAGAAAATACGGAATTATCATTCCATTCATATCAAGAGAGTGACATGAAAGTTGTCAAAGGTGGCAAAAAAAATGTGATAAAAACTAAGGTGTTAAAGAAAAAGACTAAGGTGTATCAGCAGTTAATTTTTTAAGAGACAGGATCTATCTGTCTTGCCCAGGCTGGTCTCAAATTCCCAGACTCTAATAATTCTCCCACCTCCGCCTGCTGAGTAGCTGGGAATACAGGTGCACACTACTGCCCTTGCTATAGTTAATAAAATATTTTTATCCAGAGTTTTTGGTTTGCAGTGTTAGTCTTTTAAAACTGTTATGTCATTTCTTTTCTAACAATTAATAAATATTTGTTTCATACCTAATATCTTCTTCTCCTTTAAGAGAGTCCCACAAATTGTATAGAATGTAGGATCCAAAAAAAGTTGGGTCAGACTCATATTTACCTAATATTTTTTCCCAACCCATGCTTTAAAAAAACTTTTCAAGCTATTCTGATGGTTATACACTGTTTCAGATGAAGGCGCTGCCCTGGTGATGCGGATTTGGAGCTGCTGCATTTACACAACTGTGTTTTCCCAGAGAGGCAGAGGCCTATCACGGAGGCGCCCCACCAGGGTGACCACACTCTGTGTGTATGTGGGGGGGTCCCTCCTGCAGACAGCTGGGTGCACCCCGCACCTCTAGGCCTCCTTCCACTATGTGGTCTCCAGTGATCCTTCTGTGGCTCAGGGCCTCTTTGACAACTGCATGAAAGATATTCTCCACATTGTTCTGGTTTTTAGTTTGGCCAGTAGGAAATGAATGCAGTGTTTGAACAGCAGAAAGCAAACCCCGGTGACTCTGCCCTTCTGCTTCCAGTGTTACCTCTGTTCCCTGCATCACTGAAATGTTTGGATCAGTATTATTGGGCACATGTGTCAATTAGACAGAAATGCTAACACAATAAGGGGCCCATGCCAGGACGGGGATGAACAAGTCAATATGGCTCTGAGAGGGAAGAAGCCGGGCTGATGGATCACTTTAAATTTATTTATTTTTTAAATTTCAGAGTACTATGGGGGTACACACGTTAAAGGAAGTATCAGAAAGTATCTAAAGAACAGAAAAACAAACACCACCTATACTCAGTATTAAATTGGATCTGGTCAGTCCACACATGTGCACAGAGAGAAGTAAAACTCAGTGCAGGACCACTTTAAATCCTAAGGATGGGAACGTGGACTGGAGGCTGGGCAGGGGCCACTCCAGTGAGGAAGCTGAAGGGGACAGCAGTGATGGGAGCAGAACTAACAAGATCCCAGAGCACAGCATGGCAAGCCGCCACTTAGGGCAGTGGCTCTCAGTGCCAAATGATTATTGAAATCGCCTGGACAACTTTTAGAGCTACAGCGTCCTGCCCCCTCCGATTTCCAGGGTGATCTGCTGTGTCCGAAGGTTTGTGCACTAAGATCTAGCTACGGTGCCTTTGGGGCAGCCTGTGGGCTGGATGCTCCTAAGCTTTCTCTTAAAAGAAAGGCTCATATCAGAGCTGGGTCTATTTAGTCAAAGAATCTTGATAAATATAGATCTCCCAGAAAGAAAAATATTTTAAGCCATCATTAGTCACTTATACTTTAGTGCAGTTCTGTCCGATAAATAGGAGTTTGTGTGATGATGGAAACGTTCTATATTTGCACCAATTGCTTAGCTCACTAGCCTCACGTGTCTATGGAATACTTGAAATGTGGCTTGAACAACTGAATAACTGAATTTTTAACTTTGCTTTAACTAACTTTAAATTGTTGCATGTGGCTAGTGGCTACTGTATTGGTCGGCACCACTCTCATGTGAATGGCTGCTGAGGAAAGCGATAGGACAGGAGGGTGCTGGATGCCTGGCAGAGGGGAGAAGCCTGGCCGTGAAAAGGAAGGAGAGAATGGGGAGGGCGGGGCCCACCGTGGGGAGGGCGGGGCCCACCGTGAAAACTGCGCTGGGAACAGGAGATGCTGGGGCAGAATGTGACTTCGGGCATGCTTGTCATTCTCTGTGTCACCGTAAAATAATGAGAAGCAGGAATTTCTCAGGAGGCGAGTCTGACTGTGACCTGCCCCACATTTCTTCTGTAGACCAAAACCTGACCACATAGTGAAGCTCACAGAAGCCCTTGATGCTGGGAATTGTCACTAGGACAGCAGCAAGGGGTAGTGGAAAGAGGAAGGCTCTGGAAGCAGGCAACTTGGCATTTCATTACCTGCTGTGGCACTTATAAGCCAAAAATAAAAAAGAATTAAAGACTCACCTGATGTCTCTGAGTCACTGTTGTTTCATTTGTAAAACACAAGTGGTAAGACGTATCTACTTGCCATCATTCAACATACCTGACATTGTAAGATCAGAGGAATGGCCCCTGAGACCAATGTTGAAATATTATTGATTATTTCTGTGGAAGATCTGATCTCACATAAATACTACCTCTTCCAGAAGTATTTCATAAAGAACTTCCAAAGACAGAAAGGACATGACATCCAAAGACATCAAGACTGGAAGGAATTTTGGGAGCATCAGTCGTGGTCCTAAGGCAAGACCCTGGCAGGCCAGTGAGCCACACTCTGAGATGGTGACCTGTGATGTTAGCACCTCAGAACTGCTCTTTGCCCCCATATTCCCAACCTTATTCAAGAACAACGGAGTCTGCTACATCAGTCTCTGAACAAGGTTGTTTTAACCGGACCATATGCATTGAAAATGGATTTATCTAGTGAAATAAGTACCTAGTTAAGGATATTAGGCTTTATATCTATCCTCAGATCAGTTTTATATTTTTATTGATACCATAGATCAAATCCTTTAAAACATAGTCAAAGAAAACATTTTTACGTTTGGTCCCAGAGAGCTCTGGCGCACATTTTAGCAGAAGAGAGAAAAAAGTTTAGGGAAAAAAAGGAAACAAAATCAGGAAAAGGTGAAAGTAACAACGGACAGAAGCGAAAGTGTGGCCATCTGCAGTACCACAGAGAATGTCTGTCTGTCCCTCACAATTCACCATGAAGGTTGCTAACACAGCTCACGGGGTGGCTTGCCCTCCACTCTAGCACATTCCTTCTGATCTGGGCTGTGGGGCAGACAGTCCTCCCCCGACAGTGCGTGTCTGTGACTCTCAGCTCCACGTGAAGGGTCCTGCGTCCTCCTCCGCACTGCGCATACGTGAGGCTCAGCTGTACCAGAAGGGTCCAGCGTCCTCATCTGCAGGGTCTTTTGTACTTCTTCTTGATTCCAGCTTTTTCTGAGCTCTGCTTCCTTGGCTCAGAGGGGTCACAGTTTTCTTTCTGTCCGCATTCCACCCCTGTGCCCTGCTCAGGAAACTTCTCCAGATACAGAGCCAGGATACAGTGGGGCTCATCTGGTGAGATTCGCTTCTAGGCACTGCAGGCTTGCACCACCAACATCCAAAGTCCAATGTCTGAAAATGGTTGCATTATACCTCTGTCCAAGTTTTTAGCTTTGTGTTTCGTTAAGTGTAGAAGTTGAAGTCATCCATGTCTGATAGGATGTCTAACTCTTTAAGCATTAAAATGTTTATAAGAGACACATCAAAATACAGTGAATATACATAAGTAAAGAGATAAGGCAGACCCGTTAAATACATCAAGCAAAGCTATTGATGGCCTTATTGATAAAATATACATGCAAACAGCATAATGATACTAAAAAGGATTATTTGTATGTTGCTAACAGGAAAAATGTATGGGAAAATGTAACAAAGCTGAACTTGTGTGTGCCTAAAAATATAGCCCCCAAATGCAAAAACCAGATACTTAATTAAAAAGGAAATTTATAAATACTGTATTCTGTCATGGTAAGACATTGTAGCCCATCTCTTTCAATAATTGTTTGGCAAGATAGATAAACAATTATTTGCTGGGGGCAATGGCTCACACCTATAATTCTAGCACTTTGTGGGGCTGAGGTGAGTGGATTGCCTGAGCTTAGGAGTTCCAGACCAGCCTGAGCAAGAGCAGGACCTGGTCTCTAAAATTAACCAGGAATTGTAGTAAAACTAATTTACTCCAGAGGCTGAGGCAAGAGGATCACTTGAGCCCAAGAGTTTGAGGTTGCTGTGAGCTATGACAGCATAGTACTTTACCAAGGGTGACACAGTGCGACTCTCTCAAAAGCAAAACAAAGCACAAACAAACAAACAAAAAAATGGTTCCCGTAGCACAGTGGTTATGGCGCCAGCCACATATATCAAGGCTGACAAGTTCAAATCCTGCCCTGGCCAGCTAAACAACAATGACAACTGCAACAAAAAATAGCTTGGCTTTATGGTGAGTGCCTGTAGTCTCAGCTCCTTGGGAGACTGAGGCAAGAGAATTGCTTAAGCCCAAGAGGTTGCTGTGAGCTGTGATGCCACAGCACTCTATCAAAGGCAACATAGTGAGACTCTCTGTCTCTCAAAAAAAAAAAAAAAACAGTTAATTGATACGAATATAAATTATTTAAAAAATATAATTTACAAGCTTTATCTAATGGACATAGACTATGCATCCAGCAATTGAGGATACATATTCTTTTAAAATACGTATGGAACACACATAAATTTTGAGTACATAATAATTCATAAAATAAGTGTTAATAAATAAAACCACTTATATTAATTTTACATTTTAAAACTTGTCTAGAAAATTTTGTCTCAAAGAATAAATTGCAATGTAAGTTAGAAACCAGAACTAGTCCAGAGAGTTAGGAAACATAGGGCAAACTTATTTTTAAGCAGTATGTTAGTTATTATTATAAAATGTCTTCAATATGCTTTCTAAAACCATTGAACACTTTTTTACGTAAAGTGTCTCTGGATTAAAAGCATAGGGTTTTAATTTTGAATACAAACTGTTCAAAAAGCCCAGAAATACAAATAAATCACGTATTTATACACTTTATTTCTTTCCAGATAAACAACTGAAACTGAAGAGGTGAAATATAAAGTGAGAATAATTTTATAAGAAAATCTAGAAGAGGAGTAGGGAAAATCTTAGTCATTATTGGAAACTCAGAATTGCATAACAACTTAAAAATCAAAAGTGTTTATATGACAAAAACGTTACAAACAAAATCAGGAGGTAATGATGATGGAAAATATGTACTGCGGACAAATTAAAAATTAGTATATGTGCTCTACAGAAAGCTATAAAAATTTAACAAAATGATAGCTAAATAGAATATCCAGTAGCATAACCTAGAAGTAAATAAGTGCCAGAGGAGTTACTATAAATGGGCAAGAAACACTTAAATGCTTACTTGGGGGAAAAAAATGCTCAAAAAACCAAACAAGCAGAAAGATATCACTTTGTCCTCACCAGGCTGGTAAAACTTAACAATGAGCTGTAACCCTTACTGCCGGCACAGTGAATGGAAAGTTTACTTTCATATTTTCAGTGTCAACGTGATGTCTTATAACTTCTTGGAAGGCAATCTGGCAAGATATAATAAAATTAAAATATATATATCCTTGACCTAGCCATCTCTCTTCTGGAACTCCATCCCAATGACACATTGGTACTACTGCCTAGGGACAGATGTATAAAACTGTTTGCTGCAGTCATGTTTTGTGATAAGAAAACAAACAAAATAAATACCCACTAATGGAGTGGATTAAGAAATTATAGAACACTCATTCTTATTTGTGAACACTTGTTCATAAAATATTATTCAGTCATTAAAAGGTTATTGCTGGCCAGGTGTGGTGGTTCACACCTGTAATCTCTGGGGGGCCAAGGCAGGTGGATAGCTTGAGGTCATGGTTTTGAGACCAGCCTGAATAAAACTCGAGACCCCCAACTACTAAAAATAGAAAAACTGAGGCAAGAGGATCTCTGGAGCCCAGGTTGGAGGTTGCTGTGAGCTATGACTGCACGGCCCTCTACCCAGGGACAGTTTGAGACTCAAAAAAAAAAAATGTTATTGCTATACTAGTTTTCTTGGGTATATTTTCATGAGATGTTGTTGAACAGGAAAACCAAGATACAGAAAATATATATGAAATGATCTCATTTTTTGAAAACAATGATTTTTAAAACCTTCTGCATATACGTGTTAGGCCGTGTGTGTAGAGGAAAGGAAAGATCCATTTCTCAGTTCCATTCTCTACTCCAATAGTTTAGTATAAATGGGAACTTGATGATTACAGATCAGACGGCCTTTACGGGAAGCATTATAGTTCAGCAGGGTAATAATGAGTGTTTACCAAATGCAAAAACCCAAATCCTTAATTAAGTACAAAGGAAATTTGGTTCTGGGATAATTAACTATGAGGGGAAGATACAATTAGATCAACTGCACACACCAAGTATGAATTCAGGAAAAAAATAAAGACCGAAACTTTAAAAATAAAAGAGTGGGTTTTTTGGCCACGGACATATACAAATTATTCTGATATTGGGCAAAATATTTACTTTTATATTTATTTATTTCTTTTGAGACAGTATCTCACTATGTTGCTCTTGGTAGAGTGCTCTGGCATCACAGCTCACAGCAACCTCAAACTCTTGGGCTTAAGCAATTCTCGTGCCTTAGCCTTCCAAGTAGCTGGGACTACAGGAACTCGCCTCAATGCTTGGCTATTTTTTTTTTTTGTAGTTGTCGTTGTTTTTAGCAGGCCCAGGCCGAGTTCGAACCTGCCAGCCCGGGTGCATGTTTTTTTACTTAAAAAAAAAAAACAATGATGAAAAAGCACAATCTATCCAGGAAAAATATTAATAAAAATGGCTTGTTTTTAACTAAAAGCTTCTGATACATCATAGCATGAGAAAAACAGGCTACACATTGAGAGAAGATATTGGACACTTTATACATCCACATGTATTTTTTCCAGAAAAATATGGAAAGGATTTGCATTACTTAAGTCAATGCTTGATAGCTTCTCTCAAAAATAAACCTCCAAATTTCACTGGATGAACACAAAAATTCATTTTAATTCATCTAACAATCTAAACACAGAATTCCTGATTGAAGGCCATCTTTTCTCCACATGGTAACACAAGGACCCAGCCTCCCTCCATTGCTGGGGGCTCTCCATCTCCTGTGGCTTCAGAGGGTTCTGCATACACCTAGAAGTTCCCTTCTAGGTTCCCTTCTAGAAGTGAGAGGCCGCTCTCACTTCTTATCCACCATCTCCATTCATGACATAGGCAGTACCGTTTCTGCTCATTGGTAAGAACAAGTCATGTGGTCCAATCTAGGTGTGAGTGGGGCCTGGACATACGATCTCTGTCTGAGATCACATGTCAGCAAGAGCTCCACCAAATCACTGGGGAGAATGAATCTTCCACAGTGCTCTCTGCCACAGGTTAGGAACTGGCAAGTAACAGAAGAACCTGGAAAATCTGTAAACAAATGTCCAGAATCTCAACTTTAGCATTCACCAAGGAATTACAGATTAAAACATTGTGAGACAACAAAATTTTACATCAAATATGGCTATTTTTTTAAATTAGAAAAACGTAAAAATGAAGCACTAGCAAGTGGGATGTGATATTAAACCACATGGTTGGCTGTCTAAATGGATAGATCTGCTTGGGAGGTAATTTAGTAACTATCTAGTAGACATGAAGATGCCCATTCCCCCTACAGCACACATCTAAATGGACCTTCTTACAATGTGTACAATGAGGCAATTCTAAGAAGTTCATTTGCAGAATAACTTGTAATGTCCAAAATGTAGGAAAACTCAGTAGGTAAGTGGATATACAAATGGTGATTTCTTCATTCAATATAATTTATACTGTCCTTGAATGATGTAAATATCCATTTACATTGACATGGCTAAATCTCAAAAGTATAAAGATAAGAAACAGTACAAAAAAGTACTTTGTCAAGGCCAAGGGCCGCTGACACCTGTAATCCTACCAGTCTGGGAGGCTGAGGCAGGTGTGTTGCCTGAGTTCACTAGTGCAAGACCAGCCTGAGCAAGAGCAAGACTCCCTCTCTAAAAATATCCCAGAATTGTGGCAGGTGTCCATAGTCCCAACTACCAGGGAGGCTGAGGCAAGAAGAAGTCTTGAATCCACGAGTTTGAGGTTGCTGTGAGCTATGACTCCCACAGCATTATACCAAGGGTGACAAAGGGAAACTATATCTTAAAAAAAAAAAAAAAAAAATAGAGGGCCGGGTGCAGGGGCTCATGCCCGTAATCCTAGCATTTGGGGAGCCCGAGGCGGTTAGACTGCCTGAGCTCACAGGTTCAAGACCAGCCTGGCCTAGAGTGAGACCCATCTCTAAAAAATAGCTGGGCATTATGGCAGGTGCCAGTAGTCCCACCTACTTGGGAGGCTGAGGCAAGAGAATCACTTCAAACCAAGAGTTTGAGGTTGCTGTGAGCTATGACACCACAGCACTCTACCAAGGGTGACAAAGTGAGACTCTGTCTCAAAAAAAAAATGCTGTGTTTCAATGCCCTGCCTGTTTTTATTCAGTATACGTTTATTTATTTGACTACTGCTGAATACCTCATACTATGGTTGAGGCTGGAGCTCTGGTGAAGTTCAAAGTCTAGTTGGAAAAGCAGATATGCAAACAAAATGTACAATAGGCTTAGTTCAATGCTGGCTCTGAGTTAGAACAACAGCAGAAGACTCGAAGGAAGAACTGCTGCCTTATCGGTGCAGTGGAGAGTAAAGTATCTCAACGGTCGGGAGTCAGAAAGGTAAAATTTATGTCTGATGTCACACCATGCTGGGAAGGAAAGAGTTTACTTTCAGTGTCTACCACAAGACTAAAACTCCCCCTGGGAGGAACATTGTTTATTTTTTTTTCTTCTCAGCAATATATCTAAAGTATCTAGTATAAAACAGATATTCAAATATTCCTACCAGGAAACCACATAAATACTGTTCTCTGGAGCTTCTAACTCCAATTGTTTGATTTCTTTTTTTAAAAAAATTCAGAATATTAGGGAGCACACATGTTTTCTTTACATACTTTGTTTTGGGCACAAATCAAAGTGATAAGTATGCCCCCCACCCAGACAGTGTGCACCGTACCCCATAGGTGTTAATTTGCCCCCCTCACTGAATTCATTGAGATTTACTTCCATATGTGCACTTAAGTGCTGATCAATTAATTCCACACTGCTACTGAGTACATGCATTTGCTTCTCCATTCCTAGGAAGTTTCACTTAGAAGAATGATCTCTAGTTCCATCCAGGTTGTCACAAAAGATACTAGATTGCCATTTTTCTTTATGCTCGAGTAATACTCCCTAGCGTGCCTATACTATAGTTTATTCATCCATTCACGTATTGATGAGCACTTGGGTTGTTTCCATGTCTCTGTGATCGCCAACTGTGCTGCTATAAACATTCATGGGCAGGTGTCCTTTCTACAAAATGACCTTCTTTTCCTTTGGTTACATCCCCAGATGCGAATTGCTGGGTCGAATGGTAAGTCTACTTGAAGTTCTTCAAGGCATCTCCACATGAGTTTCCATGAGGTTGTACTAATTTACAGTCCCACCAACAGCGTTTTTCTCTCTCTGCATCCAGGCCAGCATTTGTGGTTTGGGGACCTATTAATAAAGCCATTCTTGTTGGGGTTAGGTGCTATCGCATTGTGGTTTTGATTTTCATTTCCCTAAGGATTAGAGATGTTCAGAATGTTCCATGAGTTTGTTGGCCCTTAGTATATCTTCATTTGAAAAGTTTCTGTTGGTGTTGTTTGTCTACTTTCGAATGTGGTTGGTTGATTTGCTTGAGTTCTTTGCAGATTCTGGTTATTAGTACTTTACCAGATGTACAGCGGGCAAGTATTTTTTTCCCATTCTCTGAGTTGTCCCTTTGCTCTTTTGACTGTGCCATTGGCTGTACAGAAGCTTTTTAATTTCACCAGGTCCCATTTATTTATTTTTGTTGTTACTGTGATTGCTTTTGGGCTCTCCTTCATGTATTTTTTAGGTATGCCAACATCATTAATAGTTTTCCAAACTTTTTTTCTAGTATCCTTATAGTTTTCTGTCTTAGGTTTAAGTCTTTTATTCATCATGAGCTAAATTTTATGTCCAGTGAGAGGTGCAGATCCAGTTTCAGTCTTTTACATGTGTCTATCCAGTTTTCCGGGCACCATTTATTAAACAAGGATTTTTCCCCCAGTGTGTGTTTTTATCTGGTTTCAAACTCATTCCTTATATTCAGAGCTGGATAGCTCCTACAGCCCTGCTCTTATCAATAATTATTTCCTGAACCCATTGAAAGATGGCTTCCTTTAACTTCTCTAGCAACTCGTTTGTTTGTTTTTTATCCTATCTCTCAAAGCCAGACTTATTCTGTCTTTCAAGGAAACAATTACTATGTCTGATATACTGATTCTTTTTAATCAGCTGATAGAAGTGCATTAGTTATGTATACCTCCGAGAAACAGAAGCCAAAATGGGATTAGAAGTGCAAGAGCGAAATTGGGGGAAATGTTTATGAAGGGTAAAGAGAAGGGTTAGGTGAGGAGAAGGGGGGCAAAGCCTTCCTTCTGCAATGCGGGCCTGACCCTAGAGAAGGAGAGGGAGAAGAGGCTCAGACACCAGTACAGCCCTGAGATTTTAGCCAGGCCAGAGGGAATTGAGACACAGTTACGCTCAGAGGAGACCAGCTCGGGTAAGAAGGTGGGGCTCTGATCCCACTGCAGCACTCAGCCATCGGCTGGGAGCGTCTCTGAGGGGCACATTGGGGTGAATGGGGTGGGCCAGTAGCAGCAGCTGGCACCGCCAGTCAGACGCCCTCCCCTCCTGCAGCAGGGTCTGGCTTGTACAGTCTCAGGACCGCCACAGGAAAAGAATTTAGAAGCGTCTTTTGTGTGTTTCTCTCCCTGCCCTGGTAACAAATGGGCATTTTCTACTGCTCTCTGGAAACAAATCTCTGCTCTTGTTTACCTCTGTGTTTCTCAGGCTTTTTGGCATGATAATATGTCCCCAAAACATTGTGGGAAATAGACAGGGTGGCTCATAGGCAGAGGCACAGGGGCTCCAGCAACCAGAGGACTGATGGAACCAGTTTCAGTATCAGAGCTCTCTTAAGGCATTTGAAACACAGTAGGAAAGTTGTGATCTAACCTAGCAGGCATTTTACAGAAGTTTCCCTATGCACTGATTTGTGCCTCTGGTTTCACAGTAGAATCACGTGTAGGGTGTTGAAACGTTTTTAAAATTCATTTTTTAAAATGAATGCCTTGATCCCACCCCAGAGCAGTCAAAATTCTGATACTAGTATATGTATTTATATGTAGAAAGCTGAGAACCATTGTTCTGGTGTGTGCTCCAATGATACCATCATGGAAGAAAGACCTTAGAGCACGCAGGTCTTTAAGCACACATCCCCGTCTCTAAACGGAGGTGACCTTGACACAAGTGAAAGGAAATGGTGAGGGGCACTAGGATAGTCACAGCTTTCGCTATCTTTTCTACCTCTTTCCTTTGACTTTTGAGGAGCTGGGAGACTTGTACACAGTGGAGTTTCATAGCTGTTCCATCATAACCCATCTCCCAGATAGTGTTTTAGTACTTTACATAGAAAGGCAAAAGACTCAGAACAGCCAACGTGATACTGAAAAGGTTTTGTAGTTTTTGAATTATTTACACCATGGCAATTGCCAAACACTCTGGATCTCCTCCCCCGCCCCCATGCTGCTGCTTTTAAATATCTATTAATTTTTAGATCTTCCCCTCCAGCTCTACCTTTTTTTCCTTTGTAATATATTCATTGCAAAGACCTGGTTATTTCTGCTGATTATATCATAGAGTTGTGTGTGTGTGGTGTAACGTGTATCTCCTATACATAAGTAGCATGATCATGTTCAGTTTTGGTATTTTTAAAGACTATTTCACTGATGTTACCTTCTTTCATCAGGAGTTCTTAATTAGTGCTGCTTTTTCTTTTTGTGATGTTACCCGCCACTGGTGGTCTAGCCAAGATCAATTACTTCATTACAGGTTATAATATCGGTCTTTATTTTGTTGCTTATCTGGAACATATGTATAGGAAGAAATTCCCCTTACGGAAATCATTGCCCAGTGGCATGGTCTGTAGGAAAAGCAGAACACATTTGATTCTTTTTATTTATTTATAGGTCTTCTTCACCTTTGCCTAAGATCCAATGTAGTATTTACCAGTTCTCAGAATAACCCGTTAGAGCCACAATATCCTCTTATGGCATGCATTAAGATTTGGGGGGGGGTTTCTCTAATTTTTTTTCAGAATTACTCATAAATGAACATATACAAATGTGTTTTCATTCATTGTATCAGTTATATTAATAGATGTCCAATCTTTGGTTGGTAGGACTTTAGGTTGGATTCTGAGTCTTTTTTTGCCCTGATTCTAGTATTTTGTAAATTCTTTGCCATCTGGTATGACAGCATGTTCTGAGCTCATCTGATACACTTCCTGCCCCATATCTTGTAATTATACGTATCTCTACATCTAAGATATGTTCTTTTAAGTGGGAAATATGTAGGAACCACAATCCATGCTTTAGGGGTATTATTGTTACTGCTAATCATTTCTAGGCCTTTTCAGTGGACAGAACCATAAAATAAAAATTAGTCTTGATATATTCAATGCAGAATTAGAACTGTATTGTTTTTATGTATCCTCAGCTATTTTATAGTTAACAAAACTTTGTTAATAAAGATTCCAATGCCAAGGATCCTTGTTTTCAAGGACAATGGTGATGCTAAAATTTAAGTATCACATAATTGTTCATTTGATTTAGTACACTTGACTCACAGAACACGCTAGAATAATATTATTGTCAGTGTCAATATAATTACTGAAAAAAAAAATAAACATGGAGCCGTCCTTTTGTCCCTGACCCCACTAAAACTTTAAAGGCATTTGAAAGAATTCCACTGGTGTAGGTGTGCCATCAACTGGTACAGAATAGGTTCATTTAAATATATTTGAATATTTAAAATGACTTCAAATTTAAATTTTGTTTAATAACTGTTAAACACATATATGATTCAAACAGAACTCTACAAGTAGAAGATATAGTCAAAGAAATGTAGCTCCCTTCCCCATGACTTCTACCCTCTTTTCTTCTCTCCACTTATTGGTAACCATTTAATAAGGCGTATTCTTTCATTGCTTTTTAATATAGGATATGCATACATATTTATGTTTCTCCTCTTTTTGATAACCAGTAACACTGTTTAGAACTGTATTGTTTAACTGGTAGCACTGTTTATTGAAAGTTACACACTTTAGGGTGGCGCCCCTAGCTCAGTGGGTAGGGGCTGGAGGGTTTGAACCTGGCCCAGGCCTCCTTAAACAACAATGAAAACTGCAATAACAACAACAACAACAAATAGCCGGGCTTTGTGGCAGACGCCTCTAGTCCCAGCTACTTGGGAGGCTGAGGCAAGAGAATTGCTTAAGCCCAAGAGTTTGAGGTTGCTGTGAGCTGTGACACTACAGCACTCTACAGAGGGTGATATAGTGAGACTCTGTCTCAAAAAAAAGTATACACACTTTAGCTTGTTTTTTGTTGGACTTAAATCTTAGAGATCATTCCATAGTAGTGTGGGAAAGGAATTCTCCGGACATGATTATGGCCATTTTAGAAAATCAAGTCAGAAATCAGCAGTCCCCTCCCCAGATTCCTAGAGTGCCTTGAAGCCAGAGTTCCTGGAAACATCTTACCCATAATCCTGACCCTAAAGATATGCCTATAATCCTGACCCACACAAGAGAATAGTCCCAGGTGGTTCTCCAGGCTCACTTCCCCATTTCAGCTACACTGATAAGGCTAATAAAAGCCTTTTTGCAAGTGTGTGTGGGAGCTGAGCTGACACCTGTTCAGTCTCCCTTCTACTTTTCCCTGTTAGACTCTTTCCTTGTCTCTGGACTGGCCTCCTCTCCTTTCTTGTGGCACCTAACTATGGTTCTATGCCAGAACCTCTCAAGTAGTATACATAGCCATTCCCCATTCCTTTCTTACATCCGTGTGATATTCCATTGTGTTTTAAGTTTTATTCAACAGTCTCCTTTGATGAGAATTTGGGGGTATTTCTAGTGTTTTCCTATAACAATAACCCTCCTGCAGGACCTGTTGAGGAAAGGTTTAAAGTCCACTCTGCGGGGAAGCCTCTATGTGGTGGCTCAGTTGTGTCTCTTGGCAGCCACTATGAGGGAGGGCTCAGCATCTGGAAAGGAGGACAAAACATTTTTTTTTGTTTAGAAACAGAAACACTTTGTCCCCCTTGGTAGAGTGCTGTGGCATCACACCTCACAGCAACCTCCAGCTCTTGGGCTTAGGCAATTCTCTTGCCTCAGCCTCCCTAGTAGCTGGGACTACAGGTGCCTGTCACAACACCCGGCTATTTTTTGTTGCAATTTGGTCGGGACCAGGTTTGAACCTGCCACCCTCAGTACAGGGGGTGCCCTACTCACTGAGCCACAGGCACCACCCAGGAGGACAAATTTTATTTCCCACATACTTCAGGGAGCTTTCCTACCCTTCTTCTGAGGCACTGACCTACACCAAGCTAGGTCAAACATGGATAAGAGGGCTTTCTCACCACTCTTTACTAAGTGGAATAATAGGGCCGGGGGGGTGTATTGGCCTCATGAAGTTATCAGAGAAGCTGTAACGGTCATGTAAAAATGTTTGTCTGGAAGCTGTTTAATGCAGATTCCAGAAAGAAAACCAGTTTCTGTTACTCCTGGATGCACACGGGCCCTGGAGCACCTCTATTCCACTCTTCCTTCATTCCTTCATCAAAAAGAAAACTGTTGGAACTTCCCAGTTGTCCGCTGAAACCTAGAGAAGGGAGAAATACATCACTGAGTCACAGGAAAAAAAAGAGAGTGGAGTCAGGGAAAGACGAGGACACTTTGACATCCGCACAGATGTTCTGACTTGCACCAGGCCCTGGACTCCAAAAATAAAATATTCTTCCTGTCCTGCCAGCCATGGTGAAGGGGGTTCACAAATATTTTTAATATTACTTCTGCTGTTGTTGCTGCTATGGTGACAGACTCTAAATATACCTCTTTCTCCTACACCTCCCATGTGACCGGTGCCTGCCATTCTTCACTATAAAATGACAATGGGGTCCTTGTCAATGTCACAGAGTAACAGGCCATGCCCACGGCAGGGGGCTGGAGGGAGGGAGCAAAGCTCTACCTCTCCAAGGGCTGCAACTATCTCTTTCTTCCCCTCGGCATGTGCCTCTACTTCTCCTGCTTTTAGGTCATTAGAATGAAATTGCAGGCTGACTGTTTTAAAATAAGAAATAGTCAGGGAGGAGAACCAAGTAAGTGCTATATACCAGAAGTTTTACTTTTCTTATTTAACCCTAACAAGACAATCTCATGTTTTATTGTTTATTACAATAGAGGATTAGAATAGCTAATTGTTAAGAAGTAGTGAAAACAGAATCCCATCCTAAATCTATCCAATGCCATAGACTATCTATTTCGCACTGTCTGTCTTTCCAGAGCCCACTGTTGTTTCTGTTGGTTGTGGTAGTCAAACATATGGCTTAAAATAATGCCTGTGGGATTCAGAAAAAAATTTGAGTTCTTAAATTGGTCCCATTAATTTCCAGTCACGTAATTTTAGCCTGAATTTTCTCATCTATACAATGGGAACAATAACAATGTCTAGTAATGGAGTAGCTGAGGATTAAAGAAATAATGTATCTAAAATCACAGCACAGAATATTACATAGTAAGCAGAGCAGCTGCACGAGTCTACTTGGAAAGACCTACGTGCAAGGCACCGTTTCACTTTCCTTGCCACCAGTACTCATTCTGATTTTTTTCTTTTAAAAAGCTCTTTTCTACACCTCTCTCTGTTTGAAAGGTCATAATTTCCCTGTGGATAGTTCTGTCTCTTCTGGAAAAGATAATTTCCTCATAAATAACAGTCCTGCAAGGACTCAGGGCTGTTCTAATCTTAGCTGCATGAAAAAGGCATCTTTGGAGACATTTATGACAACTCTCCATCTCAGTTTTCCAGGGAAATTTTTTTTTTTATCCTTTTTCTCTTCAGCTAGGCCACTAAAAACATAAAAGCTCTCAACTATAGGTATTGATCGTATATGTGTCAGACATCTTTAAAAAGTACATTTCTCTGAAAAACAAAAATTAAAGCACCATGGCTCCATCCCAAACGCCAAGGCATGGGAAGAACTCAAGTTTTAATCAGGAAAGTGTTTCGGGTGACATCTTTAACCAACCACATCCTTTTTTCCAGAATATTTTGGTCATTTTGAAGGGATTTGTATGTCATTTCACCTAATTCAGAGATTTTGGATTATAAATTTCAAAGTTCAACCCCAAGGACGCTTTTTTTGGGTGGAAACTGAGACCCAGGCATCAGTCTTTCCAGTGACATATGGAGATTTTGGGAAGTGAGAAGGTGGCTGCCAGATGTTTGGATGAAGTGGGAGGAAAATAGGTCAAAGGGTTGCCGGCAACTCTTTTGCTCTAAAACGCCAGGGGCAGGCATCTCCCTTAAGAAGCTTCTGAGCCTGTAGTTTGCATTTTAAAGGGCATGTTTGTCCTCATCTGCTTAGTGGCAGGTCTAAGGCCATGATGTACATGATGAACAGATCTGTTGTTTGCTGCCCACATGTTTCCCATAGGTTGTTTGATGAACTGGAGACTAGAAAGCTCCAGTTGAATTGAAGTGACTTATCTGTATGCTGGTTTATAAGGATTATCCACCACGAAAAGCTGATAGCCATTGCTATAAAACCAAAGGCATGTAGGCTCTTGGAGGATGATGTGCAGCCAAGAGAAATGAATGGGAGAGGCATTTACTTGGCCTTGAAGTCAGGGGACAGGGACTTTCGGTCCCAGTTTGTTGTTAACTTTGTAGGCCATCTAAGCCAATCATTTTATTTATTCTAGCCTCGTTTTATTTGTCGGTAAAGCCTGGATTATATAATCTTTGAGTTGCTTTCAATAAAAATGTTTCCACAATCTACACACATACAAAAAACTTTCTAAGGTACTGGAGAAATATCAGAGCAGATCAATAACTTCTCCCTGTTTTAAAATGCGCTATAAAATCAGGTATCATCATTATTTCCTAATTTTCTTAGGTTGAATTTGCCACTCAAGCCAGGAAATTTTCTCACAATTCTGCTAAAAGCTTTTTTAATTTTCTTTTTTTTTTGAGACAGAGTCTCCCAAGCTGTCGCCCTGGGTAGAGTGCCGTAGCAGCATAGCTGACAGCAACCTCAAACTCTTGGGCTTACGCAATTCTCTTGCTTCAGCCTCCCAAGTAGCTGGGACCACAGGTGCCCACCACAATGCCCAGCTATTTTTCTTTTTTTGTTGTTGCCATTGGTGTTTTAGCTAGCTGGGGCTGGGCTGGAACCCACCAGCCTCAATGTATGTGGCTGGCGGCCTGCTCACTGAGCTACAGGCGCTGCCTAAAAACCTTTTAAATTCTGGCACCTTTGCCTATAAATGTGTGCTTCCTGCTTCCCTTTTCATATTTATCCAGTTCCCACCTTCCATTAGTGTCCAGCTCATCCTTTTTCTCTATGATGCTTTTCTCAGCCCTTCCATTTAGAGGAAGTAAATGGGCTTCCTCTTTCTCAGAACTTCTGCATTTCTTTGCTTAGATCACTCATTTTATCACATACTCATTTATTGCTTTGTTATGTTGTTGTTACTCATGGCTTTATGTATCTGGGGATCAGAAGTAAAACTCAGTCAATATTTATATACTTCTACTCAGTCAAGGTATAAGGCACAATGCTGAATATTTCAGAGATTCTAGGGATAAGTATCAGGGCCCCGCCCTCAGAAATGTGCAGTCAGGCGGGAAGCCAAGGATCAGTACAGTATAAAGAAGAGAAGGCTTTGTGGGTGTCTTTTTCTGGTTACTATAGAAAAATGCTCTAGACCAGGTGACTTACATTTCTTTCACATCTAGGGCTTGAAAGCTCAAAACCAGAGTGCCCGCGTGGCTGGGTTCGGGGAGGCTCCTGTTACCGGCTGCGGATGGCCGTCCTCGCCCGATAATTAGAGGGCTCTCTGGGGTCTCTTTCATAAGCGCACTATTAGGTCCCTCTGGAGGAGGATGTTCCCTGGTCTTTGGCTCCCAGAGCCAAGAAGGAGCATTGGTGCCTTAGCCTATGTGATCGCAAATACAAAGTAATCACCATTACACACATTTATTCCAGAACAAAGGCAAACTACAAGGAGAATAAGAGAACACCAATGGAGGATCAAGACTGGCCCCTTTTGCGAGGGCAGAAGGGACCGTGAGGTCTGAGCCCACGCCCTCTTGTATAGGCTGCCTAAGCAACTGGTTTGTCCCGTTTTTCCCAGCCAGACTGTGGCTGTGGCCTCTTGCCTATGGAGTAATTGACAGGTCGGGGTTACATAAAATTTCTTAACACACAAGTGCCTCCCTCCAACCTTTGAAGACCTCATGGGGGTCAAAATTTACAACTGTAGTTATATGCGTTGACCTCCATGAGCCCAGGTCGGTGTAAGGTCACTCGGAGCTCCTCGCTATTTGTTCCCACAGGGGAAAGTCCCTGGCGCTACCTTGCTTCCGACTCCAGGCCCTTAGCCCCTTAGTCCCTTCCCTGTGTCTTCAGTCTGGTCAAGGAGAGAAGCTGGGACAGGGGCAGTTCTTCTCCCAGGCCCAGCCATTCCAGCTCTACCTCTCAGGGAGAGAAGCTGGGGGGCCAAAAGGACACATCTCCCTCGCCATGCAGAAAGAGGGAAGCTGGGAGCCAAGACCGCTGGTCGGATGGCGGGACAGGCCAGTGTGTCCTTGTCAGAGCTGCTGGAGGGGAGCCTCTGGACGCCGAGGGCTGTTCAGGGTGAGCCTGGTGGTGCTCAGTGAGGCCTGAGGAGAGGGACCCCGGCCGGTCCAGCGCCACCCCACAGCACCAAGCCCGCACCCCAGGGCTGCGCCTTTTGGTGACCTGATGAAGTCCCAAAGGCCCCACCTCCTCTACCATGGCATCATGGGGAAGGATTTTAACATAGGGATTGCAAGACAGACAAAAACACACAGTCAGTCCACTACAGTGGAGAAGTTAACATTTGGCAATTCCCTTCTCCATCAAGAAATAATAATGAGAGCTGGGGAAGGACTAGGCAAGCCAGAAAGGCTTTGCTGTAAGAAGGGTGACCACCGAAGACCACATCCACGGAACCACGGCTGTTTCTACCCTTCCACAAAAGGTGGTCTGAGCTGAGCGAGTCAGTGAAACCTCAGTAACTGTCAATTGAATTTCAGAGAGAGAGGAGAAAGGAGAAAGAAAATGAGAAAGTTATATTTAAGGAGTCCAAGAACTCAATATTATTCCTAGATTTTGCTTTTTTAGAGCAAATCAAGCTTGACCACACCTCCCCCAATTTTTGTCACAAAGTTCATGGAATAGAGACCAGAGCCGCCACGGAGATGGTCTTTACTTATTGTATCTGTCCTGCTTCAGAAACTTGGGGACCTCTGGAGCTACTAATGTAACATCCCCATATGTCGTCAGCCTCTCTGATGAGACTCAGACTCCTTACTTAATTCAACAGCAAACACAAGATAATCAATCCCAGAAAACCAAAACTATGAACAGGGATGGTGGCCTTCATGTCTTGTTTTTGAGTAGAACCACACTCAATGATGATCTCCACCCAGCCCATCATTCTTATTTTTAAAAACAAGTACATTATTGGCCTTTCACCATTAGTTCATTTCGCTGGTTTATGAATTTAGTTAAATGATACTTTATGCTTTCTTCTATCAGCTTTTGTTGCTGTTGATTACATTTTAAGCCAAGCTGCTAAAAACTCTGTCCTGAGGCTACCTTAAGTTTATTTTTGATGTAGAAGCTTGCAGCCCAACAGGAATCTTTACACATCTCTAAACATACACAGAGTGTTTTCCACAAGGACCTTTTCAAGGGCTCCGGTTTCCACTGTGATCACTGCATTGTACTGACCACCCACCAGTTCCTTGTTTTTCATGTATAATACATTTTCAAACCACATGTTTCAGCCAACATGTCTGCTAGGAATTCCTACTTCAAGGAGAGGAAATTAGCTATTCTTTCTTATTTATTAATTGACCACGAGGCATCACATTTAAATCCTGTAGAGGAACAAGTGCTGCAATGAAGTCCAGGTGCTCAAAGAATAAAACTTCCTGTAAACAAAATAAAATGAAACCCAAAGATACCCCAGGAAAACAGTATTTGGGGAGCTTTCAGAAGGCATATCTTTTTTAGCCTCAAGCACAGAGATGGTTCCAAAATCTCTGGGCACTTATCAAAATCTCACTAAACCAAAAAGATGTTTTGAGGAGGAATTTAAGAATGACTCGGCAGTGACAAGTGTGCTGTGGGGCTTCCAATTTAATTTTCAGATTCTCGACAGTCCAAATATCTGGTGTCCATGACTTACATTTTTATACTTCTCAGAGGTACAGAAATGATTGTTTCTTTGACTACTGGAAGTCAAAGCAATTTCACACAATCCGAGGGAAATCCTCTTTAGTCGTTTTTTCCACCACATCCTCTTAAATATTCTTTGGATTTTGTCCTGACATTGATGTGTTACACAGTAATAAGGGACTGCTCTTTTTTGATCATTTTGAAGGTGACCCCCAAAAGGCCATGTTTCAGTTTCCATTCTGACATTTTTTCCTACTCCTACTTTTTGAATGTAGCTACAGATAATGGGTGACTTAAAATTAATAGGCAGCCCTGACTTCCCAGCTGCTGACAAGGGCCTGCTCCTAGGAATGACCTTTACTACTTTAGCAAATTCCTGAAATTCTACCACTAGATACTTATTAATTCTGTTCCCAACATGCTGAACGACCCAGGGAAGTAGCTAGCTGGGACACTGCTACTTCTAACACCTCTTTATAGCTTTCTTAACTTTTAGTTGGCAATGCATTTTGATAGGGGTTAGAGAGAAAAAAAGAGAAAGAAAGGGAAGAGGTAATTTTATTTATTTATTTTTATTTTTTATTTTTTTTAAAAAGCGAGAGGTGAGGTTTTATTCAGACCAGTCTGGACTCCCCTGGCATGTAAGCCTAGGAGGAGCCCGGAAGAGGTAATTTTAAAGATTAGGCGCGAAGGGTCACATTTTTAAGAGCCAACTTAATGTCATTTTGTTCCTGAAGTCTGTGTGTGCCCCCGTAGAAAGCAAGAATGTTTCCACGCTCCTATGAATGTTTCCTATTCAGCACCAACATGAGGGTATGCCTACATACTACTTTGCACTGTGGTAGTTTTTATAAATGTTCAATCTCCTATTTTGTGTACAGATATCTTTTATAAATTCCTCTGATCCTCTTTTTTTTTTTCCTTGTTCATTTATAAACAGATTCACCTAAACCTGGGGCAAGTTGTTTTACATAAATAGCCCATTTTAAAGCGAGGGGTAGAATGGGGAACAAGGAGTGTCTTCTTTGTGAGAACACATGATGTTTCCCTGTATAGTGCATTGTGTTCCAAGAGCACTGCGCAGACACATCGAGGCTGCCTTTGGCTATAGGAAAAACATGCTCTAAAACCAGATAGTAGTCTAGATTAAGCAAATACTCTGTGTAAATGGCGTATGTGTTATTTGAATAATAACAGTAATCATGTTTGCATAGGTTGGGGCTTTATCCTGACCCCAATATGGCAAGTCTTGTGATAACATCATGTCAGGCTTTAGTTAATTTCTCTCTTTCTCTCGCTCTCTCTCCTCAAACACACACACACACGCTCACACATTCACTCACACTTACATTTATATCTCAAGAAGAAACAAGACATCTAATACTAAATGACTTCCCTAAAGAACAGAAAGTTTCAGTGGGTGCTGAGAATGCCATATCCAAAAAGCAAGAGATGGATCCCTACACTTTAATATCATAAATTCCTTACTGCACCTATTCTAGAAATGCCTGTATTCCCTACCTCATTTTGGAATTACTGTCCTTCTGTTCATTCAGATCGAAACCCCAGAACCATTTCGTCTCCTCCTTCACCCCCCCAAATACAAGTTCCTCAATTCTATCTTGCAAATGTTGAAAACATTCATTTTCACTGGAGATACCTTAACGCCAGTTTCCTTGTCTAGACTATTGCAGTGCACGCACAAATATCTTAAATATTTAAATATTTTCTACAGAGAACTCTTCTTAAAGCAAAGTTTCGAATGCTTCACTACCTGATTTAAACTATCTATTGATGCTTAAATAGAGGATGAAATCCATTCTATTTATCATGACCCTCCAAATATGGTCTTTTCATTTTCCATCTTAGTAGTTGATTCCCTCACTCCCAACCCCCACCCCAGTCATACCGGGACAGAAAAGTTTTAGCCTTTCTCAAAATATGCCTGTGCTTTTCTAATTTGGTGCTTCTCCTGATTCTTTTCTCAGTATAGGATCAATATCAAAAGCTTACTAAGTTTATTCAATGCCGCAATGTGTGTACCTGTGCATCATCTCACTATTCCTCATGGCCACACGACGCGAGTATTCTTCTTCCCATTTTATAGTTTTACACAGACTCCAGCTGACTTTAAGCAACGCTCTTTATCTTTTTTCCTCATTGAAAACTTTCTCCACTTTCACGTATGGGGCCCAGCATGACGGCTCATGCCTATAATCCTAGCACTCTGGGAGGCTAAGGTAGGTGGATTGCTTGAGCTCACGAGTTTGAGACCAGCCTGAGCAAAAGTGAGACCCTTGTCTCTACTAAAAATAGAAAAACTGAGGCAAGAGGATGGCTCGATGTGCTATGATGCTACGGCATTCTACCTAGGGCGACAGCTTGAGACTCTGTCTTGAAAAGAAAAGAAAATCTTCTCCACTTTCACTCACCATGTCAAATATAAATATTTGGTTCCTGTTATATTCTTCAGGTCATGTTACGTTTAATTTGCTGAGGTGTCAAAGGAGTTTTGCCATGATGCTTGTGAGGATTATCGGTCTATGGTTTTCTTGTCTCATTCTATTTGTAGAATTTTTTTTTTCCTGATTCTTGTATCAGGGTTATACTGACCTCATAACATGAGTTGGGAGTGCTCCCTTTTCTTCAGTTTTCTGATGGAATTTGTGTAGGATTGATATTATTTCTCCTTTAATATTTGATAGAATTTAGCAATCAAGCCATCTGGGTTCCAAATTTTCTGTGAACAAATGAATTCAATTATGAACCCATTTTTACTCCTCTTCTACTGGGACTCAATTACATTTGTGCTGCATCACTTGATATTGTTGCAAAACTTTCTCTTTTTTTTTGAGACAGCATCTCACTATGTCACCCTCGGTACAGTGCTGTGGTGTCACAGCTCACAGCAACCTCAAACTCTTGGGCTTAAGCGATTCTCCTGCCTCAGCCTCCCAAGTAGCTGGGACTATAGGCACCGGCCATAACACCTGGCTGTTTTCTTGTTGCAGTTGTCATTGTTGTTTAGCTGGCCCTGGCCAGGCTCCAACACACCAGCCTCGTGGTTAGTGCCATAACCACTGTGCTACAGGCACCAAGCAAGTTGCCAGACTTTCTATTGTCTTTAATCTTTATTTTCTTTCTGCTTCTGAGGTAAAATAATTCTTAATAATTTTAATCATCTTCAAGTACACTGATTTTTTCTGTGTATCATTTAAAATCTATTATTGGGTTTGTTGGCAGATTTTTATTTCAGTCATTATACTTTGTGATCTAGAATTTTCAGTGTTTTGTGTCGTTCCTACTCCCCTATTCATATCACTATACTATATTTACTTATTTTTATGTGACATTATTTCTTCACTTATTTGAAGACTTTTTTTTTAACTTGGGGAAAATATTTATAGGAATATTTTGAAGTTTTTATATATTATATTCAACTCCTGGGCCCACTTCAAGTTAGTTTCTTTCATTTTTTTCTTTCTGAGTCTCACTTAGTTATCTTGAGTAGAGTGTTGTGGCCACATAGCTCACAATAGCCTTGAACTTTGGAGCTCACGGGATCCTCTTGCCTCAGCCTTCCAAGGAGCTGGGACTATAGGCACCTGCCACAACACCTGGCTATTTTTAGAGAGAGGATCTCACTCTGGCTCAAGCTGGTCTTGAACTCCTGAGCTCAAGCAATCCACCTGCTTCAGCCCCCCCAGAATGCTGAGATTACAGGTGTGAGTGACCATGCCCAGCCCCATGTTAGTTTCTGTTGACAGCTTTGATCCCTGAGTTTTTGCATAACTGAGGGGTTTTTTTGTTGTTGTTATATGAATTTGGTTGAACAATGGACCCTGTAGCCACTCTGTAATCTGTTTTGTTCTTCTGAGGATTGTTGAGGCTTTTTTTTTTTGTACTAACCTGTAACTTGCCTGGACTTAGACTGTGAAACTTATCTCCACCTAGTACATAGTTACTAATGTGTCTGCTATTAGTTGCTCAGGTTTTATTTTAGTTGGCATCTCAAAAATCTCCACAGCTCATGAGAAATAATGCAGATTATGAAACATATATGCGTAATGTATGTGTATGTATGTGTATGTCTCCATGTGTGTACACACCTGTGCACATACGTATCAATTTTGCTGAATGAAAATTGACGGTTGTAGGCCTGTTATGCACTGAGAGTTTCTCCATCACACTGCCAAGCTAATGGGTTATTTCTGGCAAAGCTGCCTTGATTTTATATTTCCTCATTCTGGTTTTGGCTCCCATGCCAGAACATGATGCCAAAGGAGTTCAGGTTCTTCAGAGATCATGCGATCTACTCCAATTTGATTGTCCCAGACAATATTAATTTTGACTGTGGACATTTCTACTTACTTTGAAGGACTCTGTGTTCTGCTCTCTTGGACCCAAGGTCTTTACTTTGTGTTTTCTCTTACACAAGTGGCTGGATTTTGCTATACCTGAGGGCCCTTTACTTATTATGCTTCAACATTACGAGTGTTTGCTACTGTCATCTAAGATAAAGATATTTTATCCCTGGCACCTTAAAATCAGAAATATGAAAACAATTATTTAAATTACATGTCAGAGATTCAAATAACAACAAACATGTGTCCAACACTTTGTAATTTCTAAGGCATTGTCCCATCTCCCATTTAATGTGATCCACATAGTATGTTGAATAGATGTTGCTATAATGCCAGTTTTACCAAAATTTAGCTAAATGTTCAAAATCTTTTAGATAGCAGTTATGATGTATAGTCACAAGATAAATGACACAATTCTGCACTGATGCCCCCAGGCCATAATCCACTCAGCTTAGTGTCTCTGGAACTATGGCAGGGTCCATATTCATTTTTACTCCAGAATCAATGTATCTTTCATGTATACTATGCTTTCATAGCTACAACATTGTAGGACTAATAGAGATTGTTTAAGAATGCTATTTTGTAAATACTGCACAGCAGGAGGTGAGTGGCAGGCTAAAGCAAAGCTTTGTATGTATTTACAGCCGTTCCCCATCACTTGCCTCGCTACCTGAGCTCCACCTCCTGCTGGATCAGCAGTGGCATTAGATGCTCAAAGGAGCACGAACCCTACTGTGACCTGTGCATACCAGGGATCTAGGCTCCTCATGAGAATCTAACAGCTGACGATCTGAGGTGGCAATGAGGTGGTGATGCTAGCACTGGGAGCAGCTGCAAACATAGATTACCATTACCAGAGAGGTGTGACTGCACAGAGGCCATCGGAAGTTAATTGCTTGTGGATTCATGCTAAAACCCTATCAGTGAGTGGCAAGTGACAATTAAGCTGTCCCTGGTGGTAGGCTTCATAGTGACAAGTGAGTTGATGTGCTTTAATCATAGAGCTGCACCCAGTGGAAGGCTGCAAGCCAGAATCTGACAGTTATTTCAGTCTGTGCACAGCCTGTCCCTTATTTTATTTACCACTTTTGTCTGAGTCTCTTTCCCACACTATGCACGTGTGTCAGTCACAGTTTTGGCAAGCCCATGAGCTAACCCAGCAAAAATGAGTAAAAGCCAAACATCGCTGGAGAGCTCCTTTGAAAAGGGGGAAATACCCAGTGATGAGATAGTAGAAAACTCTAAGAAACTGCCGACAAAATGTAAGCTGTATTTTTAAAAATGTTACCAAGAGTCCTACTTAAATTACAAGTTCATTGCAACAGGTGATTTGAATTCTCTAAGCCTACTTTGTATAATATGTAGTGACCTGCTATCCAACAAAGCTATGAACCTTCAAAACTAAGCACCCTGCATTAGAAGACAAGCCTTTGGAGACTTTCAAAAGAAAAAAAAAGTGAACACCAAGAACAGGCGTGAGACATCATTCTTCGTGAGTAACCACGTAGCTACAGTTAGGAAGCCCTACTGGGTAGCGCCTGTGGCTCAGTGAGTAGGGCACTGGCCCCATATACCGAGGGTGGTGGGTTCTAAACCTGGCCCTGGCCAAACTGCAACAACAAAAAAATAGCCGGGCATCATGACAGGCGCCTGTAGTCCCAGCTACTCAGGAGGCTGAAGCAAGAGAATTGCCAAAGCCCACAAGTTGGAGGTTGCTGTGTGCTGTGACGCCACAGCACTCTACCGAGGGTGATAAAGCAAGACTTTGTCTCTAAAAAAAAAGTTAAAGAAAAAAAAAAAAAGGAAGCCCGTTACTGTTGGTGAAGAGCTGATCCTGCGTGCTGCTGAGGACATAGGAGGGGCTGCAGTTCAAAAGGGGGCATTGTTCCTCTTTCAGTAGCACCATATCTAGACGAACTGACAAAATAGTGGAGGATATTGAGTCATAATTGTTAAGAGAGCATTAATGAGTCCCCGTGGTCTGCTCTGCAGGTTGATGAGTCTACCAATATCAACAACAAGGCAACAATGCTTGTTTTTATCCAATATATTTTTTAGGAGGATGTGCATGACTGTATGTTAAGTGGACTTTTGCTGCCAACCAACACCACAGCTGCAGAGCTCTTCACGTCTTGGGGAGATTACATATCAGGAAAAATGAACTGGTTATTCGGTGTTGACATACGGACGGAGCGGCTGCTATGCTGGCTTTCTGATTTCACTCTCAGTTCAGGGAGGTCGTCTCTGCATCTGCGTCTGCCCACTTTGTCATCCACAGAGACATGCTGGCTAGGGTAAAATGTCCCCTGACCTAAACATTTTGCAGGATGTGATTAAAATTGTATCAACCACATTGAAGTACATGCCCTTCCCTCAGGTCTGTTCACACAGTTCTGTGAGTGAGAAGGTGGACGCAGAGCACGTGTCTTCTCACGTACGGAAGTGAGATGGCTTTCTACAGGCAGATCACTGGCCAGAGTTTTTGAGTTATGAGAGCTGCTCCAGAGATTTCTTTTAGAAAAGCCAGCAACCCCAGCAGCACATTTCAGCGACACAGAATGATTTGCAAAACTTGCTTACTGTGTCAGGTATTCACCCTGCTCAATGAACTCAGAATCTGTCCCTTCCAGGGAAAATGACAACTGGGGTTAAAAAGCCAATTACAAAATTAAAAGCCAAACTGGAATTATGAAGACCAAAAGTGAACATTGGGATTTGTGACATGTTTCAAACATTAGCAGGGATTTTGAAACAGACTGGGCCACGGCCTTCTTTCTCCCAGCTGGTCCACGGTCACTATCTCAGCTTTCAAGAGTTGGAAAATCACTTCCCAACCACAACAGACCCCCTTGAACTGGGAAAGAATGGATCTACGACCCATTTGTGAAAAATCCAGGTGAATCAACTTTGTTCTTTCTAGAAGAGGATCAATTGCTTGAAATCACAAATGATGGTAGCCTCAAAAGTATGCCTGAGACGACTTCAAATCGCCATACATTCCGGACTAAAGTCGGGACCGAGTATCTGAGATTGCCTCAGAAGTACTGAAAAGCCTGCTTCCTTTGCCAGCATCACATCTTTGTAAAGCAGGATTTTCTGCAGGGACAGCGACCAAAATGAGATTATAGAAAACACTGAACGTAACACACTTTGGGTGTCGCTGTCCCCCAACACCCCCAGATGGGTCCTTCTAGTTGCAGGAAAGCAAGTTCAAGGCTCCTGCTGATTCTGCGTTATGACCAGTTGTAGAATTATTCCATTATATATTACAATGTAATCATAATAGGAATAAAATACACAATACAGCCAGTCCCCAAGTTACAAACATGTGATTTTTTTTTTTTTTTTTTTTTGCCATTTATGGCCAGGGCTGGGTTTGAACCTGCCACCGCTGACGTATGGGACCATTGCCCTACCCTTATGAGCCACAGGTGCCACCCAAACATGTGACTTAAGTACAACTCCCACTTACGAACAAAGGCTAATACAGTAAGTCTCTGAGTTACAAACATCCAACTGACATACAATTCACACTTATGAATGGAGGCTATTACAGGTAATAAGTCAATGTACTTGTTACAACTTATATATAAATTCATCTGAAGGACAAAGTCATACGTCCTATCTCATGTGTAACCTGGAGATGACCTGTAAATGTAACGCACCTGAATCACCCTGAAAGTATCCCCCGCTCCTTCCCCAGTCCATGGAGAAATGTTTTCCATGAAACCAGTCCCTGGTGCTAAAAACTTGGAAACCGCTGCTTTAAGAGACAGTAGCCTTACTCGTCAAGTATGTTAGATGAATAAATCGAGTCTTTATAGAATATGACCACGTAGTTTTTAACTGTGGGAAAGAAAGACAAAAAAGACTAAAGACCAAACAATGTCCGCCAGGAATAGAATAATAGTTCTCTAGAGCCATACTGAATGGAAATACACAAGCTAAATGTGCAACTTCATAGAGCGTGAGTGGTATTTAGCATTTATTTATTTATTTATTTATTTGTGTAGAGACAGAGTCTCACTTTGTCACCCCCAGTAGAGTGCCATGGCATCACACTGCTCACAGCAACCTCCAACTCCTGGGCTTAGGCAATTCTTTTGCCTCAGCCTCCCAAGTAGCTGAGACTACAGGTGCCCACCTCAACGCCCGGCTATTTTTTGGTTGCAATTTGGCCAAGGCTGGGTTTGAACCCACTACCCTCGGTATATGGGGCTACCCACTGAGGCACAGGCACCACCCTGTATTTGGCATTCAAACATTAGCTATATTAATCCTGATAAAACAACAACAAAACAAACCTTTTGTGGCGTGAATGATGATTTCTCTGATACCAACCATAATTTTTAGAATGAGCAATGAGAAACAAGAGTATAAAATTACTTTATATGGTACAGAAATCATTAAGAAAAAATATGATGGGGACTGTTTAATACACTGATAAAAAACATTTTAATGACATCGTTTTAAAAAAATATTTTATTGGTTGAATCGGTTTGGAAAATGTGAAAATATTTTTTTTTCTGAAACTACCTAACTATTAGCAGCTGTCTGTGCGAGAATAGAGGGAGGTTTGTTTTTATTTCACTCAAAGATTAATGATATTTTCTAACTTCAAAAGAAGTTTTCAATTCTGGCTTTCATGGCAGACACCTCCTTCTTCGTTAATTTTATTACCACTTTTTAAACATAATTATTCATTCTGTGGCATATTAAAATAGTCTACAAAGTAAAAGTTTCGTTAAAAATAAGATTTTCCTTCCCATTAACTCTGCAGAATTTACATTGCTCTCTCTCGTCTACCAGGTAAGCATTGTAATCATTCCAATCATTTTTTTTTTTTTTTTTTTGCTTTTGGTCAAATATTTAATGTTGGCAAAAGAAAATATGAAAAACAGTGGGGGAAGGAGGTTGAATTTGTTCTAGTTTCCTTCAGAGTGTATATTTTTTGGTTCTCAAAAAAATTAGTAAAATTTGGATGACATAAATTAAGTCCAGAAATAATGAAAGTATTATCCACATCCACAATTCTCTGACCTGTAGGAGCTAGATAAGCACAATAGTTATAAACTGATGTTAAAAATAAGCGTGGCCTCCGCCTCCTTTCCATCGACTTCACAAGTCTGGGGCTTATTGGCCGTTTTTTAATGTATTGTGCTGTGATTCCAGCAGCCAAACTCTGAGAATTAAACTTGAAAAGATACACGTAACACAATCTTCAAACGGAGTGATGTTCTTATACCCGCGACAACCTGGAAACCTTGCAGACATTACGGCGAGTGAAATAAACCAGACACAAAAGGACAAATAGTGTACGATTCCACTTATATGAAGTGGCTATAATAGAGAAATTCCTTGAGAGAGAAAGACAAATAGAGGTTGCCAGGGCCTCAGCCGGGGGAAAGTGAGGAGTTATTGTTTAATGGGTATAGAGTTTCAGTTTAAGAGGATGAAAGAATTAGGGAGCTGGATAGTGGTGATCACTGATAACGGCCTAATGCCACTGAATCGCACACTTAAAATGATTAAAATGGTACATTTACATTATCTACATTTTGATAATTAAAAAATAATAAAGCTTCAATAAGCCATTTTGACTATAATTTGAAAAGGCATGTTAGTATGTTCAATAAAACATCAATAAGAAGTGGCCAAAACATTATCTGTAACACAATGGCAAGTATACAAATGGCACTTTAGAGAACATACAGTCTTGTAATTTCTCATCAAACAAAAAGAGGGCTGTTTTATACAGAACTCAGAAAACCTTGCTTGTGATGATGGCCTTGCTCACAAGATTGTTGTGCTTTCGGGTTTCAGGTACGCTAAAAACTCAGTTGCACTGTAAATATGGAAACACTAAGTTATCAAAAGCTGATCCTTTATTTCACAGAGCAAGATCTGTGTCCTTACTCCACCGTGGGTCAGCCAAACCAGGAATATTTGAGATGGCAAAATCTACTACACCATGATTTCAAGGAATGCTGGCTACAAATTATTTCAAGGGTGGGAATATATAGATACGAAACAGAGTCTCGGACTCTAACATGATATGAATTAACAAGTCATTTCGGCTATTTATTCTGCTAACAAATCTTCTTCAATGTAAGATCCTTTTTCTTCCGTATAAAAACCTGATTCTAATTTGAAATTGTTATTAATACTAACAGCATTTTACAAGCACTCTCCTTAAAAATAATAATAATTAACAAAACTGGAGCATCATTATTCCAATTTATAGGTGTGGAGTTGGACTCAGAGAAACCAATATTCGTCCAAGGTCATTAATAAGTGAGTGGTAGAACCTGTCTATGTCTGGGTCCCTGCTTCTATGGGTCTTCTTTCTACTGGGTCATTCTGATAAGATCCAGGGCCTAAAACCTCTTGATTTCTTACTCTCAGAGACCACTCCTCCTTTTTCTGACATCTGAGGTGATTATTATTTTCCATATTCATGACAAACCAGTGAATACTTGATGAAATTTCCATTTGGTGCTCAGTACCATGGGAAGCTGAGACAGCCTAAACTTAGTGGAAGTTCTTTTCATGAATCATCAATAAAGAATTTTGGTTATGACCCAGATCATTCTGAGTGACTATCTTTTAAGTTAGAGAAGGAGTCTGGCTATGTTGCCCAGGCTGGATTTGAATTTCTAGGCTCAAGTTAGGTGATCTTCCACCTCAGCCTCCCAAGTAGCTGGGACTAAGCGTGTGTGCCACCACCCTTGGCTGAATCATTCATCCTTAATCAGGGCAGGAGACAAGTGGTCATAGTTGAACTCAGGGTTACCAACATGGAGTACTGGCCTCCTATTCTTCCAGCTCACCTGCTCTTTCATATGAAGCCCAACAGTGCTTCAGTTTTATCCAGGATTTTCAATAGACTGTAAAACTGATCCATCCTACCACATGTGCACTTTCTTCTGTGATGCTGGTGACCTCTCAGTAATGACATCTTGCAGACACCATTCTAGGTTAATGGAGTAGGATCTCCTAGAGACCAAGACTTCCGTGTGCACGCTGGATTCCCCCTTTATTCCCGCTCACTTCTCTAGAACATCACTTCTGAAATTTCCTTCACTCCACTGTCATCAGTTTCTTCTTCTTCTTTTTTTTTTTTTTGAGACAGAGTCTCACCTTGTCACCCTTGGTAGAGTGTCGTGGTGTCACAGCTCACAACAACCTCAAACTCTTGGGCTCAAGTGATTCTCTTGCCTCAGCCTCCAGAGTAGCTGGAACTACAGGCACCTGCCACAATGCCCAGCTATTTTTAGAGACCAGGTCTCACTCTGGCTCAGGCTGGTCTCTAACTCCTGAGCTCAGGCCATCCTTCCACCTTGGCCTCCCAGAATCATGCTAGGATTATAGGTGTGAGCCACCATGCCGGCCCCAGTTTCTTCTTTCTTGAATCATTTCTATCAACCTACAAGCATACTTTACATGTCTGTTTGAAGGAAGAAACATTTGTACTATAGTCCTTTTTAAGAACATTGTGTTTCATCATTCCATTCCTCTTCAGAGCTAAGTTTCTTATAAAAGCTGAATATGGGCAATTGCTCATCTTCTGTGTAAAGTTTCTTAAATTTAAACTGACAGATAGTAATTATGGGATGCAATGAATGTGTTTATATATGTATATATTGTGAAATCACTCTATGAAGCTAAGTAACATATCTGTCACCTTGTGTACTTGTATTTTTTTGGTAATGAGAACATTTATGATCTATTTTTCAGCAGTTTTGAAAATTGACACATTCTGACTCATTCTCAGAGCTTTAAATGCCACCTATTTGCTAATGATTACCAAACCTGCTCTTCAGCTCCCGATGGATGTGCCGATCATCTATTTGATGTCTCTACACAGGCATCTATGGACACCTCATATTTAACATGTCCCTTTTCCTTCAGAACTCCCCATTCTTCAGTGTTAATTTTTACCTATCACTATCCAGGCTGCTGCTAAAGTAAAGCCCAGAACTTGGGTGTCCTCCTGATCCCTCTCTTGCTCTCAGTCTTCCACATTTAAATCATTACAAGTTCTAGCCTCTCAATTTCCAATTCTTCTCCTGAATCGCCTTCTCTCTCCATCTTTTCTATTTATTTATTTATCTTATTATTATTATTTTTTATCGAGACAGAGTCTCACTTTGTGACCTGCGGTAGAGTGCCATTGCGTCATAGCTCACAGCAACCTCAAGGTCTTAGGCTTGAGCAATTTTCTTGCCTTAGCCTCCCAAGTAGCTGGGACTGCAGGTGCCTCCACAACACCTAGCTTTTTTTTTTGTAGAGATGGGGTGTCACTCTGGCTCAGGTTGGTCTCGAACCTCTGAGCTCAGGACACTCCACCCACTTCAGCCTCCCCTAGTGTTAGGATTACAGGCATGAGCCACCCTGCTCGGCCAACTTTCATTAACCCCTAATTCAAGTCACTATCACCCCGCCAAGTACCTACCTGGGTGGTCACCAGGTCACGTGTGTATTAGCTGGGTTTCTCCAGAGAAGCAGAACCAGTAGGGATGTGTGAGTGTGTGCGTGTGTATATATATGTGTATATATTTGATTTATTATAAGCAATTGACTCACGAGAGTATGAAGGCCAGCAAACCTGAAAGTTGTAGAGTAGGCCAGTGTTCTGGAGACCCTAAAGAACTAAAATCTCAGTTCATTTCTGAAGGCTGTTTACTGTAGAGGTAGGAAGACCTGATGCTGTTTGAAGAAGAAGTCCAAAGATAGTCTGCTGGAGATTTCTCTCTTGCTCAGGGAAGGCCAGAGAGAAATTTTTGTTCTGTTCAGGGCTTCAACATACAGAACAAGGCTTTGCCCACATTAGAGAGGGCAATCTGTTTTACTCGAAGTACATTGATTTGAATGTTAATCTCATCCAAAGATGCTTCACAGAAATATCTATAGTAATATTTGGCTAGATACCTGGCATCCTGGATATCCTGATAAGTTGATGCATAAAGGTAGCTGTTACATCATCCTTTCATCACTGCTCGTCTACTGCAAGCATCCAATTGTCATGCCCCGTTTAAATCCCTTGAAATAAAGTTCCGCTCTGTACCCTGACTTACAAGACGCCACGTAATCTGATTAGCTTATATCTCTGCCTTCCTTTTCTTTTCTCTCCCACTTACCCACTATGTTCTAGCCACATTTGTCTTCTTTCCCCTTCTCGAACATGTTAAATGTTTTCCTGTCCCAGATTTTTGTAGCAAGTATACCCCTTTGCCTGGAACACTCTTCTAAATTTAGGCATAGATGGCTTCATTTTCTCGGTCAGATCTCATCTTAAGTGTCACCTTCTTGGAGGTGCTTTCTATGGTACTCAACCCAAATTAGCATATTCCATTCCTGGATTATTTTTCTATTATTTTGAATATTGGTTGTTTAGTTTGTTCTAGATAATACCTATATGAATTCCCATTGCATTTCCTTTTCAAGAAAATAATTGAAATGTGCTCTAACATGTTTAAAATCTAAAATTGGTTGCCTGTTCACCTCTATAAATAGTATATTCTGGCTCGGTGCCTATAGCACAGTGGTTATGGTGCCAGCCGCATACACCAAGGTTGGCGGGTTTGAACCCAGCCTGGGCCAGCTGAACAACAATGACAAGTGTAACAAAAAATAGCCAGGTGTTGTGGTGGGCACCTGTAGTCCCAGCTACTTGGGAGGTGGAGGTAAGAGAATCACTTAAGCCCAAGAGTTTGAGGTTGCTGTGAGCTGTGATGCCACAGCACTCTACTGAGAGCAACAGAGTGAGACTCTTCTCTCAGGTTAGACTCTCGAAATAAATAAATAAATAAATAAATAAAGTGTATTCTTGGCTGCATAGTTTTAAATAAAATAGCATGAAGTCCTTTGCATGAAAGAATGTGCTCACAGCTGGCTGCAACCTCAAATTCCTGGGTTTGAGTGATCCTCTTGCCTCAGCCTCCCATTATATACTCACTCACCAAGTGTATAATATGCTTATAGTTTGACTTAAATCTGACTATAGGCACATCATACACTTGGTTAATTTTTTAAAAATTTTTTTATAGAGATGGGGTCTTGCTAAGTCTCCCAGACTGGTCTCCAACTCTTGGTCCAGGCATTCCTACCGTCTTAGCCTCTCCAACTATTGAGATTACAGGTGTAAGCTACTGCATCCAGTCTATAATGAGCTTTTCCTCCAAATGTAAAAAGCAAATCTTTGATATTAAATTCTCTACCAAGAGCCCTCATATTGCGGATATTTGAACGGTCTTCACAAAGTGTTTCCTTTTACCCCAGTTTTGTGATCCCTCCTTGGAGAATTTTATTTTGCCCTGTTTCACGCACATACACACAAACACAATTTCTGTTTTCTGACAAATGCCCAGAAAACCACTTCACTTTGATTTCTAAAAAACAGATCACAGAAACTTGTATAGAGTCGGCGACATCTTGGTTTTCCTTTCCAAACCTGTTTCTCTTATACTCTTCCCCGACTTGTATCAGCAACTCTATTCACCCAGTTGCATAGGTGAAAAACTCCAGAGTCCTGCTGGTTTCTGCTGTCTCATACTCAGTATCTACTCAGAAACGAATCACCTTCAAAATATCCCAAATCCAATTACTTCTCACCACTTTCATTCCCGTCCATTTCACATCATCCATCTTCTTATCCAGATGATGCAACAGCCTGCTAAATATTGTCACTGCTCCTACGTTTGAGCTGTTTCTGTGTTTGGTGCTCCCTAATTACCTTCAGCTAAAAACAATCGTTATGCCAGCATAGTATGGCGTATTCTGATCCCCTTCACTAATTTATCTTGCAATAAAATTCCAAGTCTGTTCTATTGCTCATAAGGCTCCACCCTAGTTCACACCATCCATCATTCTTATCTGGATTGTGCAATAGCCTGCTAAGATATTCTCGTTGTTCTCACTTTTGAACTCTCTAGATTCTATTTTCCATATATGTTGGTTCATGCTCGTGTCTATTTAAACAATTCCACGGACTTCTACAGGGTGTTTCCTTTACCCTCTCAGGTTCAGTGGTTCAGATCTGTGAATTAGACTTTAAAAAGACTAGTTAACAACACAAACGACACAAAAAGCCCATAAGTTATTTATACATGCAACACGCATATTCTCAAGATAATTCAATGATGAGTAACCTAAGGGAATGTTTAGAATTTGGGGCTTATATATATAACATCTTAATAAAGAGAGAGACATTTGTGGAGAATTGACAGGACAAAGAAAAAGGAGTTTAGGCTTCTAGAGGCAGTACATCGTGGGAAGGTGACCACGTAGGGGAAACTAAGGGACGGTAAGTGCGTTAGTACAGTTTGCGCAGATCCATCTCGGTGCTGACTTTCCCTCCCCAGTGATATCGGTTGCTTTCCTCTTCCTGGCACGAGAGAAAAGGAGGAACACCTTCACAAAGGGAGAATTATGTCCTCTTCTACACATATGGGGGAGAGCAAAGGGCTCTTTCTGTGTTTGCTGCTTCCTAATTACCTTCGGCTAGCATATTATGGCATATTCTGATCCCCTCTACTAATTTATCTTACAATCAAATTCCAAGCCTGTCCTGTTGCTCACAAGGCACATAGACTGGCACTTTTATATTCTCTCAGAAAGAGAAAAAGAAAACCTGTCTCCTTTCTCTCAAGTTAGAAAGAGAGGGAAGAGAGGTTGGGGTGGAGGAGAGGCAGTTTGCGATATCAGGGAGCTGAGTGTTTCTAAGAGAGACGCAAGGGAGGGAGCAAAGTCTCAGAGAGAGAGGGGCTGCTTGGAGAGTAGGGGCAGCCCTACTGTGAGGGGCCATCAGAGGAGTCAAGAGAGATCCTGGAGAAGCTTCTTTGACAAAACAGACAGGAGTAACCACCAGGGACCAGACTGGTTGATACCTGCTGACACAAGTAAGACTAAGACCTCATTTCTTCTGCCCTCTCTGCTGGGGCAATCAATAAACCTGGTGAAAGGGAAGGACTTGGCTGATTAAGGCAGAACAAGAGATTTAATCAGAAATGATCAATTGTTTCAAACTATTTGCAAATTAATATGTAATTCTTTTTTTTTTTTTTAAGATGTAATTCTTAGACAACTTCATTTGTGGAATAAAACTTATGCAGTCCCTGGTGCACAGTGGAAGATCAATTTATTACAACTATAATTCCTGCTATAAATATTTTATGTGGATGCTTAAAAAGTCAGTATTAACTGTTATTTACATAAGAGTAATACCCAGTTCAGGAGTGGTAAGAGCCCTACTGCTAGCAGGACTGACGTCTGAAATGCACTGTGAGTTTGTTTTAAAGTACATGTATATAGGAAAGGACCCAGACACTAAATGGTTAAAATAACTAAGGTTGTGAAAACTGAGTAAGAGAAGGCTGAGGAGAGAGATGATAGCTGTCCTCAGATATTTGAAAGGCTTATTGTGGAACACAGAATGTCCTTGTTCTGAATGGAAGTTGAAGGCATGAATGTTTGATTCAGTCAACAGAAAGAGGAAGTTTCTCATAGTTGAGGGCTCATCAATGTGAAGGGATTAAAACAGATGTTCAATATTCATCTTGTCTGGAATGCTGTCAGGAGAATTCCTGTATGTTGAGGAATATGGCCCTGACACTTTTCAGCTTTAGGAAAATATGAGATAGGGGGCAGGTGGAGACAGCTGATACTACCAAATTCCAGGAAATGTGCTGAGTGCTCTGTGTAAAGGGTCCACTGAACCTGCCCAACAGCTGAGTTAAACATTGTAAGTATTGTTATTCTCATTTTACAAGTCAGGCTTACATAGTTTACCTAGTAAATGACCAGAATTCACAGTGCTGTGAAACTGCAGGGTCAAGTTGAAAACCCAAGTCTGTTGCATTATAAAACCAAGAGCGTTCCATTATATACTCCATTTCCCTAATAGGCTCTTTCAAAGAAAAAGAACAAATCCTTAGTTTGAGGGCAGAACTTTTTTTTTTTTTTTTGAGACAGAGTCTCTCTATGTGCCCCTTGGTAGAGTGCCATGGCATCACAGCTTACAGCAACCTGAAACTCTTGGGCTTAAGCGATTCTCTTGCCTCAGCCTCCCAAGTAGCTGGGACTACAGGTCCCTGCAACAACGTCTGGCTATTTTTTTTTTTTTTTTTTGGTTGTAGTTATCATTGTTGTTTGGCAGGCCTGAACTGGATTCCAACCCACCAGCTCTGGTGTACGTGGCTGGCGCCCTAGTTGCTGAGCTACAGGTGCCAAGCCAAGGGCAGAACTTTTAAAATACACAGACGTTACTAACATACTGACCAATGACGTGTAGTGACCCATTGAAATACAGCATTTTAGCTGTGATTCATATCATTATACAGAAATATTAAGCAAAAAATATGAACATTATAATGTATAATAGCACATACACATAACTACTCTTCTGAGTTCTAGATGTAGAACTGTGTGGTTAATGGGATGGTTAATTGTACGCGTCAGCATGGGTTGGCCATGGTGATCGGATATTTGGTAAAACATTACTCTGGCTGTTTCTGTGAAGGTGATTTTTGGATGAGATTAACATTTTAACCAATAGACTTTGCATTATGTCCTCCAGATTCACCAATGTTGCCACAAATGACAGAATTTCCTTCTTCTTTAAGGCTGAATAGCAGTCCATTGTATATGCAGGGTGGCCATAAAATTACAGCTATCTAAACTGCACGTGAACTTTATATCCACCCTGTATATACTGTATTTTCTTTATTCATTCACACGTTGATGGACAGCAAGGAAAATACTACATACTGCATGATCTCACTTACATGTGGAGTCTAAAATACTCCAATTCATAGAGGTAGTGAGTAGGGGGAGGGTAGGAATGGGAAGATGGTGGTTAAAGGATACAGGTTCAGTGAATAGAAGCAATAAGCTTTTGAAACCTATTGCATAGCCTAGTGACTAGAGTTAATACTAATGCCTTGTATACTAGAAAGCTGCTGAGAGTAAAGTTCAAATGTTCTCACCCCTCCAATATGGACAAATATGTGAAGTGATGAATATGTTAATTAGCTTAATGCAATCATTCCACATTTTATTACATACATTAAAACATCACAGTGTACCCCACAAATACATACAATCATCATTTGTCACTTAAACATAAAAATAAATTTCAGAAATATCTTAATAAAAACTACTTTAAAAAAATCAGTTGACATTGTCTCAGCATCAGTAGCATACTGGTTGTGGCACCAGCCAAATACACTGAGGCTGGTGGGTTTAAACCCAGCCCAGGTCAACAATGACAACTGCAACAGAAAAATAGCCAGGCGTTGTGGTGGATGCCTGTAGTTCCAGCTACTTGGGAGGCTGAGGCAAGAGAATTGCTTAAGCCCAAGAGTTTGAGGTTGCTGTGAGCTGTGACGCCATAGCGCTCTACCGAGGGTGACAGCTTGAGACTCCATCTCAAAAAAAAAAAAATCAGTTGACATTAAATAGATTATTTTCCACAATGTGAGTGGGTTTCATTCAGTCAGTTGAAGGCCTTAACAGAACAAAGACTAACTTATCCCAAGCAAGAAGTGTGCTCCCTTTAGGCTCCGGTTACAATTCTTCCCTGAGTCTCCAGCCTGCCAGCCTACCCTGCAGGTTTTGAATTCATACCTCCACAAGTGCGTGACTTAATTTCTTAAAAATAAAATCTAGATATATATACATACTGATTATCAGGTTGATTCTTTTGGCTAATGCACTCATCTATATTTCCTTGTTTGTCCGTGTGTTTCCTGATTTCCTCTAGCTTTAAAATTCTACCTGTATGATCTCAGATATTTTCCCAATCAAGCCTTCAGATCGTATCACATCCTTAGCCACCCCTTTGATTGCAGTGAGAGACACTGAGCTGGATGCACCCAGATTTCTGACCCACAAAACTGAAATGATAAATGTTATTGCTTAAAAAAAATTCAGTGAATGGAATTTAAATTTCCTTGGGGACAATCTGGTGTAATAGAAGCTGACCGGGAGTCTGGCGACCTGATCCTAGCTCAGGGTCTAGTTTGCGCAGACCTCTGTCTTAGAACCTCCTTCCCTACCTGATATGTGAGGGTTGGGCAGAGGAACGTCAGCTTCCCTTAAATATTACAATTCAATGTCTATTAATCATACTGTTTATTCATCAAAATAAATACTGATCTGATAAGAGTCGTGAGTAGAACACACCCTCGCTGCTGAGAACTCTGGATTTGAGGGCAGCATTGCAGCTTCCTTTCTGCCTGTAACAGTGCAGAAGAAAGTCCGGCTCTACCACTTCTCCCAGCCCAACTGTTCTCAATCATAAACTCATCAGCGTCAAATCATCTGTACGGCTCGTGTGTGTGTTTGTGTGTCTGGGTGCGTGTGCTTAGCAAGCAGGGCTGTTCTGGCTCCGGGTACACGCACGGCTCGGACGGACATCAACCGGTTTGCTTCTGGATTAACTCGGACAGGACACAATGGGAAAGGAACTTCTTTCTAAGAAGAAAGAAGCGCGCCCTTCCCTCTTCTCCAGGGAGGTGTGTCCAGATCCCTTTGCCAGGCAGCTACTTTATAGCAGCTCCGGGGAGCCCGCCGCGGACTTCCCCCAGTGAGTAGCTGAATTTGCGTTAGCAAGTCAATCCGGCTCAATAAAACGATGTGTGAACATCTTCCCAGCCTCCTGTTAATATCCCTTCCGTGTTTGCGGCGAGCGACTGCATAGACACACAGAAAAGAGAAGGAAAGAGTGAAGAGAGTAAGGAGAAGTAAAGCAGCGCCCCGGAAGCTTGGCTCTGGGGCTCCGAACCGGGTCGGGGTGCCCGGAACCGCCGAGGCAGGGCGGGGCTGCCACAGGGTCGCCCGCGTCCCCAGCTGTTCACTTCTTTCGCCGAGGGTCTCCCGGGCTCAGCGCTCGCGGCGCTCCCGCCCCCCCCACCCCCCGCCCACTCCCCGGCTCTGCCGGGTCCCCGCTCCGCCCGGGCGCCGAGCCTGGCTGGCCGCCCATCTCCCACCCCCAGGCGGCCCCCGCCACTGTCTCCTAGCTCCCCGCACCGGGAGCTCCCGTCCCGCCCCACGGGGCGACTCTTTCTGCTCTCGGGTTAACGATCGTGGGTGGAGAAGCTCAGCCCTGAGACTGCACCGCGGCGGAGCGCAGAGCCCGGGGCAGCCCGAGGGCCGCGCCGCCGGGACAGCCGCACCTGAGCCCCCCGCTCCGGCCGGGGCGCCCCTCCGGATGCGCGGGCGGACCGCGCAGGCCTTAGGAGAGCTGCCCGAGCCCGCGGTAGGATGAGGGGTGGGTCGGGGGAGAAACCCGAGCCACCCAGGGGCTGACCAAGTCCCGCCTCACTCCAGCGAGGGCCAGGACCCGCGAGTCGCACTCTTTCGCCCGCAGCCCCACCTGGCCGATCCGAAGCACCCCAGCGCCAGCCCGCAGGCGGCCCCCGAGCGCTCATCCTAACTCTCCCCAACTTCTCAGAAAGGAGGGACGCGCCGCCCACCTGCCCGCCCCCTCGCCCACGGGAGCGGAACTTGAACTTCGCCGCGCCCAGGGTCCACCTTGCGCCACCCTGAGCGCGGGCGGGAAGCCCCGATGAACCCTCCGGAGAGGAGGTGAAGCGGGGGGCGACCGCGGCGCACGGCCCGGGGGCCAGCGGTGCCAGTGCAGAGCCCGCAGCAGCAGAGCCGGGGAAAGTGGGAGCATGACCGTGCGGCCTCAGGGGAACTCAGCGCAGTAATGTCGACATGTAAGTCCCTCCTTTCAGCTCAGAATTCCTTCCCATTCCACATCTTTATCTGTACCCCACTCAAGTCCTCTCCCTAGCCCCCCGGATGATTTGGTAAAGACTTCACGTGCGCAGACAGAGTAAACCGGTTTGCCTTCAGTCTGCCCTGGAGGCGTAGTGGATGCTGCCAGCGGACCTGTGACATGTGTGCGCGGCTTCCTTTTTTTTTTTTTTTTTTTTTCTTCCAGCAAGGTAAACCTCACATTTGGGCGGTGTAAAGCATAATAAAAAGGGCAGGGCTTCAAGAATGGGGAAAACGTGTTTTCGATTCAAATTAAACAGGGAATAACCGGCACCGCAGTCAGTCTAGGGGCCTTGCTCTGCCAAGAAAGCGCTCTCTGGATCAACACCTGCGAGGCTGGAAGGTACTGGTATGCGGAGGGAATGTTGACTTTACACATTGTCACCCCTGACTGTAGAAGTTATTCTTGGATCTTTGGGATATTTGATTTCTTTTTTTAAGTGCGCAGAAAAAATGTTCTGAGGGTACTTTAAAAAGTAATTGAGAGTTATGCCATGTAACGTGATAGGATCGCTAAGGCGACTTCTATAGCATTGTTAAGTGGGGAGTTGGGGGAACTGAAGTGGTTAGAGAAACCTCAGAGGTTTTGCTTCTATGGAATTGCCTTCTAAACAGTGAGGTGCCACAGAGGAACCCCGCGGAAGGTGGCCAAGCACCGCCTGGCCCTCCGGAATGGAAAAAGGAAGGTTGGACTCACAGGGACCAAGCTTATTTTTGTGGCCACCTGAGAGGTTACTTTTTCTTGTAACGTGTAATTTTCCTTCTGGTGTTTTATTTAATCTTGGGCAGACACTCTGACAGACATTTTACCACTTCTACCAACTAACGCACAAGAGTTGCTAGAGACGGATAATCACCTTTCCCCGACTCCTGGGTCCTTATCTGTCTTCACCTACATTTTCTTTCCGTTTAATAGCTGGAAAAAGACCTGCCTTTTAGTTAGATCCTGTGCTTCCCTTCCTAGCCCCATCCTTCTACCCCTTGCCTTCCTCCCCAACACACGTTTTTAAAGTAGGAGAAAGGGTAGTACCCCCAAGCCTAGCCCTCTGCGTTTCTGTTCCTTTTAGCCTGCGGTGTAATTCGAAATAAACTAATTTTTACTTAAACTGGATGGGAAATAATGAAAGAATTTCACACCTGTGAATTTTAAAGGTTCGCTTATGCCAGTGGAATCAGCGAGCTATAACTTGAAAGAATTTGTTTTGGAATACAGCCAACAGTTTCACATAAGACTTGTTCTCATATGCAGGCAACACATTTCAAATGAATATGAGTTTGTTTTTAACTTCAGTTACTACAGAAAATCTTGTAGGGTTTTTCAACAGTAGATGTAGTCCAGCTTCCTTTCAGCTTTCCTAAATATTACTGTCTGATGAGAAAAAAAGCATGTGATGCCGGTTTTAAATATAAAAGGTATGAAACTGATCAACAGGTTGTATCCTGATTATGAAATTGTTATATAGGCCACTTGAATTCCTCATGATTAAAAAATCATGTCATAGTGTAAAGCATGAGCGTTAAATCCTGTAGAAAAGAGTTTCATGCCTTGATTTGAGTTTTGAATTCATGTATTTTGACTAAAGGCCTTTTCATTTCTTGCCAGATTAAAACTATATATTTTTCCCCTATTCTGTTTATAGTTCATATGGAATGGTTTCAGATGTTCTGATACTTTTTAGATATTGGTATCTTAGGAGGTCTGGGAAAAAATGCCACCCTTCCCAAGATAAATATTCCTACTATCTTGTTTAAAAATGTGAGTTGGGAACATAAACTTTTATTTTTTAAATCTTAAGAAATCGAAATACACAAATCATTTGAGTGTATTTTCTGCCTACTTGTGGAGAAAGAATATTTAGATACTATTCCGATGTTATAGGCGTTATAAACATATTTATATTGGTGACTGCATATTTTTCATACCCTAAGAAACTTAATAGCATTAGTAAGACTTGCATGAGTTGGTCTCTTGCTGCATGAAGCTACTGTTCCATTTATGGCTTATATAAATTACATGACATTGTGCTTTTCCAGTGTCAATGGTGAATGAGGCTATTGTCTGCTGGCTTATGGGAAATATTAGAAGCCTGTCGTTTTACAGCCTAACTGGACACGTCACTCTGATTTCTGGAAATAATGATATAAAAAAGAATCAGTTTATATATTAAAAGTGAACTAAGAAACGCTTCCTTAAACCTGACCATTTTTCTTACTGCCCATATACCTTATGGAGTTTACATTTCTGATGGGATGATTAAAAGTTTCTATAGACTACCCCGAATTGAGACTACATAGAAAAAGGCTTTGTTCAATGTGTGTGGTATGTGTGGGCAAAGACTCTTTTAATTTTCATTTCTAGTTGGATGACATTATAGTGCATGCTGGTTGACTGGGGCAATACCATTCAGAGGATATATCAGTGGCAAGTAAAAATGCCAGTCCAACCTCAGTGGGGCTACCAGAGTATCGTCTTACTCTCTTTCATAAGCATTACTCAAAATGGAAGTTTTAGGAGTGCCTTGAAAAACTCCATGATCCTTTTATTTAAAACACAGCAAATGTTAACAAGGGCTTAATATATTTAATATAGAATTGGTTAAAGAAATTACAAATAAGTAGGAGAAAATATTTATTTTGTAGTAGGGAAACTCTGTAGATGACGTGGACATGTCAGTTCAATTAATGGAAATCCAAATGGAGATTGTACTTCTATCAGACTGGTAGTGATGAAAGCAGTGATACTCCATAATGATGAGAGAGTTAAGGAATAAAAACAGGGGCACACTTCAGTGTAAGTGTGTATTTACATTTTTTAGAAATAATTTAAAATCTGTCAGTTTGCAAGAATAAAAATAATATCGAAGAATGCTTGTCTGCCCTTACCCAGTTATTACCCACAGTGAATATTAACTCCCAGCTGTTTTATCATCTCCTTTACTCCCTCCCCACCACCCCCTGCTGCACACACATACACAAGTAATTTTTTTCTGAACCATCTGATAATAATTGTATACATTAGAACTTTAGGCTTTACTTTTTTTTAATTGAAATTTTAAAGATATTCCCTCAAATACAAGTGAAAAAAAATACAGAGAGATCTAGCACATTTACCCAGTTTCCCCTATGTAATTTTTTTTTTTTTGAAGTTTTTTGGCCGGGGCTGGATTTGAACCCACCACCTCCAGTATATGGGGCCAGTGCCCTATTCCTTGAGCCACAGGCACCGCCCCCTCCATGTAACGTTTTTGCAAAAGTGTAGTACACTATCAAAACCAGGATATCAATATAATCTACCTCTCTTTTTTAGATTTCCTGAGTTTCATTCATGATGTGTACATGGGTGTGTAATTCTCTAGATTGACTTTTACTCTGTCCTGAGGGATAAGCCAGTTGTGCATGTTGCTGTTCAAGTAAAGTTTAAGATTTGTGCAGATCTGAAGACTAAATTAGTCTTTTTGAAGTGAAGGTGAACCCAACTTAATGAAAGATCATAAATTGTGTAATAGAAGAAAACAGCACTTTCTTTTTTATCTATTGCTTTGTCTAAGGAACATGATCTTTATCCAGAAAAGGAACACTGTTACAAGCAGAATTGAATTAAACCTTAATTCTTTTTACTGTGAAAGAATTAGATATTCTTCTCTGCCACTCCCACACCTCTGTATGAAAAGATTTGCCATTGAAACAGAGTTAGTATATGGGGAAGGAAGTTAATTCTAACTTTGGGTGATATTGATAGAATTAGTGTCTCATCAATTTCTCTACCAATTTCAAAATGTCTTCACTAATTTTTCTAAATGGTGACTTTGGGGAAACCACTAGGAGTAGAGAGGTGGAAAATGGTAGGTTTTTAAGATTATTTCAGTGATGCAGGGTGATATTCAGGCTTAAAACAATTCCTATAAAAAGGTTAAGTTTGAAAGCTTCCTGAAATAAGATTCAAGCATATTGCATTTTGTAGTTTTACAGATTAGGAAGAGGAACAGGTTTCCAATGAGTCAGCTGGGTCCTCAGGAAGGACAGCTGTGCTGGAAGCCAGATGACATGAAGGATCTTCTGTCTCTGCCACCATTGATTATGTAACGTTGGCCAAGGAGTTTAGTAGTTTTTTCACCTGTGACAGGATAGGTGATGTTGCATGAATTTTAGATTCCTTCCAGATACAGAAGTCTATGACTCTCTTTTACTTAAAAACATTTCTATTCTTGTCAAGAGAAATTTGAGGCCATAATCAAAATGGTACAAGACTTTTTTTTTTTTTTTTTTTTTTGGTGGTTCCTAAACCTTAGTAACCCTGTTTGGGATTTTCCATTCTTGTGAGAAAGTTATTTAAATCTCAGGGATGTGTCTTTGCTAAGTGATCCCCTGAGAAGACATACAGTACTTTCCTTCCTCTGTTCTATTCTTAATTTATTTGTTTCTATCCTTCAGTAAACAGTAAAGTGGATGAAAGGTGGCATGTCATATGGTTTATGTTTGGGTCTAAGTGCTTGCCTTGTTCTGGGTTTCTTTTCTGTCTGAAGTGATAGAGTCTTGAGACCTGGAATGGATCAGGCCATGGTTGTCTCTTGAAGCTACCTTTGGTAAAGTGATTTCAAGATTGAATATGGAGTCCGTAAATGTCGGAACAGAAGGAGAAGTCATCTAAGTGCATTAAACCAGTATTGAGTGTAGGCCAGTAGAAGAGCATGCATCTGTTGCATCTCTGAGTATTACATAGAGATGACAAGAATTCAAGAGAAGACCACTGTTCACGTATTGATAAGGGAGATTTGTCATATGCCTCAAAGAGTAAGAACCTGGGAGTTCTCTGGAGTGGACCCTGCCTCCTGTTAACATCTCTAAAGCTGACAGCCAGGTTCAATGTCTGCCCCTTTCTTTTGGCGAACCTCAGTTTCCTCTCTTGTGAAGTGAGGAGGTTCAATTAGACTTCATCTTTGGTCTTTCCAGCTCTAAACTTCCTTGGATATAGAATTGTGTTTTTGTTTTAGAAGCATACTCATGCATCCAGCATCAGTCGGAAATAGGCCCATTCTTCCAGATAGACGAACTTTCTGTGACAGAAGTTTATCACCTACCATTATGAAGGCCCCTACTAAGGGCCATGCACTGTGATCTCCAGTTCTTTTGGTGGGTAAGAGCCTATTTACAGAAGAGGAAGTAGGCTCAGTGTTTAAAAACTTGCCCCACAAACCACACAGTTAGTAGAGGAACAGGATGTAAGTGTCAATATCATTCTGGACTTCATGTCCATTAATTATTACTAACTAAAACATACTTCTCATTAGCAGCAAGTTCTTTAAAACATACCCTCTATCCAACAAATACTGTTCACGTCTTCACCTTTTCCTAGTTTAGAATTTCCATCAGAAGAACTGCATGATACTGGAACTTCTAATTTGGTCCATATAAAAATGTGGCAAGATTTTCCAACACTACTTAAAATTTCTGTATTTATAAAAAACATAAATAACCAATTTCATTTCTATTTCCAGCTGATTCTGGAAGTAGCCATAAAGTCAATTGATTAGTGTTGATGTATGAGATTAAGCCTATTATCCATTCTTGTTTGAGTCTTTTCCTTTGATTTTACTGTGGACGAGAATGCTCACACTTGTACGAGAATGCCCAGGATGATAGGAACACTAATAATAGCTAGTATTTATTGAGTACTTGCTGAGTGTCAGGCTTAAAAGACGTCATCCTTCTTAATTCAGAAACTGTATGGACTAGATACATTGCTGCTCCTTATTTTTTAGATGAGAAATAGGCACAAGATGATCAGGTACATTTTGCATAGTAATCTATAAGTTGCAAATCAGGTCTGTCTGACGCTGATGCTGGTTCCCTTTCCTACAACGTGGTCTCTTACAGTAAAAGAAAGATTCAAAATTCAGGCTGGAGGCCAGTTCAGGCATTATTTAATGTCTAATTTTGCTCATTCAAGTATTTCTCTGCCCTCTATTCTGGTTTTCTGTTTAATATTGTACATTTTAGCCAGGCAAGCAAACTTTAGGCTTTCAAGAACATATTACTGGGACCCTAAACTATCTTATTAGTTGCCCCTCTTTTTAGGAATGATTCTCGATTATCACATATAGGCTAAGTAACTCTTTCTATGGAAATGTTAGGGCTCAAGTGGCTAAGGCGCCAGCCACATACACCTGAACTGGTGGGTTCGAATCCAGCCCGGGCCGCCAAACAATAATGACAGCTGCAACCAAAAAATAGTTGGGCATTGTGGCGGGTGCCTGTAGTCCCAGCTACTTGGGAGGTGGAGGCAGGAGAATCGCTTGAGCCTAGGAGTTGGAGGTTGCTATGAGCTGTGATGTCATAGCACTCTACCCAGGGTAGAGGCTCTGTCTCAAAAAAAAAAAAAAAAAAGATTTCCTGAAGATTTCTTTTGGCTATTCACCCATCTTCTTGCCTCATGACTGTCCTGGTCACCAGTCTATTCATGGCTCCTCTAGTTATTGATTTTTATAATTGCGTCCTCCTGTGCTGGCTTTCCTCTGTGGCTGGTGCTGACTCAATGCAATGTATCATATCATTGTTTTGAGTCAGTATCAGGGGTCCTTCAAACTTTTTAAACAGGGGACCAGTTCACTGTCCCTCAGACCGTTGGAGGGCTGGACTGCAGGCCCCAGGATGAGTCGGCTGCTAAGCAGGATAGGCAGCAGTGGCAAGGCCCCATTAACCTGGCAGGCCCGATAAAGGTCCTAAACGGGCCACATGTGGCCTGTGGGCTGTAGTTTGAGGATGCGTGAATAGATGTTCCTTTCTAAATTGTTATTAAATGCAAGTTTCAGGTTAAAGATGAGACAATTGTGCAGAAAGGATTGTTAGAGAGTTTTCAAAGCACCACCCCTCCATCTAAAGTCATTTACTAGTTTCTATAATACTCGGTGTTTACTGGCCATTTAAAAATATTGATAGCCATTTTGATATATAAGGAATTTGACCTAATGCTTCATTGCTTCATTTAAGGGAAAGAGGAGTTTGGACAGTTTGATTTTATTTTAACTGCAGTGGAATCTCTGTAAGTTGACTACCCAACGGACTGTAACAAAGTGGTCAACATAAGGAACTAGGATGGCTGTACTGAGACGTACATGTGGTACACGTCTGGCCTATGAAAATTAGGTCAACTTAAGGAGGTGGCCAATGTAGGGATGTCATCAACTATGGAAGTTCTATTGTATATTTCCATTTGTAAAGCAGTAGACATTAAAAGAAAAAATTTCCTTCAAGTCTAAATTCCTAGGAGATTATAGGGAAGTTAGCTACAAACATCCTCCTGCTATGCAGGTGGACATGGGACTGGTGAGGCTTAAGCTGAAATTGCTTCATTTTTTAATACATGACATTTTCAAATGGTCTCAATATTTAGCCATCTTTGTGCAGAAATCATTTGTTACACCCGTTCTGATAAGGAAGTTGCCAACAAGTGGCAAATAAAATGCATGGATTTTTTTTTTTTCTTTGTAAAATGCTTGAAGAAGGTGATGGGATCATCACCTTTTAAGTTCCTTCTTTATTTGGAAGCAAGGCTGAAAAAGGTTTCTGTTTTCCAGTCCATGCTAGAAACCAACACTTTTTATTGTTTTTCATAATTTGCTGAAGGTTGTTGAGTGTCCTTATTGCTATTTTTCTTTCACTGCAGGATGTTTCATTCAGGTGGAATGTGGACCTGCCGTTGGAAATGGAAGCCAGGTCTTCTCTTCTTACTTACCTTACATGCTATGTGTGTGCCTCACTCAGGTAAGACATTCACTTTCAAACCCCGGATTTAATAATGATTACATCATCTGTGGCATAAGTGTGCTATTTACTTAAGTAAGCTGACTTTCATTTGTTACCTTTTTTTTTTTTTTTTTTTTGGTCTGTTTCCATCCAAGGGTTTTTTTCCCTTTCTGTGATTGCTCTGTTCTTTCTGAATTCTGTGTGAATACCATTACTTTGATCATTGGTTTACTTTCTAATGAGTTTATTTCTTTCATCTTTGCTGTCTTTCTTTTATTTATTTCTTTAGCCCATATTGAGTGGTGAGATAACTACATAAATGGCTTATAAAAAGCTCTAGCTGTTTCCTACACTATTGAATAAATATACAGCACTTAGTTCCCCTTTCAAGTTTCCTATAGTTATTTATGGGAAGTATAGATTTTGCTCTTTTCATTCATCCTGATTTTATTGGCTTGTTGCAGTAGGAACTAGGAATTGGAAATTAAGCTTTTAGACTTTTTTTTTTACTTGGTTTTTAAAAGTTAATTATAATCATGGTGTTTTTGGAGTTAAAATACCCAGTTTTTATAATTACTTTTTTTCCTTGAACTTTTAACTAAGACTCTTTTGATTGTCTGAAACTAAATTTTCTATAAACAGGTAATTATGTAAACCAGCCAGTTGGAGGCTGGGGAATATGAATTATGTTTAAAAGCAAACTGTTTCTTCATTATCCAGTTTTATTACTGAGCAAACTCTTTTAAGTACATTCTGTCTTATTCTTTGTTTTCTCCTGGCCTATTTACTCAGTTTATTTTCTGTTAGAGTCAAACTTAAGTGTCAAGAAAATCATTGTCCTTGAAGTCTTATGTATTTATTATTTAGAATTTAATCAAGATTTAGAAATTTCAGATTTATAATCTGTGTTATTATGAATAATATATTTAAAGAACCATGGAAATAGGTTATCTTCTTTAACTGCTTATTCATGGATCAAGAAATTCAATCTGAATTTAATGTATAAACACATTTTTCCAAGCCATCAAGTATTTTAAGAGTTTCTGCTACTTACTTGGAAAAATCCCTGGCACTCCTTTAATGACTTCAAAACAGAACTGGTCTTTGAACAAGTTTTTGTGTGATTTGTTAGACTTTCATTATAAAGTCATTTATTCTATAACTAAATTATTGCCAGGAAGCGGAAAGAAACTTATAAAGAGATTGGAAAATTCAACGTACATTGGATTTTATGATATACTGTTGAACTATTTCTTAACTTTAAAAAGTGATTTTCCCAGAATCAATTTTGTGATCGGAGATAAATTAGGAGATTAAAATTAGTTGAGGTCTATTTACTTTCATTTTTGTTAGGTCAAGCATTGTTTTTTTTTTTTTGCAGTTTTTGGCTGGGGCTGGGTTTGAACCCACCACCTCTGGCACATGGGGCTGGTGCCCTGTTCCTTTGAGCCACAGGTGCCACCCTACATTGTGTATTTCTAAGTCTTCTTCAAAGCACCTCAAATTTGAATGTCAACATTTTAATTAGGATGTGTGCATTCCTGAATTTTTTTTTTTTTTTTTTTTTTTGAGACAGAGCCTCAAGCTGTCCCCCTGGGTAGACTACCATGGCATCACAGCTCATAGCAACCTCCAACTCCTGGGCTCAAGCGAGTCTCCTGCCTCTGCCTCCCAAGTAGCTGGGACTACAGGCGCCCGCCACAACGCCCGGCTATTTTATTTTGGTTGCAGCCATCATTGTTGTTTGGTGGGCCCAGGCTAGATTCGAATTTGCCACCTTGGGTGTATGTGGCTGGCGCCTTAGCCAATTGAGCCACAGTCCTGAATTTTAATCACCTGCATAAATGAACTGAAACACATATATCTAGGCTAATTAAAAGGAATCAACTGGGCTGGGATCATACTGAGGAAAGAGAATCACCTTGGTGCAAAATTTAAGGAGGCGTTCATTCTCAAGGTCATGGGAATCAAAGTACTTAAATTTTTAAAGTTACTCTCAACACAAGATTTTCTTTTATTTTTCTTTCATCACCCAACTCTTTGTGTACATCAAATCACATTTTGTGACAGGTAGCTTTCCGTGTTCACTTATCCGGCCTGAATATTTTCTAAATCATGACTAACATAAAATACCAACACTCAACATGTGAATATCTGAATTCACTGAAACATTTTAGGGATTATAATCAGCATTTTAACATAAAATAACTCAGCATGTGGTTCCTTAGAATGAACTCACTGCTAATTAAAATAATGCATATTATAACTTTTCATATATCTAATATTTAAAATCTTGTTTTATGCATAAATCAAAGCATAATAAGGTAGTATTTTTGAAGATATTTTGGGCTTAATTTGATGTTTACACCTCTATTTACACATTCATTGACTTTTTTACTTCTCTGAATGACACCTAGATGATTTCAAGTCCAAGTCCAGTGGCTTTAAACAGCATCTTGATGCCAATGTCTCCTAGATCAGGGTCAAGCCTGGCCCCTTCCTGGACCCTAGAGTCACCTCTTGGGTTGCCGATCCTCATCTCCCTTTGGATATATGCGTGTAGTCAGCCTTCAATTTCACTTATGCAAACAGAACCCCTGGTTTCTACCTTCTATTCCAAAATCTACTTCTCCCTTAATCCTTTCAACCTATCTTTCTAAAGGACTACTGTTTTCTCCCGTCAGTATTTTCTAGATACACATGGCCTTTCTGTTCCTTGACCATGCCTTTCTGGTTTCCTGTTTTTCCCAGTCTCTTCCTACTCATCCTTTTCATCACTCAGATCTCAGTTTAATTATTCCTTCCTCATTCCCCAAATTCAAAGTGAGGCCCACTGTCACTCTTTCATGTCATGCTTATGATAATCTGTATAGATTTTGGTTGATCATTTAATATTAATGTTTTGCAAATTTGACTATTATTGGTAGTTTGAGGGTGGCAAAACTCTTTTGATTGTTAAGACTTACTCTTAATTAAAATGATTAAAAAGTAGAATCCTATTGTTCAATTTGGGTAATATTCATAGTTTAACCCATATAATAGAATTGTAATATTAAATTTTCTAGTTGATAAATTAACATCTGTACTTTCTTGGGACAATCATAGAACAAATAATATAAGGTTGTGCCCTTCCAGATTTTAAAGAGTAATGTAGAAAAACAACTCACTGGCTCTTAACAAGTGAGTTATATACAACAAGTGAATATAACTTTTAATAAGAAGTACAACAAAGGCTCAGTGCCCGTGCTCAGTAGTTAGGGCGCTGGCCACATGCACCAGGGCTGGTGGGTTTGAACCTGGCTCAGGCCTGCTAAACAACAATGACAACAATAACAGAAAAATAGCTGGCTTTTTGGTGGGTGCCTGTAGTCCTAGCTATTTGGGAGGCTGAGGCAAGAGAATCACTTAAGCCCAAGAGTTTGAGGTTGCTGTGAGCTGTGACATCACAGCCCTCTAGGGCGACATAGTGAGACTCTGTCTCAAAACAAAACAATAACAATTGAGTATTTAAGGGGTGCTATAAAAGTGCACATCAAAACAACAAAACGTGATTGTATTTATTCACTAGCTTGACAACATCTAGAGAATTTGGTGGGCATCCAGTATAATCAAACTTGTTAAGAACAGTAACAATGTTGGCTTTATCTTTTGGGAAAGTAATTGGGTAAAATGTTTTAAAAATTAAGAATGTGTACATTCTTTGGGATGTCACTCCCATGTGTAGGCATTTATATAAATAAAAACACATAATAAAAATGTCTCAGTATATGAACTGCAGCATTGAAATAGCAAACAATTGGAAAAGACTAATTGTTGAAGAACAGGGGAATATATAAATTATTTCATATTCATACCAAGAAATACCATGTAATCTTTCAAAATTCTGTGGTTCGACTATGCACACTGGCTTGCTAAGCTGTCTATGGTAGTAATGTTAAATTAAAAAGCAAGTCATGGAGCAATATCAAATTATCTTAGATCTGTAGTAATAGATAGTATTATACAACTGGCATGAATTATGTATATATGATTGTGTAAGACTCTATAAACATATTAATAAAATACATGATGAATGATATACACCAGAATTCTAAAGTGGGTTATCTCAGAGGTATAGTTTGCAGAAAGAGGGGGGGAAGATGATGGAACGTTACACACCTCTGAATTTTTGGTCTTATTATAGTGACCAAAATTATCACATGACCACTTAGCATGTGTTACTTTAATAATCTGCAAAAAAAAAAAAAAAAAAAAACCCTGATGAACTCTACAAGTTTGTGTTTTTGTTTTTTAGAAAAAGCAATGTTTAAAAAGTGACCAAAAGGGGTGGCGCCTATAGCTCAAAGGAGTAAGATGCCGGCCCCATATGCCAGAAGTGGTGGGTTCAAACCCAGGCCTGGCCAAAAACTAAAAAAAA
>NW_003852437.1:6459460-6526790 GCF_000181295.1 Otolemur garnettii | reverse complement strand
AAAAAAAAAAAAAAAAGAAAAAAGTGATCAAAGAAGGTGTTGAAGTATATGAATATTTAAATTTTCTGTTAGACACTTAACTGTTAGTCTGGCTCTTTTTTCACTTGATAAGAATCTCTAAAAGATGTTGAGAAGATACATAATGGGCGGAAAGTTCAAATAATAACCTCTTGTTATGTGGTGTGACACCCCATGACTGGAGGTGAATGATATCTCGAGTAGACAGAGGGTTATGGCTTTGAGTTGAGTGGGAAGCCTACAGCCGAGAGCCAATAAATTCCTAAGCAACCCGGAGCCTGTTTCCACACAGGCTTACTCATGAGCACCGAGGAGGGAGCCTCCCTTCTCTCCTGAAACATCAGTGATATCAGCAGATTGTTTCAAAGCTGAGTGTTATTCTGATATTTATGAGACATCAACAGCTAAAAGGGGAAATATTTCTGAAAGTACAATCTGGCCTGAATAACGTACTTTCTAACCTAGAGCACCTAGTTCTGGTAGGCAGGTGATTGGGAAGAAAGAGTCTTATACTTTATTTTGTTATGTTAATTTTTACTATGATCATAGAATGAGCAATTATTATGTAGCATCAATGATTACGCATACATTCCAACCTATATTTAAGTATTAAATAAGTATACCTATTATATTTTTTATATGTGATCAAAAGGCTTTTAAATGGCTGGAAAAATAAACTTTTTATAAGTCTGCAAAAAGTTTTTTTTAGCCATTTTAGTATTATATGTACTTAAAATTACTTAGTGTATCCTACAGGTCATATGTAAGGCTCTGACTGTGCAAACTATTTTGCGTACAATCGTGAATGTGCTGCATTGTTTCAGTCAAGGTCAAATTACTACAAATTAGGACAAATTACTACTGTCTCAAGCTTTCAGCCAAAGGACTATTGTCCCATTTCAGACCTCAGATTAAAAAGAGGCAATCTGATTGAATAAATAAAACCTGGAAAGTTCTATGTAGCTATTTTTTTGAGACACTTTTCTAGGTAATCTCTGAATTGGATGATCTGAATTTGACGTAGTTAAATATGAGACTCCACATGAGGGAGTTGTAAAGTCAATTATACGACTTTAGAACGGCAGCTTCTTACCTTGGCACCACAGTGACAGAGTCAAGTGACTAAGCCACTAACAAATGGGGCCGCTCATGATGAAACCGACACCTCTTAGACAATATTAGGAAGGGGGGACGTCGACACAGAGTCCTGCTTCTCACTGGTCAGGTCAACCTCCAGGCATGGTTGTGCTAATTTAGAGAAAATGAATGAACAGGGTACATCTTGCCTGGTGACCCAGGGCTGTAATCTGTCTCGGGCAGTCTGGGGACTGTTGCTGAGCCATCTCTACACTGAGTGTGTGAAAACCCCCAAGTGTGGGCTGCAGCTGTGGACTCCCTTGGTTTGTGTCTGCTAGGACATCGTTGCTTTTGTGTATCAATTTTTTAAAGTAAAAATCTCTCTGAATTTAAAAACATAACTTTACTAAGAAGAATATTTTCTAGCTCCATCCATGTAGACATGAAGGAGGTAAAGTCTCCATCTTTCTTAATGGCTGCATGGAAGAAAAAGTATCCAATGTACTCAGCCCTCCTATGAAACTAATTTATAGCTTTCATAGAAAAGCTATAACCCAATTTTAGCCCAGGAATATGGGGAGAGGGGAGAGGGAGGGGAGGGGAGGGGGAGGGTGGGTGGAGGGAGGGTGATTGGTGGGATCATGCCTATGGTTCATCCTATAAGGGTACATGTAAATCTCTCTAAATGTAGAATATAAATAACACAATAACTAAGAAAAAGACATGAAGGCTATGTTAACCATTTGGATGAAAGTCTTTCAAATTGTATACAGAAACAGTACACTGTACCCCATGATAGTATTAATGTACACTGCTATGATTTAATAACAAAAATAAAAACATAACTGATTTAGAGAAATGGTCCATTCACTTTAAAGTAGTGAAGTCAGAAGGAATAAGATAACTGGACATTAGATATTTGGAGAGCAGGCATTTGAAAGTGATAAACAAACGTGTTCCAGGTGTCTCAGAGAGAGAGCTAGGACCAGTGTGTGGATACTGTAAGTACCAAATCACTCTCCTAGTAATTGGTTGCCAAAAAAATGAAATCAATTGTCCTTCAGCTTCCCTATCACTGGCAATTGAGACATGATGGAATCTTAACATTAGGGTTTTTAGAAACCCTGAAAGTTTTAATCATAGGGGGAGAGAGAGAGAGAGAGAGGTAGTCTTTTTTTTTTTTTTAATGTAGTTTTTATTGTTTTACACTTGTGTGTATTTCCTTTCAATTTTAGTGTTTTTTTGGTTTGTTTGTTTGTTTGCTTGTTTGTTTTGGTAATAGGAGAGATTAGGCAGGTAACTTTCTTGGACAAGATAAACCTGAGAACTCTAGATTTTAATAAGTGTGTATTAATTCTGAGACTTTAGCAGGTAGAAAATTTTCTACCACTTTTAAGTGACTAATTCTCTAAAGGTTTTCTTCTTTTTTGAGACGAGTTCTCACTCTGCTGCCTGGGCTAGAGTGTATTGGCATCATCATAGCTCATTTGTAACTTCAAACTCTAGAAGTGGACGCAGTCCTTCTGTCTCAGCCTCTTCAGTAGCTGGGACTACAGGTGCATGCCACCCCTGTCTCCACAGCTAATTTTCTTTTTAAATCTTTTGTAGAGTTGGAGTCTTGCTATGTTGCTCCAGCTGTTCTTGAACTTCTAGCTTCAAGCAATCCTCCCACCTCTGCCTCCCAAAGTGCTGGGAACAACCATGCCCAGCAAAGATGTTTTTTAAAGTTTTCAACAAATAGAATATGTACTTTGGCACTGGTCTTATTAAACTTGCAATATCCAGCTTGGCACCTGTAGCTCAGAGGCTAGGGCGCTAGCCACATACACCGGGGCTGGTGGGTTCAAACCCAGCCTGGGCCTGCTAAACAACAATGACAACTAAAACTGCAATAAAAAAAATAACTGGGCATTGTGGCAGGTGTCTGTAGTGCCAGCTACTTGGGAGACTAAGGCAAGAGAATCACTTAAGCCCAAGAGTTTGAGGTTGCTATGAGCTGTGATGCCACTTCACTCTACTGAGGGCGACTTTGTGAGACTCTGTCTCAAAAAAAAAAAAAAAAAAGTTGCAATATTTTAGATGGAGATGAACCAGAGAGAAAAAAACCCAAAGGTATTCCAGATTTAATGAGTAAATATATTTTATAGGGTGGGGCAGCAAGGGAGGAAAGTTTGGAGGTTAAATGAGAAAAATATACAAATCCTACGATGAACATGAAGTCACGTACACATCCTTTTTCCTCCATTGAACTAAGATGATTAAACATCTGAAAAGAAAACAAAGTCAGTTGCCAACACATGGGTGGTAACTCTCACCAGTTCGGGTTAACCGTAACCATCTACTGCGAAAATACACTCAGGAATAAAGGAGCCCAGTCAGGGCTGTTTTTATCATTCTTTGATTAAGACTAATCACTAAAAAATATTTGCAAACTTTCGAATCAGATCCTTTCTCAGAAAAATAGTTTGAATTATGATGAGTTTCTTAGCAAAATATCTTGGTTTATAGTCATTCCTAAACCAGCTTCATCTTAAACCTGCAGATTAGAAATGTTATGCTTTTTTAAAAACTTAACAAACTTTCCTGCGATAAATCAACTGTTATGAGTCAAAAAGTATGCCTTCCTCTAATATATTCTCCTCCAAGTTCGGTGCTGCCGGTTTAGATAAAAGAAAAACAGCATTTTCCCTGGCGCCCAGAAGATGGATTGTATCAACCCATTTAAAAATCAGGATCTTTCTTCTAATTAACTATCAAATTATGCTAATCACTATTATTGGTTTGGGGAAAGATATAAGAATGACTCATAATTTTTGCAAAGCCCCAACATAGGAATTTTTTTAGAAGATTTTTTTACTTGGTCAAAATTTAGGGTAAAGGGTATCATTAAAGTAAGATCCAGATCTGGAAAAGAAAATACTCTGGAAATATTAAATATTAATCACTACTTTTATACACATCTACTGTTCTTCTCTTCTGTTCTTCCTCTCTTTGTATGCTTTATGCCTCAAATATATGCCCAGAAATACAGTATTATGTACAACTGATACTGGCCACTAGTGAATGTAGTTTTGAGGGATTAGTGGCTTAACTGAGCAGAATTTTAAGAAAGAGAATGAGAGTTTCTGATTATACTGATTTCAGTAGCTGCAGTAATCATGCTATGAAGGCTAGACACTTAGACATAATTTGCCTCTGTTGGTTTTTTTGTTTGTTTGTTTGTTGGGGTTGTTTGGTTTGGTTTTTAGAGAAGATGAATGCCACACATGTACACTCAGATTAGAGAAATAGACCCCTATGCCCTTTTTCTCAGTTAGCTTCATCAGACTGTGTACACCAATTGTCTCCTGGCTGGCTCATCAGAGGTCAATACACGCATTAGTATTTTATTTGGACTGTTAATCTCCTCTGTCTTTAGAATGGTAACCTGAAAATCTGTTCCTTGTACGAAGCTCATGACCACAACATTTTTGTCTGAGGGCTTCTGAAGACTTGATAGTTCACTGAACATCAGGGCTGTGGTTTTTCTTTTCGAGCCTTTGCCAGGTTGACATAGGGTGTGTGTGTAACTCAGACTCTTTCCAAAATCCTGGTTATGTGAAGCTAACTCATGTTCCTTAATGCTAAGAAGTTTTAGATGGGGAGACTGATATAAGAAAAATAGGGGATGAGTGTGATATGTGATGTGGGGCAATTGCAAATACTTCATATGATATCAAGTGACAACAGATGAGATCTCAGCAGAGTTCTCATGGAACTTAGATAATGTTAAAACTGCATCTTCTAGCCGAAAGCAGTGGCTCATGCCTGTAATCCTAGCACTCTGAGAGGCCGAGGTGACTAGATTGCTTGAGCTCACGTTGGAGACCAGCCTGAGCAAGAGACCCCCATCTCTAAAAAAATAGCTGGGCATAGTGGCAGGTGCCTATAGTCCCAGCTATTCGGGAGGCTGAGGCAAGAGAACTGCTTGAGCCCAAGAGTTTGAGGTTGCTGTGAGCTGTGATGCTATGGCACTCTACCAAGGGAGACAAAAAAAAAAAAAAAAAAAAAAGAAAGAAAAGAAAAAACAAAACAAAACAACCTCCCCCCCCTGTATCTTCTAGCAGGGCAATGAACAAAATATTTAAAGACTGGTATGGCTTTGTCTTTGACCATTTGAACAGATTTCCCTGTCCTCAGATTGAATGGTTAGTTGTAAAACTGATGCAGCCATTGGAGTGGTGAGTCAGCCCTGATGATACCAGAAGGTGGTGAATGGGGATGGGGATGGAGAAGGGTGATCTAGGCAGAGAAAGGGGCAAGGGCAAGGACAAATGCACAGATGCATTGGAAATGACTTTGAAGGAACATACTACTTCTTATTACTAGAATAAAAGGTCTGCAGACGAGGGTAAGGAATGAAGCTCTACAGGTTAAGTGGGAGGCCGGCTGGGAGGATGTCATGCTGAATGAGGACTTCCAGCCCAGCAAGCCCTAATTCAGTGAGATAAGTCTACTTGAACATGAACGCTGAAAGGCACCGAGGTTAGGAACTTCCCTGGGGCTGTGGTTAGGTTACTCAGTGACACAGTTGAGTTTTGTTAATTCAGTCTGCAGCTTTGTGCTTTCTTTTTTCCGTCATACTGTTGTGCTTCAGATACGGTAGCTTAGTTTCCCCATTAGGGATCAGCATTGATAGATACATCTCGAAAAGTTGGCGAAAGTAATGGCACTTCTTCAGATACCTTTAATGCCTTCTCTTTCTTGTTCACGCCCATGTTTAGATGTGATCACACCTTGCTGAATTTAGATCAGAAATATCTCCTTTGCCTTTATAACTTTCACCTCCCAGGCTGTCATCTCCTCTGGGTATAATATGTAAGAGCTCCTGAGTCATCTCTCCGCATCCAGTGTTTCTGATAAACCACAGTTGGAATCATGTCTCAGCCCTGATTCAGTTTCCTTGAGGGTTCTTGTTGCCCACAGAAATGGGTCCAATATCCTTAGCCTATTTTCCATTAGCTTTATAATGTTCTATCGAATCCCTGCCAAATAGTAGGGTATCTCTTAAATATTTAATGATGGTAGAAATTAAAGAATTTATATATTTTTTGCTTAGCAAAAGTGGGGTTGCCATAGATATTTAATTATTTAAGAGAAGAAATTCGTGTTTAGCCTAGGTACGGTGTTGACTTTCAAAAGAATAAGTGAGTCAACCCTTCTGTCTTTGTGGAAGACTAGCTATTTAGAAGAGGAAATTTCATAATACTTTACCATAATTATTTGTGCCAAGAGGAGCAAGTGGTCACTCTAAATGAGTATGATACAATAGTTTTTTTTTTTAATAAGTAAAAAAAGTTGCTCCCCCCAGGAACTGAGATTTTCATGGAAATACTTTAAGTGCTATAATCTCATCACTATTAAGATGTACATTCCTTTTTATATCTATTTTTGTTGAAAATAGAAGAAATTGATTACAATCTTAAAATTCTTTTACCTTTGATCCTAGCAAAATCAGGCTGAGAGTTATTAGAAGTGATTACATTGGATGGCTGGCTTCAGTTTTTCTGGAGGCATAGCCCAGTTGTCACTTGATCAAAAATTAGCTTCAGTTCTTATTAGATGAATGTGGTACTCCAGTAAGGGGAGAAGGGATCCTGTGAACTGATTTGCTATTTTATATCCTTTTCTTTCTCTAAATAAAAAGCATAGGAAGATATCTTCAGAAATCTCATAAATTTCAAAATACCTATCAAGCTTTTTCAAACTCTGACTAGTAGGTACCTTTGGATAACAACACATATTGACTTTCATCACAAAAATAGTTACGGTAATTAAATATGAAATACAAGCTAACTGTCCACCAAGAGGGGATTCGTTATTAAGGTATATTTATAACATGGAAAGTAGATATATCCCTGCCTTTATTTTTTCAGCTGTTTCGTGAAATGGGCTAACGATTAAAATGTACTTGAAAAGAGCAGGACATAAAACTGTGAATAGTACGGTTCTTAAAACAATAGTCTGAGTTAAAAAAATAAATAAATGAAATACAGCAAGATCACAATCTTTGTGCTCTTAAGATTCAGGTATTTCCTTTTTCATCATATCTCTGTGTTTGCAGCAATAAGCGTACATTGATTTCGTAATATGAAAATCAATGCATACTGTTTTTATAATTTGGATATGGATAGGATAATCATACTACTTGATTTGATTTGTATCCACATGCAGTGCATACACACAATGATTATAGATTACATATGTATGCAGAATTCCCTAATCTATTACTAGAAGTTATCATGCCAAAAAATGATTTGAATAGTGATAATCTTGCCCTGAAAACTGGATATACCACTTCATCTCTTTGGTCTAGCTATGGGGCAACCGAAACTTTCAGTATTTCAGGAGCAAGTGTAAAATTGTACAACCGTTTTGGAAAACAGCTCAGTAGTTTTATAAAGTTATATGTATTTGTATACACACATGGCTAAACCATGATTTAATAATCCTATTATTGGGTATTTTACCAATAGTAATGAAAACATTTATCTACAAAAATATTTATATAAGAATTTTATAAAATCTTATTCATATTAATAATAGTCCCAAAGGAAAAATTCCAAATGTCTTATTAACATATAAATGGATAAACAGATTTTGGTATTCATAATATAGAATTTCTCAGCAAAAAAAGGAATGAACTACTGATACATGCAACAGTATGAATGGAGAGCTCTCAAACATGTTGAACAAAGATGGGGGACATAGAGTATCTTATGATTCTGTTTCTATAGAGTTATGGAATGGGGGCAACCAAGTGAGAATAATAAAAATAAGAATAGTTGTTGCCTTCAAGGAGCAACTTATCCGAAGGAGACACAGTATAAAATACACTGTGTTGATGGAAATATTCCAAATTTTGATGGGAATGTAATTACCCAGGGAGATGTATATATATATATATGTATACACACACTTATCACAGCTCATCAAGAGGGCACTTAAAATTTTATGTATATTATACCTTAATGAAAATAATCTCATGTAATTAAAAAAATACTGGCAGTGGTTTTAGGACATAATAGAATTCCAGTACCCCCACAACTATAGGGATTTTCCTGCCTAAATCAAGAATTCAATAATAGCTTTCTAAAACACAACTTGTTGGTTATATTTGCTGAAGTATTTTTGACCAGCAAGAAAGCAATAGTTACTTTTGGTATCTTTGTATTCGTTGTATTTACTCAGATATTTTCAGTAGTTAAAATTGTTTTTTGAAAGTGATGAGAAACCATTTCTGCAAAGATAGAAACTTTGCCTAGCTCAAGCATACGCTTCCACTTCACCTTTCTGTAGCCTCTACACACATTTGAAAGTTTGGGTCACTATACATTTGCCTGGCAGCTCTTTTCCTTGAGAGCTTCTGTCCTGCATTTACTAAAAACAAATTCAGCCATCAGCAAATTATGTTTCTGTTAGGCATATTTTTCACACATATACTGGATTTCATTTTTTAACTAGGACCCTATGTCATTCTAGGACCCTAGAATTTTTGATATTTTTGGCTTGTCACCATTAATAAAAATTAAAGATTAAATAACGAGTGGCTCAGGAAATCACTCTGTTGCCATTATTCTGTGCATATTTGTCCTTTTGTTTGTTTTTCTTTAACAGTGGCTTATCATTTATTTACTGTCAAGTGATTTGTCCTTCTTTCACAAACTCATAATGTTCTTAAAAAACTCTACAAATCTCTTTGTAAATTTTGACGGGTCATCAAATACAAAGCATGAACCAGAAAGTGAATTTCAGTCAAACACTTGGCAATTCTGACCTAGAGTAGACGCACCACCTGGTGGAGTGGTTGTTAAGGGGCTGTTTGTTAGTGACTTGAGGGGGTAGGTGGGTAAGTAGTGAGTTGAAAGCTTCCGTCAAGACAGTCTTATTTCTGAAGAAACACCTGCTATAACTGTGTCCCTGCACAAATATTGCTTTTTTTTTTTTTTGCCTTTGAAGAGTGTAATGAGAATGGGGCTATTGATGGAAGCCAAATACTAGGACCCACAATCATCAACTGTTAATATTAAGATCCCAGGTGACTCATAGGTTATATAAAAAAAAAAAAACTAGATAATTTGAGGAAGTATTACATACGATTCAGTAAATCCAAAGGGTGAAAAGTGGTATCCTTCTGAGCTTCTTCAGTACGTGTTACGAGGAGAGACTCAACTTTTTATATCTTAAAGTTGAAGCTCATTCCCAAGTTTCATGCAAATTTAAAATTAAGCTGATTTAGCAGATGTTTTGCTATGCAGGACCCGTGTTAGTAGTTATACAATCATGCACCACATAAAAGACATTTTGGTGAGTGATGGCCCGCATGTACAATGGTGGTCCCATAAGGTTACAGTCACATCACTTAAATGGTCAGTAACCATTCTGGGAAATGCATTGTTAGAGTCTACGTGCACAAGCCTAGATCACAGAGCCTACTGCACACCTGGGTATAGACCTATAAACACATTACTGTAGGCAAGTGTGACACAATGGTAGGTCTTTGCATATCTAATTCTGGAAAAGGGACAATAAAAATATGATGGTCTAACATTATGGGGCTACCATTGTACATGGGGTACACAGACAGAAATGTTGTTATAGAGCTGCCCAGTGTTTATCTTTTTACTGTACTTTTATTGAAGACTAGTTAGGAGAATTTCTCATGGACGTCTGGGAGCAATCTAAGCTCTTTTTCCTGGCTTCAATGTATTAATATCACTGTTTTCTCAAAGACATCTCTGAAACCTAATCCATGGTAAGATATGGTAGCAATTCTTCTACTGTAGACCTGTATTTTTTTAATGTCTTTCATTCTAATGTAAACCATCATTGTCTCTAGCCTTAGCTTTTGTAATAGCAGAAAAACCAGTGCTGTTGCCTCCTGTCTTTCTATGCAATCTGGCAACAAACAACTTTGATATAAACATTTCTCAAAGTTTACTTTGCTCAGGAACTTCAAAGAGCTTTCAGTTGGTTAAGTAAAGCACAGCCTTTATTGATTGACATTCAAGGTCCTTTATCATAGGTCCTCAGCCAGTACTTTCTAAGCTGTTCTGCTACTTACACTTAATCTAAGAAATAAAGGAATATATAAATATTCTGAATATCCATTTTTTCTCTCTCTGCTTTGAATTCTGTAATGATTTATACTTATTGTTTGTTTTGTTGACATATTTTGTTTTATCAATATGTATGCATTTTCTGTTTATGTTAGCTTTAATATTCACAAAAGCAATATAGATAACCGCAATAAAAATGAGTTAAAGTGTGTTACTTAAAGGGAGGCATTTGTATTCAGGGTAACCCATTCACTCTACATATTTGATATGAAGGGCAGGGAAGCTGTGTTGTAAACAGGTAGAATAAGGCACAGTCACACATTTTCAGCTATATTGGGAGCATATTTACGTAAAGGATTCAGACTGCTGTAAATCCCGGTGGCTCATTGTTCATTTTCATCATTTTTATCTCTGTTGATGTATACCTAAAACTTCATAGAACCTAAGAAAATCTTCACAAACAGTTCATAACATAAGGACCCTGGCCTTATAGACAACATGTCTAAAAAACCATAGAGTTTACTTCTTTCTGTCTTCACTTGGTTGAACAAATGCTGTGGTAGGTAGGCATATTCCTCCACTGTAATCCACCTTCCTCCCCTTCACATAGGAGAGGAGGAGACATGCAGGGGTGGTCTGTGGGCTCCATGCCTATTATTTAAGGACTGTTTTGTTTGTCTGTGGTATATCTCAAAAAAAGTATGCAAAGACCTTTTTGTTTTTTGGTTTTTGCTCATCAGCTTCTGTTAGTGTTCGTTATTTGTGTTTATATGTGGCCCCAAACAACTTTTATCCTTCCACTATGTGGTAGAGAAGGAAAAAGCTTGGGCCCCTGTAGAGCTTCCACCCAGCTCCACCTTCCTTTTCTTTACATATCCCCGGAGGCTCGTAGCTTAGCAGAACCTTGGGCTGAGGCTCCAACGTATTAAGTGGACTTGAGATTCAGAGCTGCTATTAATTTTATTTTAGCTATGTTATGAGTTGGCCTGGGATTTTAACTGAATTTTATAATGTTACTTCCCTGGGAAAAAGAACTCTAAAATTTATATAGCCGACTTGGAACTTATTATTATTATTTTTTTGCAACGTAACAAGTTCATACATTTTAGACTTGTGATTTTTGACTATTTAAAGACTAAATATTTCAAAATTTATTGTATCTCTGCACTGTTCTTTAGAATCAGAATACCTGTATCCATAGTTGTAGTCAGTGAATTATTGAGAAGCATGATACAGTGTTTCACACTTTTAGTAATTTATCTGATATGCTTCCAATTTAAATAAGTATGTGTAGATTTTAAAAAAGGAGTCATCTCTCTCATAATTAGTTGATTTATTTATACTAAAATTAAGTACAGATGTTTGATTTTTAAAAATAGTTCATGCTGGATTCATCCAGAAACATGATGATGTACTTTTGACTAATTACTGGAAGATTTACCTAAGAAAATAATTTAATGGAATCAGGTTTCACATGTAAAGATGTTTCTTTAATACTATGTATGGGAGAAAAAATTCAACACCTAAGATTTCATTAATACAGAATAATTTTATGAATTATGCCAAAATGATCATAGTTATAATATAAAAATACACATAGGTGTAATATGATGAATAAAATATCAATACTGAATATTAGGTAGACTATGTAAAATATGTTTGCATACAGATGGCTGGACTTAGTATACAAGCTCTAAAAGTCTTTAAAATAATTCTGCTTGGGGCGGTGCCTGTGGCTCAAAGGGGTAGGGCGCTGGTCCCATATGCCGGAGTGGTGGGTTCAAACCCGGCCCTGGCCAAAAAAAAAAGAAAAATTCTGCTTGATTTGCTTCTGAAGTTGCTTCTGGAGCAAGAACACAGGCATATTTCAAACTATGCATCAAAATAATTCAAAACATTAGTTTCTGTTTCTGTGAACTCCCTTCTAACATAAAAAGGTTATTAATAAGTGATTTCCAGTAGTTGTGTTTCCATTTCTGGTCATTCCTTCAAAATTGTGAATTTTCAAAACTCCTGTACAAAGAAATGTACTTTAAAAATTAAGCTAGAATTTTACAGAGATAATTGACGTATCTCATTGGCACTGATCATTTACAATATACAATGCGATCAGGATTTTTCAGATTCTCGGAGTTTTCTTTTTTCTTTTTTTTTTTGGTCTTGAATATGGTTCAAGACGAGTGTCAGGCTGAATGCTGACTCTTTTTTACAGAACAGAGTTGTTTTGTTCTTATGTACCCCTTGACTGCTCGCTGTTCTTTTAAATTAATGGTGAAAGAACAAACTCATTCTATGAGACTGAGATCATCTGTTATCAAAACTTCGTTATTAGGTGGAGACAAGGACCTCATGGCTGAAGCGATCACAGAAGCATCTGCAGAAAGGGCTGTACAGTCAAGTTGAGTGAGAGTTAAGGGTGTATGTGTTTGGAGGGGAGGTGGGTGGTTAGTTGGCTGTGAATCCTTTTTGTTGACTTACGGGATTTGGATCTGCATACATTTGCTTTTTATTTAAAAATCTTTTCACTTTAAGAATCCTTTTTATATTTATTGACATAGCTCATCCTTTCAGAAACTGATAGCATCCAGAAAAATCTTAATACACTATTTAGTAATTCAGTATCAAATCATGGGTATTATGAAAATATAATTCCTTATCCTGATCTGAATATGAAAAAGACTGGTATCCTGTTTTGCTCTAATACTTTGTGGGATATTTATACATAATTAATTAAGTTGTTTTCAGATATAATGTAATTGCCAATAGGATAGTATGACTTTTCCAAAAATGTTTTAATTTTTAAAGCCTCATGAAATAAAGGATGAGGCAGATGAACCATAACTTCAACTTAAATAATGATAGAAAGAAAAAAAGAGGAATTTGTTAGTTTTTTTTTTTAATTTAAATAAGTCTTTGAAGACTAGGAGGAGCTAGAAGTACTGTAGAAGCAATATTCTATGTAAAGTAGAAAATTTCCTTATTCAAATTAATCAAACAGAGTTTACCCTTTATGTTAGGAAATATTTTTCTTAACACACTATGAAAATCAGCACTAGTAGTGCCCGTTGACCCATGACTAGATTAACAAATTGTGGTATATGTACACCACAGAATACTATGCAGCCATTAAAAAAGATGGAGACTTTACCTCTTTTATGTTCACATGGATGGAGCTGGATCATAGTCTTCTTAGTAAAGTATCTTAAGAATGGAAGAAAAAATATCCAATGTACTCAGTACTGTTATGAAACCAATATATAATCACCTACACTTTCATACAAATGATAAAACATAATTATGGCCCAGAAGGAAGGAGAGGAGGGTGAGGGGAGTGGAGGGGGTGGCCCAGTGAAAGGAGAGTAATCAGTGGGACCTCACCTATTGTGCATATTGCAAGGGTACATGTCAAATATATTAAGAGTAGAGTATAAATGTCTAAACAGCAATTAAGTAAGTGGGTGAAGGCTATGTTAACCAGTTTGATGTAAACATTCCAAATTTTATATAAAATCATCACATTGTACCCCAGTAATGTACACAGTTATGATCTAATAAAAAAAAATCAGCACTAGTAAGAAACAGATTTTAATTAATACAGACATAGAGTGAGCTTCCAAGGCTGAGCACTGTTACTTATTTTGAAGATAAGCTACTAGATATTTATAGGAGTATACATTATTTTTTCCATTACTTATCTAACACGAGCACTCTTTTACCTGCACCTGGTGTGAATGTTAAGAACTGGTTACCTGGGCAGTGCCTGTGGCTCAGTGAGTAGGGCGCTGGCCCCCTATACCGAGGGTCGTGGGTTCGAACCCAGCCCTGGCTAAGCTGCAACAAAAAAATAGCCGGGTGTTGTGGTGGGCACCTGTAGTCCCAGTTACTTGGGAGACTGAGGCAAGAGAATTACCTAAGCCCAAGAGCTAGAGGTTGCTGTGAGCTGTGATGACAGGACACTCTACCTAGGGTGACAAAGCGAGACTCTGTCTCTAAAAGAAAAAAAAACAACAACTGGTTACCTTTGATCTCTCCTTCTATTTCTTTTCTTTCTTTGCAAGAAGATCGTGTAACTGGTCTCTATTTGTCTTGTTCAGCAATCATTTATTTCTATAATTTTATCAATTTTCCCACTGAATTACCTCCCATTTCCTCCTCTAACTCATTAGGAAGTTTTCAAGTTAAAATATGTCTCCAGTCATGACTCATTATAATGACTAACAATCACCAATGTGTTAAAACTTAATTTTTGTGAAAGATAAAAGTCTTTCACTTTGAGATAAAGTCAAACTTAATCAGAATCACAGGAACTCTACTCTATTTTGTGTATTATTTCTTGGTGTATAAAATATGTTTATTTTATAACCTAAGCAGATTTTGCACATGCACATACCCCCAAAAGAGAGAAGGGAATCATTTTTCTCCTGTTACAGATGAGGGGATTAAATTTAGTAATGATGAAGTGACAACTATATAGAATTAGAAGAACACAATCTGACTCCTAGTCCCTAATCACTGCAAAGGTTTCTCATGTTCATATACCTTCATGTGCTTCTACTTTTCTGATTAATTTTTTTTGTCTCGATAACCAGGAGTCAGAGTATGTTTTTTAGACCTAATTTTAGCTCAGTAATTGTAGTCACCACAATTTCTTCCATTACATTTCAGTTACAAGTATCTGAGAATTTCCGAGTGAAGTTTTATACCAGTGATTTATAAAGTCCAGTCTCTCTGATCTTGGGACCAGCAGTAGAGTGATACCCTGGAATTTCATCCAAATGCAAATTCCTGGGCTCTATCCCAAACTACTGGGTCCAAAGTCTGGGATGGGGTGGGAGCCCAGGTTTTCAAAAGTTCTCCTGGTGACATGAATGTAAGCTAAGGTTGGAGAATCACCATTTTAAACTATTAATCACTGCAATTGAAATCCACGTTAATTATACTTTAATTTTTATCCGGCACTACCCCAAGAGCCTATCCAGTGTTTATAATATTTTTCTTCTCATGTCTGCATCAGTATGCTGGCTCCTGAGATGAGAGTGGGGGGTGTCATAGTTCACTATATGGGCTCTGAAGGAAAACTGTGAGTGGGAATCCTGGTTTTATGACTTCCATGTTGTATGGGCCCAGGAGGAGTCCTGTGTGAGCTGAAGCTGGGATACTTCCTACCTTGCAGGGTCTTTGTGATAACAAAGTAAGTGGAATGTTAGCTGTAACTGTTGTCATTATTCAGCACAGTGGTTTGCACAGTGAATAATGAAGTCAATGTTTTTCTGGAAAATGATATTTTAAGTTTCAAGCAAAGACCTCAAAAATGAACTATTTATTTATTTAGACAGAGTTTCACTCTGTTGCCCTCAGTAGAGTGCTGTGGCATCACAGCTCATAGCAACCCCCAACTCTTTTGGGCTTAAGCAGTTCTCTTACCTCAGCCTCTTGAGTAGCTGGGACTATAGGCACCCACCACAACACCCAGCTAATTTTTTGCTGCAGTTGCCACTGCTGTTTTAGCTGGCTGGGGCCAGGTTTGAACACGCCACCCTTGGTATATGGGGCCAGCGCCCTACCCACTGAGCCATAGGCACCGCCCTGAGCTTTTGATTTAAAAGATTTTCTAGGTGTAGCGTATAATATTCGTGGCTCATTACCCAGTGTTTTGTTTTCCTTTCTGAACATTTTTTGCTATTTCATCTTAATAAATAATTTATTCATAACTTCAAGTTGCCATAAAGAGAACATGTCTGCAAAAAAATTGAAGGTGAGCAATTCTCACTTTTTCTCTAATATTTTCATTTTTAAAAGGGAGGAAAATAATTGTACAAGTATCACCCACCTTCTGCAATCTTTATCTACTTTTGTTAACTATATGATGATTTAAGATCCTTACTAGAAAGAAAAGAAATTCTCACAAGGTGAACTTAAGATCAACTTCTAGTGTTTCCTTCTTGAGTGAGTAATCGTTATTTGTGGGGAAAAAAACTCTCATCATGGAGTTACTGCTCCTTTGTGATCCAGACAAAAGGTAAATGGACCTGTGAGTGGTGTGTAGGTGTTTCACATACTTCAGTAGCTAAGGCATTCCCACTTACTGTTTCAAATTTCTTGGTCCTCTCTAAGTTTGCATTAAGTGCAGTATAACAATAGCCCTGTATCTGCCAGCTGCCTCAGGAAGGGGGTAGGAAAGAAGGGGGCCAGCGCAAGGCAGCTGTGTAAAGGTTAGATCTGTGAGTGCCACCCATGAACTTCACTCTTCACTCTCCACTGTAGCCCATGTAGCCTGCAGCTGTGTGCTCCTTTATTTTAGTTGCTAATAGGCTCTGGCAAGGACAAAAACATATTCTGCTGGAAGAAATTTTGTATTTGCCACTGTAGTTTTTTCTAAAAGCAGAAAATCAGAGTAGGGAGAAAGGTTAAGAATTAGGTGGTGAAAACATGGTTGTTTTTTTTTTTTTTGTTGTTGTTCCTGATGGGATTCTCAGCAAAAGGGGTTGGTTCCTGCGAGCTGGAAGGATGTGGGAGTGAATATGGTAATATCATTCATTAATCACGAAAACCATATTAAGAAAAGGGCTTCCCCTAACCCTTCATGGGATAGACTAGGTGACCAGATCCGTGTTTGGGTTCAGAAATGGCTGTTCCCTGTTCAGAATCGAGAAACAGATGATGTGTTAGAATTTTGATGTCTTGCCTTTCCAGCCAGGAAAAGAAATAAAAATATGCTTGAGAAGAAGACAGATTTGATTTACTATAACCTCATAGTATTGAATGCATTCAGTGGGCTGAACGTTGAAAATATTTTATGTGCCTTTTCCCTGATGGTCATTAATTCGGGATTTGAGGAGGAGGAATTTAAAGTTTATTTACTCTTTTCCATTTTCAGTACCAGAGTATAAAAACATGTTCTTCCTAGCTTGCAAAATCTATTTCCAATTTATTATGCACCAGAGGAACTGTAGCTTCTTATTTTTAGAGTATAGAATTCTTGCCCATGTAAAATAACTTAGATTTGTTTCCAAAAAAACCTGACTAACACTTCATTTACGTAGCTAGGTTTGGTCAACAGTTTTGTCTGTGGGAGCTCAGAAGTAAAACTTGCCTTTGTCTGGAAGCCCCCAGGGGGGCCCAGGAAAACCCATCTCCTTTGGAGTTGAGATCGGAAATGGCTGTAAGTGGCATAGTCAGTCAACAGAATGTAGCAGGGTCTTTAATGGAAGAGTAAAAAATTCACTAGCAAACTAGTGTTTTTCAATTATCTGGGATATTTTACTGTTTTCCCACCAAGATCTAACCTTTGCCATCCCTGGGCCTGTAGGTCCGACACGATGAACGGTCTCTTCTTTCTCGTTGCTGCCCTTTCCTCCCTTCTCCCCAGCCCCCCAATCTTATGGCTGCTTTAAAGCGTGTAGTTCAAAGAAAAGCCACAGTGAAAAGAACTGTGTCTTTTTAGGCCCAGTGAGACATGTCCTGCAGCCCATGGGCTTTGTGTGAGGCTCCCTGTGATCTCATCTTGCAGAGTCAGAAATGAAAAGAGATTCTTCTGTTCTGTGTTTGCCAGCATAACCAGCACGCTGTACGGCGAGAATGCAGTGGGGCTCCAGCCACGACATGACCCTCTGAAAAGGATACTAAAAAAAGCTTTTTGGAAATGTTCATAAATCGATCTTATTATTTTCACATGATTCTTACGTTTTTTAATTTTTTTATGAGCACAATTATTGATTACTGTTGGCAGGGTTAATGGAATAGAATAGTTGATGAAAACTGTTGCCCTCTCCTCTTTTGGGGGGGGATTAATAGCTCTTTTTCTGCACGTGTACTCATGACTAAGTAGGAAAATATGTGTCACTGCTCTTCAATCCCCCCCCCCCATTAACTAACCATCTTCATTCACAGCTTGTAGAACTTGGCATGTTTTCATGTTAACTTTTTTGTCCAGTTGTTAGGCTTTCAATGAGATGCGAAGAACTATTACCTCAAAAAAGTGAACTGCATTTTGACAATTTAGTGCTATATGGCATCTTGTGGTAATAAGAGCTTCCCAATGGGACAATTAAATAAAGGTCTTCAGAGTAAACTCTTTAGAGTAAAAGACTGTCAAATCTAAAATATATGTCATCGGTATTTCAGAAAAAGAGGAAGCATAAATACAGAAACGGCACACAATTCTTAGATGGAACAGAATCTATTATTGCAATATGGGTTGTCACCTATTTTTTGATTATTTATAAATAGCTAGATCTTTAGAGTTTGAGTTTCTGTCCTTGTGGGAAATTCGGGTACTGAACTTTTCAGCAGAAGGGCTGTACTTGCCACACAGTAGCAAGCGGGTAGGATATTAATGATATCTCACACTTCACAAAATAATGTATTTAACTTGGGATGTATTTACATAGATGTTGAAAGATTTTTATTTTTACTAAAAGTAAAGTTTGTAATTTATTGTCTTGATGACCTAAACTGGCTGTTTTCCAGTAAATGATAATGTTTTTAACGAAGATATTTTCTTTTCTTTCTTTCTTCTTTTTTTTTTCCCTTGCTGCTTTTGTAAAGGAAGTCTGGGTTAAGCGGAGTTAACATTCTGTTGGCTTAGATAATGAGCCACCTCATTCCAAGACAGTTTCTCTAGGAAATGATTTCCTTTTCGTACAGATCTTGCCATGGGGCTTGGATGTCATGTGGACATGACACATTATTGACCATAGAAGAATGATAGCATTTGCGAGAGAGATGAAAGAGAGCAGATTATGTTCATTTTATAACACATATGTTATATCTTTGGGTTTTAAATTAGTGGGAATACCCTTGAGCCTCCACTCTACCAGAGAAAGAAACAAGGGGCCATAGTGTGTCCTGAAGGGTCATAGCAGTAGATCTTGAGCCTTTCAGGGAAGATCTTTTGTCCAGATAGCTGGAAAGTTAACATATGGAAAGAGCAGTGCACTCTCTAGTTACCATCCTAGCCTGGCTACACTGGGAAAATAGCCTGACACTCATTCACTTTACTGAGAGCTCTTTGAACTGTTTTGAAAGCCACAGAGTGGAGATGGTTACAGGTTTCCACTGTTCAAATGGTGGTAACAGTGAAAAAGCATGATCTCGTCTTGTGTTTTGTAAATTTCAAAGAGACCATATAACACAAGGCTTGATCGAGACAACATTAAATTATCTTCTTGCTTGAATTTGTCAATTATTAATCAGCATCTCAGTGATCAAAGTCCCCCAGGAAACATTCTTTGGACACAATGGAAAACCCCAGTGGTCAGAAAAAGCCCTGTATGCTGACTCATTTGTTTTAATTCATCACCAAGAATATTTATTGGCTTGGCAGGGTTATATTCTCCCTGAACCATTTTAGTATTTCCCCAAGTGTTTGCACATAACATTAGAATCATGGCGTAGGACAGACCTGGACTATCAGCTGGTTCGTGTCTCTCATTTTAGAGTGTGGTTTTCTGATGGGGAATTAGGTCCAGGCAGACTGAGCCCTAGTTCTGGGAATTTGGAAACATTACCCGATGTTCTCATCTTTTGAAGATGGGATTGATAATCCCTATGTCACACTGTGGTAAGCCTGAAACTATACAACAGATATCTTGGGTACATTGTAGTTGATTATTGAGAGACGAGGAGATTGAGTCGCAGAGAAGTTCATTGATTTGCCAGTTGTTGTATCAGCACTTACGGGTAGGATTTCCGTCCAGGACTTCTGTGTTTAGTTTTATGTTGTATCCACACCATCCCTGCTCTTAATTCAAATGGATTTTAGTGAATGAAATCTTTTTTCACAAGAGATAGTATGTGGTGTTTCCTGAAGGAAGGCTGGTGGAAATTGCACTAAGTAATGATACCAGATTGCTGATGGAGAGAGGAAAGTGGTTTTTCCAGTAATTCTTGGGGAATGGGTATGTTATTCTCTTCTGTGGTAGTTTCAAGGTACTTCCCAGGTGAGCCCCAAGGTAAGACAGTCCGACTTGAAATTCTAGAAATATAGCCATTAAAGAAAATACAAAATTTCTAGATGAAAGATGTAAGAAATGACTCAGAGAGGAAGCTAGAAGAATAACATTTCATGTAAAAAGCAGGGAGTCAAAATAGTGAGTTTGGCTAAAGGAAAAAAAGTGATGAAGAGGAGAGAATGACAAACAAAATGACGACATAGTGGCAGAGAGATTACACGCATTGGTGGCTAAGGGATGCGGACTTTCTATGCCATCATAGCCGCCATAAAACAATAAAGTATGCTTGTAAACCACAATAGACTCTAAGAGTCCTGTTACCTGGCTCTTCAGAAATAACAGAAGCCCAATTGTTTGTAGAGGCAAAGCTGGGAGGAATACGGAAAAGTTATCAGCAAGTATTTCTTGGCCCAGAGTAAGGAAGAATGTTCTAGCAGTAAGAGCTGCCCCCAGTGGAATGTCCTATTCCCCAAAGTAAGGAGCTTCCTCTCTCTGGAGAGTCAGGTGGCAGCTAGAAAATTGTCAGGCAAGAGTGTGAGCCAGGGGTTCTGGTATGAGGTCAGACCGAATCAGATGACCCTGAAGGTCCCTTGCCGAGATTCTGTGATGTTCTGTGCCTGTTTGGGTTATGCCTTATTTCTCTTTCATACTCAACGATTTTCTGTTTTTCCATAAATATCCTTGAATATACAGCAGACAGGACTTGGACTGATGAAATAAGATTAACTTTGATAATTCTTTAAATAAATTACATCAAATTCAAAATAATGTATGTTAGAGGAAAATAACAAAATATAAGATTCTGAGGCCGAGGTGAGGTGGCTCACACCTGTAATCTCGCACTTCGGGAGGCCAAGGAGGAAGGATCTCTTGAGGCCAGGAGTTTGAAACCATCGAGAAGGAGACCCTGTCTCTACAAAAAAATGGCAGGGTAAGGTGATGTGCACCTGTAGTCCCAGCTACCCTGGAGGCTGAGGAAGGAGGATCACTAGAGCCTCAGAGTTTGAGGTTGCTGTGAGCTATGATCATGCCACTGTAATCTAGCCTGGGAAACAGAGTGAGACCCTGTCTCAAAAACAAACAAACAAACAAACAAAAAACCCCGGTTCTTTTGAAAACCATAAGGCCTATGGCAATGGTTGTAGATCTTCATAGAGTGAATATAGATGAGTTTATTCATTGCATATTATTTGGGCAGAGGAAAGAGCTTACAGAGAGTACAGTAGTAAGAAAGCAAAAGGCACATACAAAGAACTTCAGGCAAATAGTCTTCTCCAGTGCAGGTGCCTGGAGGGTAGTCCCTGAGAGGAGTGCAGACAAAAACAGTCACACAGTGGAAGAGCTTGAATGTCAGGTTCACATGTTTAGATTTTGGCGGACACATGATTTCTTTTTATTTTTTATTTATTTATTTTTTTGGTTTGCTTTTAAAATAGAGATGGACACGATATGAACCTTACTACTTAATCATTAATTTGGTAATGGTGGGGATGAAGGTTTAAAAAAGTAAAGGATTGGAAGAGAACTGTAAAAAGTTAGGTGAGAAAAATTGCTGGCCAGAATTTAAGTACCAAGAGTGAAGACTGATAAGAGGGGCACACAGGAGAACGTTTTGAGGCTAAAAGTGGTGGGAATTCAGTCCCTGGGAGGGTAGAGTTACCTTTCATCGAAATGAAACACGTGGAGAGAAAGGTCTTGGAGGGTATTCATGGGAAAACAGGTTATCCTGTCCACTGGTGACCCATGCTGCAGCACTGGCACTCGAGACAGAGGTCAAGAGTTAAGACACAGATTTGGGAGCTGTTTAATAGAGCATGGAACTGAAATCATGGAATTTTATGGACTTTCAAAAGGGGGAGAAAGAAAAGAGACCTCTGAGTTGAATTGTGGGGAGCAGTGGGCATTTAGGGAAAAAGAAGAATAAAGTCATCAGAGAAGGTGGCAATAAAAGAATACTTAATGAATAAGAAGAAAAACCAAAGTCAGGTTTTCTTGGTATCTGAGAAAACAAAATTTTAAGAAAATGTACTCTGTGATCTTCCCTGAGAAACCTTAAAGGGGAGAAGTAAGGAAAAGCCTGAGATAGAAGTTTCCAGGAGCATGCTGACCACCCTCCAGCGGTTTGGAACTGGGGTGGCTTTGCCATTTTGTAACTGTGAAAGAACAAACAGCAGCAACATGAGGCATCAGTCAAAGTGACTTTTTATGTCTCTTTTTCTCCCTTCTGGGTGACTGCCACGTCTCTCTGTGCCCAGGTGGGCAGTATTCTTCTCCTTGGGACCGTGGCTCAGACTGTTCTTAGGAACAAAGACTTACAGTGGGATTAAATTCTCAGTTTATAGTGGGATTAAATTCTCAGCTTTGGATGGAGCTCCCTGGATGACAGTGCAGTTCCTGTTTTTCTTTCCTGGGGAGAAGCAGGCAATCAGGGCATGCTAGCTGGGGACTTAGGTTATCTCTGAAACACTGTCCTGTGTGCAGCAGTTCCTGCGGAGACTAACTTCGGTCTAGTAGTAGATCAGAAATGGCAAATCTCTCGGTCACAAATGGCTTCATCAGATGTACAGATAAGAACATAATTGGGAGCACTTTAATTTTTTTCTCTTTCTATGGTTTGCTGCCTGGGATTATGAAAATAAACAACTGCAGTCCTTGGTTCATCTATTACGATAAGCATGGTAGCAGCTACAGTATTTGCTGCTGCTAAGCACATGTAGTCATTCTAATATAAACATGAGAGCCACCAAATACATATTGAGGCATATTCTAAGGTGCTGTGTACTTCACTAGGCATTGTGTATGTGTCATACACAATGTCTGACAATTAAGTTGGTGAACTCCTCCAGAAAAAGCTCCGTACCTCATTGCTGGATATCGCTATGGTCACCTTCAAAATACCCTCCTTGGGAAGCTATGCACTGATGCCAATGCCTAAGTCCACCCTTCAAAGCAATATTAGAACTTTTTCTGCAACGACCATCAGAGTTGTCACCATATGAAATCTGACAGTTAAGTTCTTGAACTTGCCACCATGCGCTTATATTGGTATCACCGTACAGTTTGATAAGGTTTCATAACCTTGGTATATCAGTGTCTCACAGTTGTGTTCGTGATGACGTGTGGTGCCTTGTTGAGTGCCATTCATTATCGTGTGTTTTTGTGTGCCGTATGACGATAGTTCTGAAGAACAGAAGGGTGGACTAAGTACTGGCATCAGGGCATCATTTCTCAAGGGGAGTACTTCACAAGCGACCTGAGTGACACTCATCAGTGAGGTGTGGAGCACTTTCTCTAGGACGACTTTGTGAACTCAGTTGTCAGCCCTGACACATACTACATATATGCACACACATACATAAATGCATATGTATATATTTATCATCTTTTATGACAACCCCTCAAAGAGGCGGTATTATTGTCCTTATTCAGATGAGCACACTGAGTTTGTGAGATCTTATAAGTGCCCAAACTCAGATGGGTATAAGAACTGTGCTGAAAAATGGCCCTGGGGCAGCCTGTTTCGAACCTGATACTCTCCATCCCAGGTAGGGCTGGAGTTGCTAGGGTATGGAGGTGTTAAGACTGCCAAAGGTGCAGTGAGGGCACTAAAGCCTCGACATAGAGGGCTGAGTACCAGGGAGGCCAACTTGTACCAGCTCTGCATGTGCCAGTCAGAGTCCCTTCTGATACAGGCACTTCAACAGGGGCATCTTCTCTTCTGATATAAATTTCAGGGAACACGGTATCTAATTTTTATCTTTGAAATTGCTTGTCATTAGGTTGGCATTTTGGGGGGTAAACAAAGAGTTTACACTTATTGAAAGTGGTCAAATAGAATAAGAGTTTAAAAAGAAGAATTTTATATTCTGCCTTTTTGAAGTAATAATTAAAACAAAGTAGACTGTGGCTCAGTATTAATCTTCTATGGACTATTTTAGTGAATGCCATAATGTAACTCAAGTAGCACAATCAAAACAAACCAGAAAAATGGCAGTGAGGTGCATGTCAGGGGACACATATCTTTTTTTCTAGTGATTTATTCCTGTGAAAGGAGCTCTATATTCTTAGAGAGATTTAAATTAATTGGTGGCTAGGCTCTGCGGTTCATGACTATAATCCCAGCACTCTGGATTCTGAGGTGGAAGGATTGCTTGAGATCAGGAATTTGACACCAGCCTGAGCAAGAGTGAGACCTTGTCTCTACTAAAAATAGAAAAAATTGGTCGGGCAATTGGTACCTTGAGTCCTAGATATTTGGAGACTTAGATAGCAGGATCATTGGAGCTCAGAAGGTTGAGGTTGTGGGGAGTTGTGTTGATGCCATTGTACTCTAGTGCTGGGGTGACAGAGTGAGAGCCCGTCTCCAAAAAAAAACTTGATGGTAATTTGTGGCAAGCAAGATGGGTCTGCTGGGCCTGAGTCTGATTCCTCTGTAGGGGCAGCTGCAGCCGCTTACGTGGAGGATGACACATATGCATTTTAGTGGATTTCCACATGTTCCAAACAGTGGAGAAGGGGGGTTTGCAAGGGTTGGTTTTAGTTAGGTGCATCAGTAGGCCTGGCCGTGGGTTTAGTTGGTAAATAAAGCTCTGTCAGGAACAGCAAGGATACTTTAACCTTTATATTTATTGTTTGATTTTATTTCTCTGTCTATCCTGATCTTGCTAGGGCAGAAAAGTGGGCTGCCTTAGGGACTCACTATAGATGTATATGAACTGACTATGAACAGTGAATAGTTAGTACCTGATCATTTTGTATCTGACACTGAATTTAAATATACTTCGTAGGTTGGAAATGAAGAAATGTTTTGACAATGTCTCTTTAGGCTATGTGTCTATGATAATCTATTGAAATTAAAAAGAATAAATCTTAGAGTTTAATAATATAGGTTTCTTAAAATATGTAGATAATACCTAATTTTCTTTAGTTACAGTCTAGTGATTTCTTTCCTAACAAAGGCTCTAGAGTATTATTCTCTATAAATTTTAGCAGTAGGAAATAAATGTTTGATGTTTCATATAAGCTAATATCTAATTGATATATCATCAAATTCATTTTAAGCATAAGATATCAAAATTTGACATTTTATTACACAGAGTTCTCCGCAAAAATTTTGCTGAGGTGATTGCCATTTCATAAATACTCACAATGTGGTTAATTAACATCATTAGGTTTATAATTTTATGATCCTGGATTATCTAAAAGAAGTTAAGTATAATTCTTAATTTCATCTGATATGTAACTATACATTTTAATTATTCAAATAGTAATGTGTATGTATGCTCTTGTGCTATGTGTTACCACTGGCCTCCTTACAGACTTAGAAATGACCAAAATATAAATTGACTTGTCTTTCAACAGCTAACTAATTGTTATAAAATTTGTCAAAATTTTTCCCTTTTTTTCCCAGGACACGTTCTACATTTCACTGGATGCAATTGTCTCTATGTTTTAATTCTCTAAATTAATGTTAATTCTCTAAATTAATGTAAGAATTTTTAAGTTTTGATGTTCTCAAATCTTCACATCAAAGATAGGTATTAATTTTTAACCAACCAGCCACTGGACAAATTTCTGATATTAATTTAAATATTTGTATATATTAATAGTGTTCTGCGCTCGCTTTGACAGAACATGCACTAAAATTAGAATGATACAGAGAAGATTAGCATGGCCCCTTTGCAAGGATGACATGCAAATTCATGAAGCGTTCCATATTATTTTGCCTTATTGTAAAAAAAAAAAATAGCGTTCTTGGGAATCTGATGTTAATTACGTAAAAAATTTCACAGTCACTTACTATAGGTCAATAAACTACATAAAACAAGGACGGACCAGCTAGAGACTCGTTTGTACTGTAGACTGTCAACTGTCTGTTGGCCAAATCCAAATGCCTCCTGAGAAGCTGGAGACCAACAGCCTGGAGAAACTGACACGAGACATGGAAGTTAAGCTTTTGATTAGGGAACTACCAACTGTACTTCCACCAGGGCTGATGTCAGAGCTTTCTAAAAACCACACTAAAATTAGAACCTCTCCTAACCCGCTGCTTTGCCTGAGTATCCAGATTAACATTTGACATGTGTTCTTGCTAACATTGCCTTGTTTCAAAGGACAATTCTTTTGTGATATCAAGGGCTAGGCTCATGCTGCTCTGTCATACATGGCACTGGTGAGCAGGCCTTCCTCAAGACTAGCCATGCTTCCAGGATCTTTGGACTTTGAGGACTAATTACGTGCCAGTCTAGCTATGAAATTACCTGTTTAATCTTTTCATTGCAGCTCTTTATATTTAATGCTGGGTAATTGTTTTTGGATTGCCTTACGTTACAGAAACTTTAGAAACAAGGTGATTTTTTTTTTCGTTTTGTTCTAGTGTATTGCTCTTCAGTGTAACGGGATAAGTATTCCCTTCTGTGTTCTGTTGTTTTACAAGTGTGGTGCAGGTCGACTTGGCATTGGAAACTCTGGCTCCTGATCCACAGACAAAAAAGCTTTCAAATATTAGATGCAGAGTGAGCTAGTGCGAGGCCATCCTTGTTCAATAAAGTTAACTTCCCTTTTTGTCTTACTGACGCTAAATACTGCTTATTAACAGCGGCTTATGTGCGCAGTGAAACCAGATTGTCTCTCCCACAAGAGGAACGTGAGCGGTAGGAGTTAGCTTAACCTGTGTTGTTATGCTGACGTTCAAGTTATTTTGCAAGGAAGATAATGTGGAATACAGATGTTCCCAAAAGTGAATGCCCATCTACAGCAATTTGTACATTACAAAATATTTATTATCTACTATGTACAAATCTTCCTAGTCATGAGTAACCTTGTTTAATTCCCAGTGTGTGAATTTAGCTTACCATTCGTGGTTGTTATGGCAATGAAGTCACTTATAAGAATCCAGACATGTTTGTATATTTATTGGTATATAAGGTTATAGCGCATGTAACCGCTAAGTATGTGTATACACATGGTGTTAATCTATGTGATTAAAAACTTGAATGTGCTAAGCAAAAGGTTAAAGGAATACACCCTTACTCTTTAGTTAAGAATAAAATGAATAAATAAAGAGACTTACATTTTATGCCTACTCTGAGGCCCTTTTAGCGTATTTCTAAGGGGAAAAAAAGAGAGAGATAAAAAGGCATCCTTGTTCCTGACTCATCCCAGGTAGAATCGGAGACACCTTTAACTCATAATCAGTGACGTTGCTGTACCTCCCCCTTAAAAACAAGTGGCAGTTTTTACAAGCTTAGAAAATGTATTTTCAGGCTGGATGGTATATATTTCTGTGGTCATAAGGTCTCTGAGGGCATCCTCCTGGTAGAAGGAGTAGAGTATGCCTGCAAAGTCATTTTCTCTGGCCTTCCTGGACTTCAAAATGTTGCAAGACTGCTTAGATGGTAACATTTTTAATGTGTACAGAAAATAGAATTCTCATAAAATGCAGGGGTAGGAATTAGTTCAGGAAGCCATATGGAAAAATGTCTTAAAAAAATTTAAAAGGAATATGGTAAGAGAGTCAGCTTCTTCTTAGCAGATATTGCAAGGAAATCTTTGAAATAGAAAATTACATAGCCAGGAATCCACATCTGTCTTTCAAAGGGATTAATAATGATGTGTCTAGGGCGATAGCAATTAATGATGTAATTAAAGAGAGCCATCTTTGGAGCTGGTCTTCTTGAGTTTGAATCCTTGTTAGCCTACTTCCAAGCTTTCCGACTTCTGTCCCTGTCTTTATTAACTTCTCAGTTGTGTTATTAGTAACTTCTGCCTCATTGAGTTGCCCTGTATGGTGTGAGGACTTCCCACGTATGTTTTTCACGCATGGAGACATCAGTGGAGAGCATGGTTGTGCCACTGAACAAGCATGCAACCTTGGACAAGTTGCCCCCTCCCATTCCCTTCTAAATTATAAAATGAAGTAATGGCCTCCATCTGTCTAATTCTATTCTGCTTAGAATTCTGTAATTCTATGAGTATTTTCCAATGAATAACAAATTTTTTTGCAGTTTTTTTTTTTTTTTTTTTTTAGCCAGGGCCAGGTTTGAACCTGCCACCTCTGGTATATGAGGCTGGCACCCTCTCCTTTGAGCCACAGGTGCCTCCCCTGAATAACAAATTTTTAAAAAACTTGATCAATGTGAAACTTGACCACTTGAAATACCCCCCCCCAAATTGTTTTGTTTAGTGAATGTAAAAAGTGGAACCTAGAGTCAGTCCTTATGCCAAAATGTCTTGCTGTTTAGGGTTAATCTAAAACTAGTGCTTTGGTGCACCTCTCCAGGAACTGATAGTTCCAGCATTTGACAGTTCAGCTGGTTGATACAAGAATCTGTGTGCACAAGGGGAGTAGAGTGGAGTGGAAGGCAAGGGGGGTGGTCGTGGGGGAGAACACAGCAAGTGGAAAGAGGTATGGTACAGTATAAAGGAGTAGAAAAAATTCTCCAGAACCTGGAGAAAATTGTTGAAAGGAATAATAAGTTTATCTGGGGATTTATTACAAAGTCTAATTCCAGAGGAGACCGATTTCCTCAATGCTTTCTCAGTTCATACTTAGGCTGGGAAGTAGTGGTGATGATTATTTAAAATGAGAAATTATAATATCTTAGTACTCAAGGGGAAGTTAAATGGTTTTTACTGTGCCAGGCAATACAGTATATTCATTTAAAAGGAATTTTAGGAGCTAGGATACCTGCCATTAACCTCAAAGAAAATTATTATGAAGTTCCTAATTTCCTTAACGTTCCTAGGGACGCTTTAGCACATAATAAAGCATGTAGATTGTAGAAGTTGGCATAGTTGACTCGCTCTTCAGTTCTGTTTTACCCAGATCAAAATTCTTAAGCCACAAGGTAGTGCTCCAGTGTTCTCGTATGAGTTTTCTAAAACTTATGAGAAATTTTTTAAAATTATCAAAGGTACACAACGGGGCCATCACACAGTTGAAAAATAAATGCCCATTTTTTTCACAGTCATCTGGCATGAGTTGTTACAGCTCTACGGTAGATATGTATTTATCTATTTAATAAGGAAAACTAATGAGAAATATTTTGTTTTATTTATTTTTAAATACATTGGAATAAGTATGATTTCTGTAAAAATACAGGCTTTTTAAATTAAACTAGATCCATATAAATATAGGTCTATAAAAATATGTTTTCTATATTTTCTATGATATTAGATGTTTTAACAGATATTTAAAGCCCATTTCCTGCTTTTATAATTTTTTTAATTCAGTATTTTTATATTACCTAAATAAATGCCTATGCATTTTTCATTTTCCTGAAGAACTTAAAATTTGCATTATTTGAGCTAAGTAGAATGCTTAGAAGGAAGAAATATAACAATTTTTAAAGATTAGATAGCCAGAGATGGTAAACAATAATTAAGCAAATAAATTCAAATTTTTATAATGTAAGATATATTTTTTTATTCCTCTTAATATAATGATAATTAGCAGGGGTATCAAAATCTTTTACTAATGACCTGTATTTACTCTTTATTTAAATTTTGCTTTTTTCCCCCCTCGTGATCTCATTCAGTGAAATTCTTCTAAGAAAGATAAACAATTTGGGGGGATATGTACTTTGACTGTATACAAGTTCGAGTTCTTGAGATTATAAAATTATAAATTTTTAAAATTCTAGATTTTAAATTACAGATTTTGGACATTAGAAGATATAAAGCTAGGATGAATATTTTCATTATCATTGAAAAGGAGATCAAGAGTCAAATTAGAAAATACATTTAGTTTCCAAGTATAATAACATTAAATCACCCATGACTTTTTGATTAACTAGATTCATAGCCATGAAAATTTGAGTTCATTTGTTTATTTTTGTAGAGTACAAAAAAATCAAGAGTCTGTGTGTGTGAGAATTATCTGTCAGAAGACAGCACAATTTAAAATTAAGTGAATTTTTCAGTCTATATCTTCCTGGATTGAAACCTTAAGATGTATAATACTCCTTATTATTTAATTTGACATGCTTACCTAGTGCTTAGAAGTTTACAACACTGAATTCCTGTCTCTAAAGCTTATCTAAATGCTAGATGAAATGCACAAAAGATATTTCTGTTGAACAATAGTCAGAGTTCCTACTGGACTTTCTTTTCGTTGGAAGATTGAAAGGGTGCTCAGGGAGAAGTCAGAGAGATCCAGCTCACATGCTAATAATGATTTATTATTCTGGATTTATTACTCTGTGAAATGTGAAAAAAAAAAATTCTTCCCTAGATGGTGTCACTGATTGCTTTGTTTCCAAAGTATTAGCGATAAGAAAAATATTACATGAGCTCAAAAATTGTAAAAGAAATACATACTTGGGAAAACTCTGTCTAACAATGGGGTGATAAGTGGAAGTTTTTTATACTATAGTTTTGTAATAAAAGGATATTTGGAATGCTTCATTAATATCATGTGAATATTTTATGTGAATTTTAGCACATTGCACAGATATATTCTAGGTCACGTCTACTGTGGTTTCAATGTTCTTAACAAAATATTCAACCTTAGAAGAAAAAGTGTGACGTGATTCGTTTCTTGAATATGGTAAAAATTAACTTGACAGTTGCTACAAACATATCTTAAAGAAACAGTGTGGAAGGATGTTTAAAGTGTTCTGATTCTTAGAATTGAAAAGAGGGAAAATACTGCTGCCAGGTAATATAAATTTTACAATTAATTGGTTAAATGAGATTTTTAGACATTGGATATCATGTGATATATTAACATACTTTTTTCTTCAAATGTTTCTATTAAAGTAGTTGGATGCCTTAAAACTGTAAGAAGAAAAGCTTCTGTTTCTATTCTGTTTGAGTCAATAATTGGTAACTAAGAGTTTATGGAAAGGATTTATAGAGGACAGACACTTATACACACACACACACACCTTTTAACATTTCTAATATAATGATATTCATGATGAGTCTGGAATTGTGGCTATCAAGTTGTCATTGTGAGAAAATGGATGGATGTAAACAGGGAAATGTGAAAATCTTGTTAGATGTTGGAAATGAACTGATTCTACTCTCACTTTAAATACAGATAATTCCAATACCCAGGACTAGAACATAGAAAGAACGGGATGGGGATTAGGAGAACTGAGATAACAGCTAGCTCAGCAATGTCAGAATTGTGGATCATTTGATAATTGGATTGTAGAATATCATCGATTGTGAAAGTCAAAAGAGACTTGAGGAATGTCGGTTTTGTATTTTAAAGTTTTGCATGACTAAAACTTTTCCTGTAGAGCAGTTAAGAAATAAACATGTGCCCCTGGATCATTGATGAATTGAGAACATTTTTGATATAAACATGTAGTTTCTTTCTAATCTTTCTTTAGTTTCCAATCAGGAAACAGACCAGGGGAAAAATACCATATAAGTAACCTAAAAAGTCTTAGTATTTTTGGCAGTCATAGTGAAGGCTGTTCTGCTTGTATGTGTTGGCTGATCACTGTAAACATTGTATGCATAATGAAAATGCTGAACTAAAATTTGCTTGGTAAACGTACAATTAAACTCTATATTAGCCTCTAGCTTTTTTGTTTAGAAGTTCTTTTCACATCATGATTAACTGTGCTTGAATTCAAAAATAGTCTTTCCAGTTTACATATCAGTGAATGTGTGAACTTCTAGTGGGTGTTTCTTGACATGCAAAATGGAAAGGAACAGAATATCATAAATATTAGGTTCCCCTTTCCCCCCACAGGCTGTTACGAATATACCCAGTAAAATGTTTTATTTTATGGTTCATGTGAGTGAATTTGTTATCAAATAATTTCATCAACTAAAAATGCACGTTCCCAGTGGCAGCATGGCTGCTAGTTTGGGGCTAAAGCATAACAAATTGAAAAGGAAAGTTTTGTTTTCTTATTGCATGTTTAAAGTTGACACTTAGAATAATTAAACTTGTAACTACTAGCCAAATTTTAATTTGGCTGATGGTATATTAGTTGTTATGTCTTAGATTTGTGTTAAGAACACAAAGAATGTGAAGTTATTTTTAGGAAAAGGCTTTAGTGAGATGGCTTTGATTTGGGGGGTTGAATTCTTAGGGTTTGTTCCAGGTTTATCCCTTAATGTTGGTAATTAAACTGTAGGTCCTATGGACTGAAATCCCAATCATGTCTTCAAGGTGGGTCAAGATATATTGCTCTGCCTGTTGCAAGCTGATAAGAGAACTTCCCAGAAGATCTTAGGGAAGTATTTCTTATCTTGGTGAATGGTCTAACCATCACCTTTGGAGGCTCAAAAGCTTGATTTTTAAACCCACTGTGAGAGTGGGTCCATCTCTTAATGATAGATTTACTTAAACTAATATATTTATTGCCTTATTTGTTTATAGATGTATTTCTGTATTCATTTATTTATGAATTCTCAGGACCAGGGACAGAAGATACAGTAGTAAGGGAGATATCCGTAATTCCTCTGCTCAAAGACCTCACTGTAGAAGAGGGAAGAGAGATGTTGAACAAGTAAATGAAAGTATACTTACTAGCTGAGGAAAGTGAGCATGTCACAGTCAGAGCTCTCAATCAGCTGTTTTTAGTGGGCAGCCAGCATCTACTCCATTGGTCAGGGCCCTAGTCCTAATTATTATAGGTTGTTAACTACGGTACTTTTAATATTGCCACCATGTTTATATCACTGTAATGGGGCTACCTCTCTACTTGGAGCCCCAATTTTGATGAGCCAATTTGTTGTTATATGATGAGTAATATCTATCAGAGGAACAAGAAGAGTAGGTGGTCCACCTGCATAGAAACCCAGACAGTGACATGAGCATGAATAGAAGGCTGTGATGAACACGGTGTTCAATCCTTTCAGAATGAATGAGCCAGTGTTTCCACCTGATGAGAACCTTGATCTTCTTAGCGCTGCAAGGTCATTTGCTGGGGTTTGCTAGCTGGCCCAGCACGGTGCTTGGATGGATATTCCTGTTAGGCTCTTCTTCGACTTTTCTTTTACTATAGTCAAGGTATTTTTCTACATTTGATCTGGTAACAGTCAAGTCTTACTATTTTCAGCAAGATTCTCTTTGTCAAAGATGACTGTGTCTTTCAGTGTCGATGCCAAAGACTTAAAAATTTAACACTTTAAAGAACTTTGTGACTTCTGAGTTCCTGAGGAACTCTTCATCATAGCTCCCAGGGACTGACAAGAGTTTTTATTTGAGTAAAGTAGCTAAATATTCTTTTGGATTCCTATGTTAGTGTTTTTTATATTCTGGACCAAACTGCCATGTTTTTTCTGGCCAACAGATTTAAAATCTAAACATAAAGGTTTATTTTTCATAAATATGTTTTGAATTTGACCTTCACAGGGAACATTTAAAGTGTTGTAATCAATGAGGTTTCAGGTACCTCTTTACAGAGAGCTACTGTGATTATGTTTTTGTGGTTGGATTTTTCTGAACCCATTAGCTACATGGTAATGGAGTGGTGGAATTAGGTTTTGAGAATCCTCACACCACCCGCTTACCAGAAATTCAGTAAAAAACAAACATTGAGTGATAGGTTTATGTGCTAGTACAGTATGTTTTTAAAATGGTATTTGTTAAGCCCTCTTGAGGATACATCAAAGAGAATATGAAAATCCAACTTTGATCAACTTGGAGCCGCCTTATAGTTGAAGTCAGTATCAAATATTAAAAGATCAGATGGGGGAATAAAATTCCGATATAGACATGAGGTAGGTCATTTATCCGGAGGCACCATTGTGTATATTTAGATTGGTGAAAATAGGATAACAGGAAAATGTCGTTATTAAATTTCCTACATTATTTAAAAGTACTGGCCCTCTGTTCATTCCTAACATCATGTGAAAACATGGTTTTTTATAGCGTGAGTACAGGAGCACAGGCCATACTTCAGTAACTAAACATCTGCTTCCCTGTGCTTCAAACAGGTTCGTGGGTCACGAGCAAAGCAATATTTGAACATGACGGATTTTTATTTGAGATATTTAGGCTTCGTAGAAAAAAAAACTGGCTTATTAAATTTATTTTAACTCTTAATGTAAATAGAGGAAGTTGCATTTATCAGCAATCTCTTTTGATTAGTATTCCATGATGAATTAATGAATTTCTCATTATTTAGATTTACGTGGAAAGTTCTACCTTCCAAATTGTTAAGAAAACACTATGATCTTTAAATTCGTCATCTTTGGTCTGTGAATTGATTGGGATTTCATAGAAATGTAATTATTGATTTCCTTCAATAAAGACTTTTTTTTTCTTGGCCTTTTGGAAATACCAATTCTGTGGAATCTAAAGAGGGTTCCAGAATGAGGCATGCTGAACTCTGTGTCATGGTCATCAGGCGGTTGCATCTAAAGCATTAAAGCCGAGGTACTGAGTGACTCAACCTACTTAGGGAGGGGCCGGAGTCAGTTTGCACATCCCGGTTCTCACTTCACTACTTCTTCCAGGGCATCACTGTAAGAATTGTTGAGATCAAGCCTGTTGCTTCATGCAGACATGAGGCAATGAAATAGCCAGCTGTTGCAGGTTGAGTTCCAGGAATGCCAGACTCAGGATGGAGATTTGGGTTTAGAAGGTTTATCAGGGACTAATCCTGAACCAACGCCTGTGTAGAAAGTGGAGGCAGGATGGGGCTGAGGAAGAAGCTGGGCTATGGGACAGTCACAGTGGCCTCTGCAGACACTACAGGCCCTTCAGAGTTGCCCAGGCTGGCATGAGGGGACTGGGCCTAAGGCCCCCACTTTGATCAGTCACTGGTTGGAAACTGCTCAGAGAGGGGACATGGCTTGGGGTGAGGTGTCTGTCTTCAGTTGACAGCAGTCTTCTGAGGGACATGTGACAATGAGCTGTCAGCAGCTGTCTTGGGAGCTGAGAGAAGAGTATGGTCTTGAAGGGAGACCTGGCCAGCACTCTGCAGCATCCACATGTCACCGTCAGGAAATGGTGACACCATGTCATCTCTTGCATGATGCACTGATCCCACATGGCAACCACGGAAGAGGTGGTGACATCTTCCCTTTTTTTTTTTTTTTTTTTTTTTTTGTTGCAGTTTGGCTGGGGCCAGGTTCGAACCCGCCACCCTCGGTATATGGGGCTGGCACCCTACCCATTGAACCACAGGTGCCGCCCATAACATCTTCCCTTTCTAAGAAGAAACTGAGATTTAGGACGTTGAATAACTTGCTCAAGATTACATGCAAATGGCAAGGCTGCCTAACTCAAAAGCTTATGGTCTTTCCTTTATTTTATTTTTTGTTATTATTTCAGGTTAATTTGAGGGTACAAAGTATTAGGTTACAATGTTTGCATTTGTGACATCGAGTCCCTCTTATAATTATGTTCTGCCCGTAAGAGCTGTGCCATGCACAACATTGTGTCCTTAAGTGGGACCCACCCTTCCCCCTCCCCCCTCACTGCTCCCCCTTCCCTTGTTCCCTCGTTCCCCTCCTCCCAACCTTGAATTGGTTTGAGTTCTTCTCTTATGTGTGCATGTGTTAGATCACCTACTGGCTTCATATTAGTATTGAGTACATTGGATTCTTGCTTTTATATTCTCGTGATAGGCTTATGGTCTTTTCATAAAGCTTCTTACATTAAGAGAGATGGTAGGGGGATCATCTAAACTCTAAGGTGCCTCAAAATCTTTGCATTCTTTAGAAAATTTGAAGATTGAATTAATTGGCATTATTAATACTGAGACCACCAACACTACTGCCAACTAGCGATAGATTGTCCATGTCATATTGATGAAACCAAGTTAGATGGGATCCTTGATGTTTAGGACTTACAGACTACATTATGTAAGAGAAGTCATTCAGTAAAATGATATAATGAAATCTCAAGTTTTCTTATCAATAAAATGGTGATAGCACTACCTCCTTTGGAAGGTAGTTATAAGGATTTAATTTGTATGTGCAAATGTGATAATATATGACTTGAGATCTCTTAGGCAACCTAAAACTTATTTTGTATGTTTATATTTTGTATATATAAGCATAGAAGTATTATAGAATATTTGCGTTGATCCTAGTTGTGAAATGAAGTGATTATTTTGATTTTAGTTAGTGGTGTCCTCTTGGGCAAGTCAGTTAGTACCTCTGGGCCTTAGCTTTTTACATTTTAAAAATGAGGGGCATGAGGTGGATAAATTAAAGGTTGTTTTTATGTGGCATTTGAATTATAAGGTTTCTACCAGCAGTAATGTCCTGCTAAATGCTATTGGTGATAGAGACCCAGGAGGGTCAAGATGAAACAACCCAGTTGAAAGCCAACAACTGGCCTGTGTGAGTCCAGTGGCCCTCCTGTGTGCGGACGTTCACAGCAGCTCTGCCATGGTTCCCCATCTTCCCAAAGAAATCCTCCTCCTATTTTAATATTTATAATGTGCCTTATACATAGTACATGTTGAATAGGTATAAACTGACTCTAGAGGGAGTCAAGTCTAGGATCTGAAATCTCATGGAATCTCATCCATAAGTGGAATTCAGTTTAATTTTTATTACGACCTATGGGAAGAAGGAGGGAGCAACTAGACCAGTTCTTCTATCATGGAAAAAATACTGATTTATTTTTTTAAAACTACCTTATCATATTATCTACTTAAACAGATATATTTAGATGTAGGTATGTTGACATTGTATATTTTGAAATACACACACCTGTCAAATAGACATGCTGCCTAACCCCATGGAAACGGTGCGTGTGTATCAAACGAGGTGGATATCCCCAAAGGTACACAGTTCGTATATGCACCTTAGAGTTATCCTTTTTTTGCTTTTTGCTTTTTGAAAAACTTGACTCATCTTAGAAATGTGTAGTACTTAATGAAGAAAAAAATCTGACAAAGAGAGCAAACAAATAAAATCATCTGAAGCGTGCCAAGGAAAATAGACTTCAATTTCAGAGGGTGGACCACAAAGTATTCACGTCTCCTCTGCCTCCCTCGTCCCTCCCTGCCCCCCTTAAAAAGAACCCAAGCCTTTCCTACGTGGGATGAAGGAAATCTGTAACTTTGTGTACTGGCATTACACAATGTCACAGTGTGAACTCAAGATAAGTAGGTCATCTTAGAGATACCCACTTGCTGTTTTTTCTTTTCTCTCTACTTCCATTTTTATTGGATGAACCCCAAAGAATCAAAGAGGAAGCCAGTCAGCTAAAGGCTCCCACCCAAGCTATGTCCAAAATAAATTTTATTTCTCTGTGTTCCTCCCCACCAATTACCAAAGGAGATCAGGAGGAAAATGTTACATCTGAATCTATCTCAAGGGTAAAATGTTACATTTGAACCTATCATAATGCAATTCCTATCATGTAGGAATCATAACCACTCATCTTGTAATGATTTTACCACGAGTTATATCAAATCCTTAGTGCAGAATTTCTCTCTTTCAGCCTTCTAGAATCCTCCCTCACATCCATTGAGGCTTGACATAATCTTTTCTTTTTAATTTCCCTTTTGCTTTCTTATTAATCCACCAAAGACAGCAAAAGGATCACAGCATTATTACTACTTGGCTTTTGTACAAAGTAGAGTAGAATTTGCTGTACATTGTTAATTAAAATTTCATTCACATTTAAATTTGCCCTTATTGATGGTTTTGTTAAGAAAGTGGATCTAACTGAAAAGATTTTTAAACTAAAGCCCTTATTTTTTATATTTATGAAAAAAAGTGTGCCCCAGGAAGGGTAGGTATGGCTTTTTATAATATATAGCTTCTACATCACTAGAAGCTATTAAAAAAAAATAAAACTTTGAATTGAATGGCTGTACCTAAAAATGATGCCATGAAGCATATTGGCAGAACTGGCCAGGGCATAGTACTGCCTTTGTCTTTCACTTCAGCAGCCCAAATTTAATTGTTGAATAATGTGCTGTAGAGGACAGTAGTGTCTTTCATTGAAACACTGTGCAGTAAGTTCCACCCAGGCAATGTGCTATTTCCAGTCAAGTGTATGGAGACTTTACATGCTGAGAACAGCTGTAAAGATGTTGGGATGGGAGCAACTCAGAAGCCAGCTTGGGTAGAAACTTACACTCATGTCCAAAATAACTTCCATGAGCTATAGATGTTTAATTTTCAGCTCTCCTGTAAGCAAATATTTACATATAACCAGAAATGGGAAGTTAGGCTTACCCTTTAAGATTTTGCTCGGACATTTTTCTTTGAAAAAAAAGGACTTTGCTATGTTGAATTGTTAATGACCAAACATCATTCGCAGTGCCATAGTTATACATTAAGTCTTACATGCAATCACCTCTAACATTTTCTTTTTTGTTTTGGCCAAGAGTCTGGCCTGAAGGTTACATTTGGTGTGGTCCAGACACAGGCAGCTCCTACTGAGCGTGTTTGTATGAAACAAGTGGTTACCAAAGACCTCCATCCCCATTGCTAGCATTTGAACTATGACTTAGTTTTATAGAAAAGAAATATGTCAAACATCATAAAATAATATCCCTAAAAGGGATGGATTAGAAACAAATTTTTTTTTATAATTTAAAGATACTCATTTCAGGCAACATTATGTAGCAAATGTTATGTTTTGCTAAAATTTCAATTAACTTCTTTGGGAGAGGGTGCCATTATACATAGTGGAGCTAGCAGTTCCCCCAGTTAGAAATTATATCACATGGGCTGAATGGTTGTTTAGAAAGGTGCTTTTATGCCTTGCTTGTTCTGAAAGTCAGGTGACTGAATTGGAGGGAGAAGAAAATCATTTCAATTTCTTTGAGTAGAGACTCAATTTAAGTTATCTTTGCTAATCATTTTCAAAAAGACCTGTTATTCAAACACCTATTTACTTTTCATGTATTATTAAGGAATTCAGAAACCTATGGTTTCTCATCATTCTGAGGTTGAGTTTTGATGGCAAAATGACTTACAGTCATCCTATTATATGCCCTTTTCTAAAGAAATATAAATATACAGAGTTCTGCTTGTGCATGTGTAGCTCTGTATTCATGTTGGATTTCCAAATTGCCACTGTTTGAAATTTCCCTTTCAGTTCTTCTGTAAAATGGACATCCCTATAGGATTTCAGTAATCACCGGGGCCCAGGCTGCCTAGTTATCCACATTCTCCTCATGGAGAGGTGGGGAGACTAAGCTGCATTATGGTTTGTACTGAACCAGAATAATATTCTACCTGTTATTATTTCAAATGACTTTCTGAGTGTACACCCTACAGAACTACCCTACTTGATGTTCTAAATGGAATCCTATGAGGAATCTCTATATTAAAATAACATAGAGATTATGTACATTAAAATATTAAACATATACCTTGTGGATATTAAAATAATGTGTCTTTCTCTTAAACACCACTCCAAAGCTAAGTGCTAATCAAGAGCTTAGAAATAGCTTTGCAGAGATTTGGAATGATCCCTCAGCCCCCCGGTAATGAGTGGGACAGATGTGTGCAGCTGAGCCTGCTGTTCTCTCTAGTAACAGGGACGGAGCTTTGCCGTGGCTCAGACCTCACCGACATCCACCAGCTTCTGTTTTTAGGCCTGCTCCTCCTGTTGGAACCTTGTGGCACTGTTTGCTCTCTAGCCCACCCAGCCCACCCACTTCTGGTGGTTTGGCCGCCTCTGCAGTGTACACGCAGGTGTGACCTTACTCACCCACCTAGAACAAGTCACTGCCGTTTTTCTGAAGTTTAAAAATATGGCTGGCTAAAAGAAGACAGTTAAGCAAGTCGATTTTTATACTGTCCTGGAAACTTATAATTAAAGTTTGGTGAACTTTGTGAACTTTGTCGAGCATGTTTGTGCTGCGGACCTGTGATTGATGTGGAGGGTTCCTGGGGCACAGGGATGGCAGTTGAAAGCTAGGAAGTTGCGTGGGTTGCCTCCGTGTGCACAACCTGCCAGAGGCCAGGCCGGGGAGCACCTACACCCCCCATCCCCAACCCAGTGCAATTTGAAATTAGATAAACATTTTGGCAGTGGTGTGGCAAACCAGAATCCAGCCTTGCTTCTCAATAGTTCTATTAACTTTATAAAAGCAATAAACTTTTTTTTGTAAGGTAAGCTGTTAGGCATCAAGGGCACACTGCAGCAGCTATATTAAGTAGAAAGGAGATGATTTTTTTTCCTGATGTAACCACACTCTAAATCTTCACAATCTGTCACAGTTTGCTCTATAATTCTAAGCCAGCAATATTCAAAATAGCACAATAAGGACTGTTAGCAAGATGTGGAAATTTTCTGAGCACTCGGAATGTACCCTAGAAGGCAGGATGTTTACTAACCATTCACTCTCCTTGCTCTCAGCCCGTGTTGGCTGTCCCGTAGGGACCCAGACTTACGGCTCCAAAGTGGACAAATGACCAGAAACAGCCTCATGAACAGCCACAAAGACCCTCTTCCCTCATGACCTTGTGAATCATATGTCAGGGCACTTGTGTCCTTAGGGAAGCATCAAGCGTCTTCATAACTCTCCTGGAAACTTGTGTCTATTAAATGATAAAGGGGAACAAGTGAGCTCCAGGAGGGGTGTCCAACCTCTGTCTGTTTCTCTACCCTCTGTTGGAAGAAGAGTTGTCTTGGGCCATACATTAAACACACAAACACAGAGGAAAGCTGATTAGCAACAATCAAAACAAAACCCCAAACCAAAAAGGCCCCTGCATACTTTTCCTGAAATCTGACACCATCGATAAGCAAAAGGAGTCCTCACAAAATCAGCATGTGGCCTGTAGGCTGTAGGTTGGGCACCCTGGCTTACGCAAAGATCTGAATTTGTCACTCATCTTTGTACTAGAATTTTAGAACCAAAAGAGACACTTTTTTCTCAGATGTGGAAAATAAGGCCTCATGGGCTAATGACTAGCTCAAGGTCACATGGTTAAGAGCCAAGGTTAGGAAGAGCCACGATCAGTAGCCACTGTGATCCCACTTGTAATGTAGCCAAAAATTCACATAGACATGAATTAATTGTAAGAGGAAGGTGATTTAATCTATCTTCTTTCAGCTGGCACAAAGTAATCATTCACTAAATGCCAGTTGTTATAGTTATTTTTATTTTTTTCTCTTCTTCTCACTTATTATTATTTCCCAATAATATATTTTATAGGTTTACAAGGCCTGTATTCAGATTACAAATAGAAGAAAACTTTTCAAAGTTCAATTTCAAAGTTTGTTTAAAAAAAAAACAAACCTTAAGGTAATCTGTGCCTTTCCCTCTCTCCCTCACATACACACCCCCTAATACATTATACTTAAGATTTATATGAAAAGTTAACATTATATAAATGTTTTGAAAACTAATCCCAGTGATGAATTGAGGCAGATAGACAGGTAGCATATTTAAATAAGCTGTTGATGTATAAAATGGAAAGTTTTACTGGAAAAATATTATTTTTAAAAGTCTTATGTTATGGAATTTTTACATCAGCTCTTTCTTATGACTGAGATATTTACATAAAAAGATATTCCATAAAGGGGCAAAATTATGCCAGTTGCATCTGTAATTTGCTTTGCTCCAAACCTTGGCTATTTTCACTGCTTCCATTTATGTGCACAGACCTGAGTGGGTTTTTTTTTTTTTTATGCCCTCAAATTAAAGGCTCATTTGGAAAACTTGAGCTAACATGCACACTTATCCTGTTACTACAGTCTTCTTCCCAATATACACTCCCGACTTACGGGGAAGGTAAGTTTGCAAACCCCAGATTTGCTCTAGCTATTAATTTCTGGTTCTTCACCTGAGCCACAAAACACGGGATAAATAGGAGGCAATAACCTTCCCTGACTCCCAAAATTTGTTTTACTCCTACCTCTCCTTCTGACCGCCCTGGGTACCTGTGTATAAAGATATCTAAAAGAAAACAGAAAGTTAGGGAAGTAGGAGCTCAGAAAATTAAATGAACAAATGAAGAAACCAAAATATGACTAACATGCCCTGCTATTAAATAACAACTGTAAGCACAACAATGCTGAAATCTAAGTATTATTAGAGCTTCTTATGCGAGCCAAGTATGGTCCTCAGTCCTTATATGGGTATCTCATTAGCTGCATAGTTATGTACTGTTTAGGCAATCATGACATCATTGCCTTCATGGGTATTAGAACTATAATTAGTTTTTATGAGGCTAAGACATTCTCTCCTTATGTTGGAACTATTTAGTAATATTTTCCCAGTTAATGCCAACATAAACTGGTTTTACCCTGCAGTGCTACCTAGATAATCCATCTGGAAAGATTTTTTTGGTAACATACTCAAGTGAGGTGAACATGAGGTGAGTTTTGTTTTTTCATAGCTTTATCAGACATCTTTAGAGGTAGCACATCATGTAAGACAGATCTTTGGTGAACTCGAGATTGGTCACTTGGCTGCTTCTGTATCTTGCTAGTCAACAGGTGGGCTTTGCTCCGTGAGCTCAGTCCTCGTAGAATGAAAGTTCACTGCCGCCGTGAAGGCTGTGCCAAAGTAGCCTCCTGTCTTTTGTCTTTCTTCTTGTCCTCTGTCACGTCCTTGGAGTTAGGCCACTGTGATTCTTATAAGGATCTTTGTTCACTCACTAGTTTTGTGTTTATATATAAAAGGATGAAGCTTAAGAAGGACCTATTGTGTACTTTCCCTGAATTAAAACATTTTTATTTTTCCTATTGCTCTTAGTATACATTTTTATTTTCTTTAGCATGGCTTGCAAAATCCTGCATCATCTAATCTCTACCTACTCTGTCCTTTTTATCTCTTATTTCTCTTCACTTTGCGCACTGTGCTCCAGCGGAACTAAACCTCACCTGGAGGGCTTTGTACCTGCTGACCTCATTGCCCAGCACACTCTTTTCTTTGCCTCCTCTGTCTTCCTCCTTTACTTGGCCCACTCCCAAACTACATATTTAGGTCTCAGTGTCTCGGTTTCTATGAAATCTGTGCCTAGGCTATGGCAGTCATCTGTCTGCCTTATCAGAGCAGTTAGCTCATTGGCTTATTTTCTATTTACTTATCTATATTTCCAATAATCTACAAATTTGATAAAGTCAGAGATTATATCTTCAACATGACTGTATTCTCAGAACCTGTCACAGTGCCAGGCACAAAGTTGCCCAATGAATATTTATTGAGTGAACTGATGTGAACAGGGTGAGCATGCTGTGCTGTGTGTGCCATTCAAAGGCACTTGTTGGTTCCCAGAAAAGACTTGGAGCTGGAGAAAACATGCTTTCATACTTGCATTTGCATTTTGATAATCTTTCTGGTCTTGATATGGAGAATGGGTTAGAGGAACAAGATTATAGGCAAGGAGATTAAAGACTGAGCTTTTATCTAAGAACAGATGAGCAGTGTCAACTGCATGACCATAGGAATGAGATGAGAAGAAAGAATTATTAACTATTAATGAAATAAATATCATAGCCTTTGACAAACTACATTGAGATAGGAAATGTAAGACAATGAGATGTTCAGAGTCCTAGTTTGAATGACTCTCATGCTATTAAAAATCATAAAGATGATAAAAACAAATTATTTGAGGCATGGTGTTTCGCTTGATGGATCTAGGGGATATCCAAGTAGAGATGTTGGATAGACACCTGCAAGCTAGAGTATGGTGCTCAGTGGCACATGTGTATCATCAGCATTCAGACACAATGAAGGCCTTTGTTCAGATGAGATCACCCAGAGAGAACAAGTATGGAGAGAGACAAGGGACAGCAATGGTAGAGCTCTGGAGAGCTCTGCTTTGAGGCGCACTTGGCTGTGCGGAATAGAAATCCACTAAGATGGGTCAAGTGAGGCAGTGGGATAGTCAGTCCTATAAGAATTCTTGTTGTAGAATTAAGGACAAGCCACAAGAACAGCTCCTTCCATTCTTTACTATACACAGAATGTCTGGAACTAAAGCCTCCGTTTCTCAAAGGGCTGGTTTTCTCTAATCTCTCTGTTCTCTGCATTTTCTCTCTTACTCTTTCCTTAGTCTGCCCACATACCTGTTCCTTGTTTGCAGGTGGCCAAGGCACCTGCTACCTTGAGTTTATATAACTTCATCATTCTGTGGTTCATCTTTATTTGAGTTAGTTATCTGTCTCTAACTTCAGATTCTCAGAGAAAGAGAGAATTTGATGGATTACTGAAGCCAGAGATTTGGTTGCCTTCAGGTCAGGTGTCCATCCTGTGGGTCAACTAGTAAAGATATGACTATAAGAGCTGTGAGAGGGAATCCGTCCTCTTGGGAGCAGGTGTACTCATGGAGACTGTGCATTGCTTCTGCAGGGTGTTGTTATCTAAGGAAGCACATTTCAGAGCTTGGCATGCCTATGAACCATCCAGGAATCTTGTTAAAATGTGTTTTGTTGTAGGGCTGGGTGGTTCTGTATGTCTACCAAGCTCTCATGTGGTCTTGATACTGCTGGTCTGAGGTCTACGTGTCAAACAGCAAGGATGGCCAGGCCAGGCAGAGCAGAGGGACAGCTGAGAGGGCGAAAAGGACCTGAGGGAGCAGGGACAAGGGAGGAACTGTAGCTGAAGACTTTCAAGGAGCAGGGCAGATTTGGAGGCATCAAACATTGTGGCCTGTGAGTAAAATAAAAACGGAAGCCTCTTTATTATGAAGAATCTGCATAGTTTCGTAAATTCCTTTCAGCAGGACTCAGAAGCCTGTGGATTAGAGAGCAAGAAGGGCCTTAGCTAGATTAATCCAGAGTTGGGGATTTGCAGGGCAGGAATGGGGAAAGGAGTACAGTACTTAAATGAGTATACGTGTCCGGTATGAACCAGGAGGTAGATTAAGTTGTAGACCACACAGGTTAGGTTGTTTCAAATTATGCATTGCCCTTAGATTTGTTTTTTATAGAGCTGGAAAAGACTCAAGCACTGTTTGAGAGAGGAGTTTCCCATGAAAATGCGTGTGACTGTGAGTGCATATGCGTGTGCGTGTGCCTGTGTGTCTAATCCTCTTGCAAGGAATGCAGATCTCCATAGCAGGCTGGCTCTGGGAGGATTTATATATAACAGTTCACTTGTTTGGATCTTCAGAAAGTATTATCTTCCCTAGTTAATATGGAATGTTTGCTTGCCGAAAGACAGGGCTCGAAGTTTACACATTAACAGTATTCTAGAAGTCAGACATGTTTGAGAGGGTGTGGTGCATGAGAATATTTTCAGAGATTCAAAAATTTGTCAAATGTAATGATCTCTCATCAGGAAACCTTCAGTTCAACGTTTTGTTACTGCTCAAGCTGTGTCAAACTTAATTGAACTAATTCAAGTCAAGCTGTGCCCTTTTGAACTCATGCTTATATTATGGCAGTGGCTTCATATTCATGAAGAATATTATGGGGTTGAATCATCACAGAGGGAAATGAAATAATGACATGGTTAACTCTTGAGAAACTGATGTTTGAAGAGGAATGTGGGAATGAACTGATAATCTTGGTGGGGCTGCTGCATGTTCCAGGAGGAGATCTGGATGATCCATGTAACCTTGGTTGAAGAGGGACCCTCCCAAGTGTGGAAATACTATCTTCAGATGCAGAGCTTGAGAAGTGGTGGGGCCTGTGGGTTACCAAATCTCTAACATTAACAGAATCATAGATGTTGCTGCCAGATTGCCATCGGTGTCCTGGCCATCTTAAAAAATCTACACAGTGGTCTGAAATCACATAAATGCTTAACTTTGGTAAAGTCATCCAGTTCTGTATATTATCAGTCATTTACTTTCTGCGAGCATCTAAAATATTATTGATATTTTCCATCTCTACGGTGTTCCATGGGACAGTAATTTACTTGAATCTAGAGAAATGTGGCTCTCCTGGCTCTGTAATGATCTAGTATCAGAACTGGTTCTAGAATTCTTGGTTGATGGCTCTTAGGTTTAATCTTTAGAAATCACCAAGGCTACTAAATATTTTAAACTTTTTAATGCAACAAATGAGATTTTCATTCATTAGAATCACCCGGATAATTCAAACTATGACTTTGAATAGATAGATGCAGACCTAGCAGGCAATGTAAGCTACATTTTCTGGTGGTAATTTTCACTGGCTGAGTTTTCCAACAAAATCATGAACTACAGTTTGATATACATTCAAATAAAGAAAGAAAGAACAGGGTTTAATTTTGGAGAATTCATTTTGTTCACCATTTAAGACAGTCTAGAAAAAACAGTTATTCAATACTGTTCACAGATCTGTGTTGAAAGCAACTAAAATTGATCTCAGGTTTGACTTATCTCTTGGGATCTGAAATTTCTTTTTAAAAGAACATGGTATTTGAATTCTATAAAGAAGTACTTACAGCAAGGGTGGAGTAAGAATCCAAGTCACTGAGGTAAAAAACCCAGAAGGTAACTGTTATTAAATTCTATCCAAATGTGCTTATCAGACTTCGGCATGACTAAAAGATTTCCCATTATAGTTTTGAGTTTCATCGAAGAATAAACTTGTGGAAATATGCACAGGCTTACTGCTAGACCTTTTCAGGTGTGGGCAAAAACTGAGGGTGGAATTTGCTTTGTTGTTTGTACTACATGGAAACTTTGGCTCTTATGATAGGTGAGGATATGTTATTATATCTGTCTCTGAGAACACCTTGAGCCAGATGCTGTAAGTTGGGTAGGTTTTTGAAGATATGTTAATTCTGATTTTGCCAATGCCTCATTCAGTGACTGCTTCAGTAGCTCTGTCTCTAAGAAGGAAGAAAATGAATTTCTTAATAAGCTAGTTTACAGTGTAGGAGTCACCTAGCAGTGATATTTGATTACTCCAGATGTCAGATCCAAAGCACTGCCTTCTGTATTCTCTACCATTCCTTACTTAAATATTTCTATATTAGTTTCTCATAATGTATTAATTCTGGGGTGGTGACATTGTCTTTAAGAAACTGCCCATTAAAAAATGTTGCCTTTTAAAGAAAGAAGTGATTGAACTCACTACTTTTCTCTGTGTCTTTTGTTTAATTGTGGCAACTTTTTATTTCTTAGAAAGGCACAAGACTTACATTCAGAGGAGTGATTTGAATCTTGGCCTTCCTATCAATTGGATGTGATTTGGGGCAATTTACACAGTGTATTTTAGCTTCATTTGTTTCATCTAAAGACAGAGGTGGTAATAATTCTCAGGGTTGTTGTGATGTTAGATGACATAATCCGTGTCAGGGCCCATTATTGTGCAGTGATCTGTAGGTAGTATGAGCATGATAGTCCTGTACCTAGCTAGCTGACAGTTTATCCAATGAAGGTAATGACTATTTAGTATCACTATTTTTTTTTTTTTTTTTGAGACAGAGCCTCAAGCTGTCCCCCTGGGTAGAGTGCAGTGGCATTACAGCTCACAGCAACCTCCAACTCCTGGGCTCAAGGAGTCTCTCCTGCCTCCGCCTCCCAAGTAGCTGGGACCACAGGCGCCCGCCACAACGCCCGGCTATTTTTTGGTTGCAGCCGTCATTGTTGTTTGGCGGGTCCGGGCTGGGGATTCGAACCCGCCACCTTAGGTGTACATGGCTGGCGCCTTAGCCAGTTGAGCTATAGGTGCCGAGCCGAGTATCACTATTTTTAAATACTGTCTCGCCCCTGAAGATAAGATTCATCTGGAATAATCGTCAAATGCTCTTTTATTTATAAATGTGTATTCTTAGGTGTCTTCTCTCTTTTCTATCTCTATGTGCTTAAGGGAAAGGAGATTCTACTAAGGTAGGAAGCTCTTTTACCTCTCTTTAATTGTTTTTTTTTGGGGGGGTGTTTGTTTCAGGTTAATTTGCAGGTACAAAGAATTAGGTTACAATGATTGCATCTGTTAGGTAGAGTCCCTCTTATAATTGTGCCAAAGAGGTGGCTAGATACCCCCTGACTTTGTGCCCATTAAGCGGGAGCACACACATCTCCACCCTTCTCCCCTCTCCTCACTCCCTTGTTTCCCCACACCCCCTCCCACCTTGAATGGATTTGAGTTTTTTTTCTTTATGTGGGCACACATTAGATCATCTACTGGCTTCATATTAGTATTGAGTACCTTGGGTGCTTTCCATTCTTGTGACACTTTCCTAAGAAGAATGTGTTTCAACTCCATCCCAGATAATACAACCTCCCTTTAATTGTTGATGCACAGAGTGCTGTTAGAATAATGCCTAATAATGGCCATGACTTAAGTAGTGCTAACTGTGTGCCGGGACTTTCCAATATGAACCTACTCCATCCCCACAGTACCCTGAAAAGTGGTATTCCTATTCCTACCAGTGTGAGAATGGTAAAACTGAGAGATACAGAGAGGTAAACTGATTTAACATTACATATGTCATCAGTGTTACAAGTCACATATGAATTTCTTATGCCCTTCCTTTTAGTTCTTAAGGAATAATATATCAGAATAAAGGAATTCATGAACACAACTTGGGTCTTGGCTACAAAGCAAGGCAACTCCTCTTGGAAAAACTGATGCTGCCTGTCTTCATGTTAGGATCATACAGAGATTGTTTCTTATTTCTCTTCATCTTTTAAAAAATGGCGCTTATTCCTAGATAAGTATTGTCAATTTACTAGGATTGCTCTTCTTATCTGAGCCCGAAGTGTACCAACAGGAAGCTAAACTAGTCAGAAAGAGTCATCTCAGCTCTGTGCAAGTTAAAATACTTGGAAGAAAGGGCCCCCAAGTCTCTCACCGAGATGTGTTCCAGCCCAGCACTCTTTAAGACCTGGTCATACTGCATGTGGTCATTCTTTAGGCATGTGTCCCTTCATTTAAACTACTCACTTTATTATCTTTATTATATTTAAATATCTTTGTTATATTTAAACTACTCACTTTATTAGGTTGTATTTTCCTGGATGGAGTTGAAACACATTCTTCTTAGTGAGTAGACAGAAAAGAAAATCATCTCACAAATAGAAAACACAACTGCTCTGAATAGTACTACAAAGGACGGGAACATGATGCTCCAGGGATAGATAAGAAAAGGCATTTGTCAGACATTTGATGATCGTAATTTGTTTTCTATTGTCTCTTTGGTCTTGCACAAGAGGAGGAACAGAGAATAGGCAAGTGAGAAAGACTGGAGAGGAGCAGAGTTGGCAAGCCAGAACGTTGCGTAACACAAAATGGCCCCAGGGAAAACAAGAAAGAAAACCTCGCTTGAACAGTGTAGCACATTTATTAAGTCTTTGAATATTTCACTGTATGATAGAAGAGTAAACAATATTTGTAATAACTACTATTTTTTCAAGAAAAGTTACTGCATATTCATTCCATTCAACTCAGTGAAAGAGGGAGAATTATAATACATGTAGAGTGATTTCCATTAATGTGCTTAAAGTAGTTTTGTTTGAAAGTTTATGTGGTGAGTCAGATGTCAATTGATTTATGCAGAATCTTGGATAAATGAGATTATTGCTGTCATTAATACAGTACTTGAAGGAGACAAGAATACTAAGAACTGGGGAGCAGGCCCTAGGTAAAGAATAACGAACAGATTCTAACTGTTTAAATTAGTGGAAATGGGATAATAGCATTTCCCCAGTCTACTCGGGAAGTTTTTTTTCCACATATATAATCCAATTAATATTTACTGTGACCCACCTTGTGTACTGGCAGTATGGTGATGAGCAAAGGAGATATGATCTTAGAGCTCTAGAACTTCAGGTTCAGTAGGAGGAACCAACATGCAGGGACCCTGGTCTTTAATATTGCTGTTCCCTTGGCCTGCACTCCTGTTCCCTGGTGTGCTCCTGTTCCCTCACTTTAGTTAGCCCTCTGCTCAAATGGTACCTCTTGGAGAACTACCCATTGTCTTCACCATTCAGGTCACTCTCCATCTATCCCATGCTTTACTTTTTCCCCACCTTTTATCTGTCTCTGTATTATATCCTTATTACTGGTTATCTTTAGGTCTAAGACTTCAGTGTAGGAAACCTTTCTGCAGACACTTTGTCTTTCCTGTCATTGAAACACATGCTGTTTAGAATGGGGCTCAGCATGTTACAGGCACTCACTAAATATTTACTGAATGGAGGTGTAAATGAGATGATCACAGAAGTATATAATTACCATGGTAAACAAATAGGATAAGTGAGAGTACTTTCAAAACTATAAATACTCCCCACATGCAAGGTGATGATGTTTATTTGAATTTTAGAAAAAAAAATGTAGTCTTCAAGAAGAAAACCTTTTTATTTTTCCTACTGGTAGCTTTCTATTTAAACATTGACTTCCTAAGAGTTTCTCTTCCTTTGTATCTGTGGTTTATAATATTGAGCTCTATTTTTATGGTTCTGTAACCTCCTACTTCAGTTGCTCTTTGAAGTAGAGCTTCCTAACCTGGGTTGATGAACCTTTGTGAAATTCACTGTTGGCCCCTGAGGCCTCCGTTGTTCCTTGAAGTTGTGTGCAGTGCGTAGCACCCGAATGCATTTTGCTGGAGACAGTTTTCATGACCGTCATCAGATTTTCAGAGTATATAACCCTGTAAGTTTAAAAAGCATTGCTTTGGATTTTTTTTTTTTTATCTTTTACTTTTTGTTGCCTATTGGTATTTCTTTTTCTCTTCAAGACGGTTTTGTTTTCCTTTTAATTATCATGCTTGTATTTTGGTGTTTTTAAATGTTTACTGTCTGGTGGTCCCTGATGTGTGGTATTCTTGGTTTATTGTACACATCTGACCTCAGCCCTTTCTGTCTCTTTTTTGTCTGGCCAACAGTGTGGGGATGTGCCAACTGCAGAGTTGTCCTATCCAGCCCTTCTGGGACCTTCACTTCTCCCTGCTACCCTAACGACTACCCTAACAGCCAGGCTTGCATGTGGACCCTCCGAGCCCCCACTGGCTACATCATTCAGATAACGTTTAATGACTTTGACATTGAAGAAGCTCCCAATTGCATTTATGACTCATTGTCCCTTGACAATGGAGAGAGCCTGACTAAGTTTTGTGGAGCAACTGCCAAAGGCCTATCATTCAACTCAAGTGCCAATGAGATGCACGTGTCCTTCTCAAGTGACTTTAGCATCCAGAAGAAAGGTTTCAATGCCAGCTACATCCGAGGTATGTAAACCAAAGGCCACGCCAACCTTCTGCTTTCATTTAACATGTTCTACAATAAACACATGGACCACAAGACAGAATTAAGCTCTTTTATGTGTGTGTGAGTGATTAGGATTAGGATTTAAGGGCAAGAATCTGTTACTATTCTCTGAGCTTTCTCATTAGCAAAACATAATTACCAGCCCCCAAATCTTGTTACAGTAGAGCTGAATGCTTTTATATTGTTTCTATGCAGAACATTTAAAGGTGAGGCTGCTTAGAAGATACTGTAGATATTCCACTAATTAAAATCTGTAATTCTAACATCTCTCCACTGATAATTTAAAACATCTCTATTTAGCAATCATTTTATTTTGGGCTTTTAGAAGGTTGCCCTTTTAACTGTGTATGCTAGAGGACAAATATACTAAATTAGCATATGAACGTTTTAAAAAGCCAATAATAACGTAACATAATAAATAACATAACCTGAGAAAATCCCCTGGAAATTGCTAACTGAGGAAAATAAAGCATATTTTTTATTAAATATGTTTACTATATTCTGGCACAAGAAAATATTTACATCATCTCATTCTGTCTAAAACCTATCTTTGCTTATAAGAGATTTAGTTTCATGTTTTTGTTTTTTCTTTTTGGGCTTCCTAGGATGTTCTATGTGCAGTATAATAAAAACAATAAAAAAGAGAGGCACAACTATTGAAATGGCTAACCCTCATTATTATAAATTGTGTTTTTTGCCTGTGGAGTTATTGATTGTTCATTATTGACATCGAGTGCATACGTGTTTAAAACTCATGCTTTAATTTTTCAAAAATAAGGTTTAAAAAATAAAAAGCAAATTAGAATTACCTGTATATCCACCACCCAGCCATTACTACTGATAAAATGTTTATGGGGGTATTTTCCTTTCAGGGTTTTTATTTTGACAATGCATTTAGAATATTGGATTCATATAAGTATCTCTTGCATAAGTAGATCTATAAACTGCTTTATATTTAAAAAGGAGAGTAAAATCTGTAATTTTTTTGGATTCTATCATGGATTTTTACTAGCGTATTTATATTGAGATGATGTTTTATTGTAGAATAACTCTCGGTGTAACCGTAGGGTAGAAGGTGGCATAGAAACCTATGGGAAGAGTGAGAGGCAATTGTTAATGCAAGACTAAAACAGTTTTGTTTATACGTTACTTGCAAAATCACATATTTTGAGAATCTTAATGTATAAACAGAGGCTTTCTAAAGCCAGTTTTCTTCTTAGCTAGTTAGTTGGGTTTCTTTTTTTTTCTTTTTTCTTTTTAAATTTAAGGGATAAAAAGTAGTTACCAAGTTGGCTGGCTGTCCCTCAGAGGTTTAGATGTGAGAGGCAACCCTGATTAGAGTTAAAATGGATGGGGTCTCTTATTGTTTTACTACAGGAGAAACAGGATAGATAAAAGGTGAGTGACAGAGGATGAGCTAGAAAGAGGGAGAGGGGGATGAAAGGTAGATGAAAAACTAGGAGAGGGGCTCGGGGCCTGTAGCTCAAGTGGCTAAGGTGCCCGCCTGCCACATACACCAGAGCTGGCGGGTTCGAATCCAGCCTGGGCCTGCCAAACAATTACAACTACAACCAAAAAATAGCTGGGTGTTGTGGTGGGTGCCTGTAGTCCCAGCTACTTGGGAAGCTGAGGCAAGAGAATTGCTTGAGCCCAGGAGTTGGAGGTTGCTGTGAGCTGTGATGCCAGAGCACTCTACCTAGGGCGACAGCTTGAGGCTCTGTCTAAGAAAAAAGAAAAGAAAGAAAAACTAGGAGAGGGGTGGGAGGCTTGAGTCTGTCCTAGGGCTTGCATCTCATTCATCTGTGTTTCAGAAGTACTATGTCTTATGTCTGTACATTTTATCCTAGTTGCTGTGTCCTTAAGGAATCAGAAGGTCGTTTTACCCCAGACGCCAGATGCCTACCAGGTATCTGTTGCAAAAAGTGTCTCCATCCCGGAGCTCAGCGCTTTCACACTCTGCTTTGAAGCCACCAAAGTTGGCAGTGAGGACCCTGAGTGGATGGCTTTCTCTTACTCCAGTCCATCCCTCCCACACGCCCTCAACTTTGGAAAAGCCAAGAGTGGCTACTTTCTGTCTATTTCTGGTTCAAAATGCTTGCTGAATAGTGCATTCCCTGACACGGAAAAAGAAGACATCTTCACCGAAAGCTTCGAGCAGCTCTGCCTCACGTGGAATAATTCCTTGGGCTCTGTTGGCGTCAATTTCAAAAGGAACTATGAAACGGTCCTGTGTGATTCTACCATCAGTAAAGTTATTCCTGGGGGCGGGAGATTGGTGTTGGGCTCCAATCAAAGTGAGATTGCATCTCTCAAAGGGGACATTTACAACTTCCGACTTTGGAATTTTACCATGAATTCCAAAATCCTCTCCAACCTCACCTGTAACATGAAAGGGAATGTGGTGGACTGGCAGAATGACTTTTGGAATGTCCCGACCCTCGCTCTGAAAGCTGAAAGCAACCTAAGCTGCGGTGAGTCTGTGACATGCTCTTATTTTTTTAGCATTGCTTGCTGAATGTGTTTGTCAGGAAGAAATTGTGCATATAGCCATGTGTGTGTACATACACACATAGAGACCTATTTAAAAAATTTGCCATCAAAGAGCTCTTTTAATTTAAAAAATGTTATCTGTTTAGCTATTCATAGCATGTATTTGATTACAGGGTGTGAAGATTCAATCAAAATGTTTGGTCTTCCCATTATTTACTTTTCCCTGTGTCATAAATTATCACCCCATTTATCACGAGCGTATCAACCGTTGTAATTATTGAGTTTCCAATACAAATGTTAACACTAGGTTTAACACAAAGGCAATTCATTATTGTTTTTAGTCACTAGGTGATAGAGTAATAACCTGGTCTTTATCATTCTGGAATAACATTTCAGTTAGATTACTTAAATAAACAATTGCCACCTAAGGGAATAGTATTTACCATAAAACCAGTATTAAATAGCAAAACTGTTCGTTTTATGGAAATTTTTGATAATTAGGAATTATCCATTTTCTTTCTGAACTTTTTTCTCTATTTGTTCAAAACTGAGCATTTGTAATTTGTTTCAAATATATTCTTCTCTTTCTGATTTCTCTTCAAGAGACTGTAAGTGTGCTATTATTAGAAATAGGTCAGTGCAAAATCAGGGGGAATTAATTATGTAGCAAAAAGTGTATGAAGATAAACTTCCATCAGATATGCTCTGTGTACACATGTTAATTTTTGTAGTCCTTGTTATACTATAAGACTGATTCAAACACAAAAAAAATAGAAGTTTCCTTATCAATTATAAATATCATATATGAGTGAATCTAAGGCGTTGATAATATGTTCTTTTTGGTCACAGAAGTAACTCAGTAGAAAAGGGAGGAAGGGGCCTAGTGTCTGTAGATAATTTATATATGACTTTGGAGGGACATTTACCAGGAATTTATTCCCGTACTTTGAACAAAGAGGGACCCATTGTGAAGACCTGAGGCCATCTCCCTAGTTTCTCAGACCTGTGCCTGCCCTTCCGACCCAGGAAATTCCTGCCACCTCCCCCTCCGAGTGGATCATCCACCTGTTTGTGTGGTCCGTGGCACTCCCACAGATGGTGGGGAGCTGCCGAGTGATGTCATTGGGAAGAGATTTCCTAGTGGGATGTTGCGAAGAGGGAAAACCACATCCCTGTTCCAGAAGGAGACAGAGGAACTTCATAATAGCTAGGAGTGGTCCTCAAGATCCTTTCTCAGTCTAAGATTAGAGAGGACCTTCAGGTACTCCTGAAAAGTCTTTCGCTCAGAGAAGAAACTGAGGTCAAGTGCGAGTGTTTGGGGTGGGACGGTGAAGAGCAGAAAGAGTGGTTGGACACATCCTGCACTCCCTGTCATCGTTGTTAGTCCCAGGCCCTTTTCCACCATGTACTTGGCCATTATTAAAATGTCACAGTAGAGATCATTCTACTACTTGCATTTTTACGAGAAAATATGGTGAAGACTACAGCAACTAAAACAAATTTTGCTGGTTGTATTAATAATCGGTAATGCATAAAAGACACGTGAATTGGGCATGTGCTGTGTTCTGGACACCACTGCTGGCACTTTACATATATAGACTGAGTTCCTACATCGTGGATCCCATGCTGTGCATTCTAATTTTCACCTTAGTTTGCAGAGGAGGGAGGTGCACAGAGATTCAATAACTTACCCAACGTCACTTGAATCAGTAAGTGGCCAAACTTAGATTTGAACTTGAAAAGTTTGGTTTTAGAGCTGTGTTCTCTAAATGGTATAACTTAGGCTGTCCTTCGGCATAGGAGGGACTAGATGTGACTTAGAACAAGGGCAAGTGAGCTAATTCTTTCCCAGGGAGGAGTATAGGGGCCCATCTCTTCTGACCAGCAGTGCATTCTGTGACAAACGGTAGCTTTACAGGGTAATGAAGTATTTTTTTTTAAATAAATTCAATAAGGTTTCTTTCCTGAAATGCTTCTTGGATACCTTCATATGACTAAGGTATTAGGGCTATATTATTTAACGGATTCCTAAATTTCTGTAAGAAATCCTCTAGCCCAGAGGTTGGAAAACTGGGAGGAACTGTGACAGGTCACTTGTTCTTGTTTAATAACTCTTTTCAAAAAAAAAAAGATAGAGTTTCACTGTGTTACCCAGGTTGGACTTGAACTCCATTAACTCAAGAGATCCTCTTGTATTAGCATCTTGAAAAGAGAAAGTAGCTGGGGCTGTAGGCTTGGGGCCCCAAGCCCAGCTCACTGGTTTGGTAAATAAAGTTTCACTGCAATAAATAAATAAAGTTGTTCCCATTAGTTTGTGCACTGTCTGTGGCTGCCTCTGTGCTGCAGTGGGTGAATCAACTGAATGTGATAGATAGAGCATGGCCCCACCATCCTAAGATATGTACTGTCTAGTTCAGGGGTCCTCAAACTTTTTAAACAGGGGGCCGGTTCACTGTTCCTTAGACCGTTGGAGGGCCGGACTTTGGGCCCCAGGATGAGTCAGCTGCTAAGCAGGACAGGCAGTGGTGGCAAAAAACACCCAGCAGGCTGGATAAATGTCCTAGGTGGGCCGCATGTGGCCCATGGGCCGTAGTTTGAGGATGCCTGGAGTTGTTTAAGAGAACATTTGCCAACCCCCTGAAACTGGTCTAGGGAATCTCAAAGGTCCACTTTGCTGAAGCCCACACTTTGGACAGCAATAGAAAAAACCTACTAGATCTCCTGGGCCAGAGGGAATAAACCAGTCCCCTACAGGCTAGTTTAGCCCTTCGAGCTCTGTGGGATAGCTTATGTTCTTGCTCATTTACATTAGTTCCACACAGTGCTTTTAAATGACGAATCATTTCCCACATTAAAAAAGTATATGTCACATAAAAATGAATTTTTGGATTTCTCTGGCAAGCAAAATACTAACACCAGGCTAATAGCTCTACCTGGCTAACCCAGCTAGAGGTAAATGATGGCTGCTCCTTGTGAAGGCTCTTCCCAGCTCACTGCAGCCCTTCGCACCCCCGGTCCAGCCCCCTTTTTGTTAGCAGGTGGCCCTCTGGCCCCGTCGTATTTGAGTTTGGGGTACTGATTTAGGCCATTCCCTTCACTTTATATAGGGCAGGAAACTGAAGCTTAGAGAAAAATCAGCATCTGAGGCATTTGGTGGCTAACACACGTCATATCTCCCTGTCCAGTGTTTATATCTAATAGTCCCCACATTTAAAAAAATATTATTTTTACATTATTTTAATTGACAATTGAAGATTGTATTTATGGCGTATACATGGTGTTTTGATATATATCTATACCCATGGGATGGCTAATTTGAACTAATTAACATTCACCCTTCATGTGCTTATCCTTGATGAATGTTTGTGGGGAGAACCTTTAAAATCTACCCACTTAGCAATAGTTGAGTATACAGTAATGATTAACTATAGCCCACCATGTTGTGTACTAGATATCCTGAACATTCCTCCGAACTGAAATTTTTCATCCTTTGACCAACATCTTCACACCCCTTCTCCCCCTTTACCCCCTCCCTCGCCCCTGGTAACCACCGTTCTGCTTTCTGCTTTTATGAGTTTGACTCTGAGTGAGATCACGCTGTCCTCATGTTTTCTTAAACACTGTCCTTCAGACTCCTTTCCCAAGCCTCAAGGCTACTGGAGGGCGTCACATACCTGCCCGTTTACTCCAGTCATCGCTAAGCTTTGTACTGATTTCATCAAAGGAAGAGCCCGAGCTTACAGAGTGTATATATATTTGAGTCTCTTCAACTTTGATAGCCGGCTTCTTGACATTCCAGGATGCCGTGAAACATTCTCATTCCGGACATTCAGATGTCCTGGGCTGGGTTTCGGGAGTACTGATGGCAGAGGGAATTTCCTCCTGCTTAATCATCAGCTTTGGGAGTTGAAGAACCCCAGTCACTCATTAACTGACAGGAAATACCTGTTACAGAGATTATACCTAGGCTCGTTAGCTAAACAAAACTTCAGTAAGTGAAAAAATTATGCTCTATTAACATTTTAACCTTTCACTTTTCCCCCCAGAAAGTGAACGTGGCTTGCTGTTTAGGGTATCATCATTTCCAACAAACTAATGACCAGTACAGTAACCAATGGGAAAACAGAATTTCACTCCTAGCTTTCCACTGGACTGACAACGTTGAATCTGAGCTTCTTATTTCAGGATTAACTTGTAATGGAAAAATGAATAGATTTTCCAAAAAAAGTATTGCTAAGGAAACTTTAATATAAAAGTGAGATAGAATAGAGTTGACTACAATAAACATTAAAATCTCACTTGTTTTACATATTAAACATCCTAGCCTTAATAAAATCAATATTACTAACAAATGTTCAATAATTTTAAGGTTGGACTTTTGTGTTTTCCTGTACTTCTCTAAGTATATTTGGGGAATGTAGCTTCATTAAGAAATTTACAGCAGATTTTTTTGAAACATGGTTAATCTTGTCATTCCTTTCCAGAAAAACATGCCTTATTTAGAAATAATTATTTATTGTATAGCGTCATTTTTCTTAGAACATTTTTATTAAGCATAGTCCTGTTTTATTATCTCCATGGGTAGATATCAGATTTCTTTAGTGAACTCTTTAATTGTCGGTGCGAGTATTTGCCTGTGTTCTGATTCGAGTTTAGATACTGGCTAATGTCCATCATTTTTCACAAAGAACAGACCGTGCCTTCCCTACCAGTTTTATTTATCTTACTGATTACTGCTTTTCCTGAGGAGTGGTACCGTATAACTCAATGAATAGTCTCAGTTCAAACAAATAACATCCATTTAACAAGCATTTATTAGGCACTTCCATCTATTAGCTACTGTGGACCCAGAGATAAGACACAATTCAAAAGTACTCAACTTTGTTGTTATTCCTTTCTAGAAATTTCTGGATCTGTACTTTCGTTTTTATCTCCAGAATTTTGTACCCAGTTCGCTAAGGCTCCATCCACTGTTGGAGTCTCACTATTTTGTCATTGTCAGTTCTGTCCTTTACAGTGGTGAGACTCTGGTTTACATTGATTCCTCCCTCCCATTCCTAACAATTTACTGAGTTTAGCATTTCTAGATTACTAACTCATTTTCCATAAAAAAATTAAGGTAAAAAAACTTTATTCCTTGAGGATGCCCAAAGTCTTTGTGAGCAAAGATGACTTTCAGGAATAATTCTATTTTAAACATATTTATTTATGAGGTTACACAATTCGTCTTAGGTAACCACTGCAGGAAAAAAGTGGAAGAAATTATTATTCTTTTTTCTGTTACTGCAGCTTGCGGTGAGGCTTTAACTCTACGGTTATCTGGATTATCTGATTAAGTAGGTGTGATGTGAGCAGTTGGCCACATACCAGTCTTTTTTTAGCACAATGTGTATAAATCTATAGTGACTGCTTTCAGCAATTTGATTTTGGAAGAACAATAATAAAGAAGAAAAGTTAACACCTTTATAGCTTTTCATCAGCTGTCTACTTTCTGTGATTATGTTATTTTTCAAAACAAATCTTGGCTCTATAGTTTGCCATTAATATTAAGTGAATGCCTGAAAACACCTCTGTGGTAGCCTCAAAAATCAGAACACATTCTAAAAACGATTTGTCGAAGGTAAATATTACTATGTCACTATCCAGGAGAGGGGGTTGTCTCTTCTCCCTTGACAGTCTCCTGGTTTATAAATCCGTCAGCCTAGGAAAATTGTGACATTGACATTTTTATGCAGAGAGATGCCAAACATGGAACTAGGTAGAAATGAAATGGTTATGTATAGTTTTCAGATTTCACGTATCGTAGAAACTGGTGCATTTGTAACGTGGGAGTTCATGTGTCAATTTAATGTCCTCTAAGTTCATCACTTGTATTATACTGTTTTTCATGTTGAGAAAATCTTGTAATTTAATTTCTGTTGCTATATCCGATCATCATAAAACAGTGTTTATTTTATTTAAAGCAATGTGCATTTGCTAAACTAGAAGTCCCCCAAAGGAACAGCTGATTAAGATCTTGAGAGGTAAATGTTAACATTTCCCAGAATAGGATGCCACACATTGAAATTTATACTTTTAGCTACTGATGGAGCTCTTGATCTTAGCTGTTCGGATTTTCTCTCCTAACTTCCAGGCTAAGTGTTGACACAGGTCGGTGGAAGTGTAGTTCGCCTAACGCATTCTTTCCCACAGCACTGGCTTATCTCCCTTTGTCTTCCCCAGATACTGTATCAGTGCCAGAAGTGGCCTAAGGAGCCTTGGCCTGCCAACATTTGTGTAATTGGAGATTCACAGGAACTCCATCCAGCGGTCTCCTCAGTTGCATGTTACAGTGGCTGATTTATTAGTCACTTTGAGCGTCAAAGGCCTTTTTAGTTTCTGGAAGTCCCTTTCTAAAACCCGAGTACCTACAGAAGTGGGGTCCCACACAGAGCAGGCACAGGTGAAGTGCTATGCGGCGGGGGTGGGGTGGGGGGGGAGTAAGGAGCAGAGAGCCGCCAAGATAAAATTCCAGATACAATTCCAGCTCCGTCCTGCCCCCCATCTGCCTCCTCAAACGCTGTTTTTCTCGAGACACTTGCTTAAGTTTCCAATCTTTACACCTCCCCGCCCCTTTGCTTCTTTTCACAGCCATGCTTCTTCTCATATTCACGCCTCAAACCTTGGCCATGCGGATTTGAGTCCACATGACTGAAACCAGTTTCCTTAGAGCCACCACCAAAACCCTCATGCAAAGTTCAAGGTCTTCCCAGAATGTATTATTCTTAGCTTTTCTGGCGTATTCGATATTGCCACATCCTCTATTAAACTTTTTTCTTTTGAATTTTTTTGTATTTCTGTAGCAGTAAAACCACCGCTACAAAAGTTTCGAACCTTCTCGAAGTCTATAGCTCTTTTTCTTAGATCTGAGGCTTAAATATAGTAGTAGTTATGCTTCCATCTTTTTCTCTTCTCATTTCTGCCGTCTGGCTCTGGCCCTCCCCGACACACCTGTAGCTTCTGTTGAGTGTTTCCTGGCCAGACCTCTTACAGAGATGTGCAACTTCCTGTGCCTCTAGGTGGCACAGGGGCGCCTCAGTTTCCGTTAGCACACTCAGCGTTTACCCCACCTAAGTCTGCTCTGTTCCAATATTGCCTCTACCCTTTTATTGGATTGCCTTCTCCCAGTTTCTCAAGTTGGAAACCAGCAAAATGTGCTCTGTTCTTTTTCTTTTCCCGTCTCCAGTTAGTCAGTAAATACTGTATATTCTTTCCATTCCTTATATCTGTCCCTTTCTGCCCAGCCTCATTAAACTTTTTTATTTTAAGACAGAGTCTCATTTTGTCACCCTGGGTAGAGTGCCATGCTGTCATAGCTCACAGTAACCTCAAACTCTTGGGTGCAAGAGATCCTCTTGCCTCAGCCTCTGAAGTAGCTTGGACTATAGGCACCCGCCACAACGCCTGGCTATTTTTTAGAGACAGGGTCTCACTCTTGCTCAGGCTGATCTCTGACCCCTGAACTCAAGCCATCCACTCACCTCAGCCTTCCAGAGTGTTAGGATTATAGGCGTGAGCCACCACACCCAGTCCTCATTTCACTCTTGATATCAAGCGCAAATTAGTAGCATTAATTGGGTTGTAGGATCTCCAAAGTGTTTGTTTTCAAATGTAAATCTAATTTTCTCACCCAGCTTCCCCTTTTTATTTTCCCATTTAGAAAAGAGTTGCAAATACTAGCCATCATTCATATGTGTTCAGTGTTTATTCAGTAAAGCCTGAGCACCTACCTACTGTGTACGGGATTCATGACTGAAAGATAGACAGGGATTCCAGAGCTTGTGGTGCTACGTTGTATGATGTCCTCCACAAGCTCCCCGTTACTTAGGGATCTGATCATCCCTGCCAGTGTTGTACAGGCAACCCGACTCCACGAGTGCCAAGTACTTGGGTTCCCAGACCTTTTTTCAGTGCCTCCTGGATATTCGTTTTAGAAATCCCGTCCACTATGTTCATCTGCACTCTCTTCCCCCCAGCCTTCTTCCAGGGGGTCCTTTGTAACCTCTTGGGTTTCCTTCTTTATAATGGATTTCCTGTCCATTCTCATTGTGCGGCTGTCACAGCCCATGGAAATACTACCATCTTGGAAGCATTTCCCTATGGCACTTACAACTGTGAAGCCATCTCCCATTCTTTCCTTTCTTACAGCAGTGACCTTGCTTAGAGCGTCATTCTGGCCTTTGTGCCTCCCACATTGTAGGCAATGAGTAAATGTTTGTGAATGAACCTGTGAGGGTCTGTGGTGAAATCCTTTCCAGTCAATGTCATGTCATAGACCAGCCTGAGAGTTGGGCCTTTTAGAGATAGGATTCTTTCCTTGGGCCAGGTGCCTAACATAATCAAGAAGGAAGAAATCATGCGTCTTGAGATGCTGTTAAACTGTTGGGATGTTTTCTATTTATGCACATATTATCCCGTTAGATATCTTTTGTTAGCTCATGCACCTGCTGTGCCTCAAATATCATCCCCTGCCAGAAAGATTGGAAAATGTTTAAGTATTAGAATAAAATCATGATTATTGTAAATGTTCTTTAAAAATTAAATCTATGGTATATATTATATATGTATATATTTATATTTATTATATATGCACACATTTTTTGTATATATTTATATTAATTTTTATGTTTTTATTTGTGGTGCAATATATTTTGTGACAAGTGTAGTCCATCTTCCCTGGATGCAACCTGTTGGTAAAAGTCTGTTAATCATTAAAGGCAGATTTAGTGTCACAGAAAAAAATGCACTACTTAGAAAATCAGCAACTTGTTTCCTGCTGAGGATGAGTCAGTAAAAGCTTGAAATAAAAAGACGCAGTGACTGAATTGAAGTCACAGAAACATATTTCTGGAATCGCAAGTAGCATATGCTGGTGCTTATGAACCAAAAATATGCATTTTATGAGTAATTCATAATATCCAAGTTCACTTTTGAAACTTATCCTTGATGTTTCTATTACTTCAAATTTGTGAATTTCTGTCACCCCAGAGCCTTATAATTTACTCTGCAAAAAGGGCTAAACTTTTTACACAGTCTTTAAAGGGTGGTAGCACTTTCTTTCATTTCATTTCATCGTAGATGGCTGATGAATTGAGTTAAAGACTTAAAGAGCAATTTCAATACCTTGATTTTCCATTTCAGAAAATTAAGGCACAGTGATCTGAAGGACTTTCTTGATCCTGGGGAGTTACTGGTGGAATCTTCCAGGGCTGCTCCTGTTACCAAGCAGATGATTATGAACTTTTTTCCCAGATAAAATCAGTAAATCATAAATCAAACTTGTGTACTCTCTGTGTGTTAATCAAGGTTCCTACCTGATCCCGCTTCCGGCGGCAGAACTAGTCAACTGTGCAGATCTGGGGACCCTCTGTCAAGGTAGGGAGCCAACGTCATCCTCTGGAGTCTCTGTGTTTCCCACGTGCTATTTTGGGAATGTAGTTGTCATTGTTTTGATTTTTCTTTTAATTTTCACTTGGAAAGCCACCAAAACAGCAGAACAGAAGAATTTCTGGATGTTTTTTAGTTGTGTGGGTGCACAGTACGTACAGTGTAGAGAAAGAATGTGTTCACACCCTGGATGACCACATTTCCATAAAGCACTGCATTTTTAAAAACGTGAATAACTATATGTTACTGAATAAGGGTTGATTATAATTTTTTCCCCTAGTTCTTCTCTAGAATATTGAAAAGTTCAGTGTAAATATAATGGAACAATATTTTGAAAAAGTATTTATGTCTGTAAAACAAGGGTAAATTAAGTTCAATATTCAGTTAAGTTTAAGACAAGGCATTGAGGAATTTATGATATGAAATAAAACTTAAATCTTAAAATAATAATGGTTATACTAAACCGATATTAATGTAACTATACTAATTATTATGATGCTTAATGACTAGAGTTTGGTCAGTATTACAGTTATATATTATGTTCTAAGTAGTTGCATGCTAAATAATATGTAATTAAAATTATACAAGTTTTAAAATAATAATGTAGATATTTTGCTTTAATTTTATCATTGCGCCTCCTAATTTACTCATGACCCTTTTCATCCATTCATTCTATTAAATACTTCCTTAGGAAGTAGCATATTCTATGTACCACATTAAGAATCATGGTCACGCCTTCTGTAAATTCTGGGTCACTTATTAACATGATCACGGCACAGGGGTGACAAGGTTAGACGTGAGAATCAAGAAGCTTTCTGCTCTGGTTCCAGTGTGGGAGTTAGGCTGGGGGGCTAGGCTGGGTTATTATCTTTGTTTTCCTTTTAGAGACATTATTTCTCTAATACTGTTATTGATCAATACCCTATAAAAATTAAGTTATTAAGTAGTTTCTTTCTATAACTCAAGTTTAGATTTTGGTTTTTGTCTGCTTTTTAGAGATAACTTATTCTGTTTCCCAGGCTGGAGTGCAGTGGCATGATCATAGCTCACTGCAGTCTAGAATGCCTGGGAACAAGTGATCCTCCTGCTTCAGACCCAATAGTAGCTAGGACTATAGGTGTGCACTCCTATGCTTAGCCGAATTTTTTCTTTTTTTTCCTTTTTGTAGACACAGGGTCTCTCTATGTCGCCCAGGTTTGTCTCAAACTCTGGGTCCCAAGCAATCTTCTTACCTAGGCCTCTCAAAGTTCTGGGATTACAGAAGTGAGCCTCTGTACCTAACTGCAGTGCAGTTTTATCATAGTTATAGTTAGTGGACCAAAATAACCTTAATTTTGTTTAGTTCAAGATCTGAAGATTTGTTTTAAAAACTAAAAAAAAAAAAAAAAAAAAACTTAATCATTTAATCTAATATCTGTAGTACTTATTCTTTGGCTCAAGGGACCAGATCCCCAGATGTCTTTTTTTTTTTCTGTCATCATCTACTGAGGGTGAAAGAGTCTCACTTTGTCACCCTTGGTTGAATACTTTGGCATCATAGCTCACAGCAACCTCAAACTCTTGAGGTCAAGTGACTCTCTTTCCTCAGCCTCCCAAGTAGCTGGGATTACAGGTGCCTACCACATGCCCAGCTGTTTTTAGAGACAGGGTCTCACTCTGGCTCAGGCTGGTCTTGAACTCATGAGCTCAGTCTGCCTCATCCTCCCAGAGTGCTAGGATTATAGGTGTGAGCTATCATGCTCTGCCCCAAATGTCTTTTTTTTTGTTTTTCTCCCTATGTCCTAAGTGATTAAAGAGCATTTTGCCAATAGACCATGTAGTCAGACAAACATACTTGATGGTTCATAATAAAGACTTCAAAAAGAATATTCTTAAGTATCATATATTACTTTGTGATAGGATAGAAAATTATCTTAATTAAGATGCACATATGATTCATAGAATTCAGTAGTTTATACAAAAGCTTTGGAAGATAATCCTTGTAATCACTTAAATAGTAAAATGTTTTAAATTTAGGTAGTTTTTTTTAAATTAGGAGAAATATAGAATGGCCATTGAATACTATGTGTGTATTCAATGTGTGTGTATGAATGTGCATCTAATATAAATGTCCGTGTAAGATAAACTAAAGGAAACTTACGTGTATCTTTTGTTTCTTAGATAGTTCTACTAGAATCCCTTAGAAAGATATTTTCAGATCATTACATAAAGGCTTAATGTTTGGGAATTTTAATAGTATGAGAAATGTAACTATGACCTAAGTCTGTAAGGCTTGCCCTGTGAGGTACTTTTTATTCATCAGTATTTAGTGGATAAAAAGTGAGATCTTTAGATGACTTATTTAGTCTATGTATTTCATTCTCTTTTTTTGTTTGTTTTTCTTTATACTTCTCAAGAAGAGGATACATTTTCTTCTGAAATTTTATTTCACTAGTCTCAGTATATTAGGTCGACAGATACAGTTTCAGTAACTTCAAGCCATTGAAACAGACTGTTTCAATGTACAACTGTACAGACTGCTTTGGTAACTTTTTCTTTTTACAAACCCAAGAAACTGAATTCTGGAAAGGTTTAGTAATTTGCTGTGTGATTGCCAACCTGTTAATGGCAGACCTAGCTCTAGAGTTAAGCCTCTCAGGGTCCTTTCTCCAGACCCTTTGTGCCAGATCCAGACCCTTGTACAGTATGGCACCAAATGCCATGTGAACTGATTCTTAATGTGCCATGGAAGCCTTGCCTCATTTCATGCATTATAACTTTGGAGTCTATTGTATTTAGTGGCCAGAGTGGGTTTCCATTCCTCCTCTATGTATTTTCATGCATTAATTATAGATTGCTTATCCATATTAACTGTCATGTGCTACTTGCAAAATTACATCTTTTTCATCTCTATTACCAGCTACTGTAAGCCCTCCTAGTACCGCACCACCCATTGTCACCACTAACATGCCTGTTACTAATAGACTCGATATACAAACAAATGGTAAGGAATCATCAACTTTTCTATTTTTACTATGTCTAACATAGAAAATTTTTGTCTAAGGGTGGGAATATGTAACGGCACCAACAAAGTTTATTGAAGTCGAAGAGTATATTTTGTATCCTTGCAAGACTAGTGAACAAATACTCCTTAATACTTTTGAGTTCTCCACTGTTAATGACCCGCGAAGCAAGTTACATTTCCAGTGCATCTCGTTTGCAGTTTTAACTGCACTTTCATAAGTTATAAGAGGAAGATATTTAATTAAAAGGAATTGATTTGCATTGTAATAGAGATAGGAGAAAAAAAATTGTCAGATTATTCTCTTTAGGAAAACTACTGTTTAAAGGATTTTATACATTTCAAAAAACTCATTTTAGTAATTTCTCATCAAAGTGAAATGCATAGTCATTCATTTGTAACATTTAAATAAATGTCCATAGTAATTTTTGCTTGTTGAAGAATAATGGTTAGATGTGAAAACCCCACACTGTACCCCAGAAGTGCATTAATGTACATAGTTACCATTCAATTAAAAAAAAAAAAGAATAATGGTTAGACTGTGATAACGTATCAACTAAATCTATTTTTTTTTTTTGAGACAGAGTTTCACTTAGTTACCCTCAGTAGAGTGCTGTGGTGTCACAGCTCACAGCAACCTCAAACTCTTGGACTCAAGTGATCCTCTTCCCTCAGCCTTCCAAGTAGCTGGGACTACAGGACTATAGGTAGCTAGGACTATAATGCCTGGCTATATTTTAGAGACTGGGTATGGCTGTGGCTCAGGCTGGTCTTGTGAGAACTCGTGAGCTCAGACAATCCATCCACCTCAGCCTCCCATGTGCTGGGATTACAGGCGTGAGCCTCCATACCCAGGCTGACTAGATCTATTTTTAATGACAAAAATCAAAGTTATTTCCAATACTTCATGCTTTTTTATCCATATATACCTTTCTATTTATATTATTTGCAATTATCAAATATAGCAGTTATATAAGGTGAGAAATGGCAGAGGAAAAGTCAGGTGAATTGAGTTAATTTTTAATCTTCTATAGGGACCACCTACAGAGCTTTTTGGTAATTCAGAGTTAGTGATTTCAGTTCCTCCTAGTAAAGATAAATTCCAATCAGGTGATAACACCACTGCTTTGACTACAGTAATATTCTCAAATATGAGATACTGGAAACAAAGAAAGTTTCTAAACGCCAATCATTTAGCTTGTGAGGCCAAGACATCTGTAATGTATCACCAGGGACCCAAATCCAGAGAAAAGAAACCCACATAGTTTTTT
>NW_003852437.1:6363636-6459440 GCF_000181295.1 Otolemur garnettii | reverse complement strand
TTTTTTTTTTTTTTGGCTTTGGGGGTTACATCAACATCCTCTGTAAGGACATTTAAATTGGAAGTATGGAATATTTTACATAAAATGCAGATATAGATTTCTTTAGGGTTATAAAGACATCGATTCAGGGGCGTGTTTATGGTTATTCTGGTAGTTATGCCAAGGAGATTTATGATGGAGCAGAAATTTCAGCAACCCCCAAGAAGGCAACAGCTGAAGTTTCCAGTGCATATTTCACATGGACTCCGGCCAGTAGATGGGAATATTATAATTCCAACTAAGCGCTCCCCTCTTTGTATGAACACACAAAGAGCCTCTGTGGCACACTCCCTCTAGGACTGGCACATCCTCTGCTGCCCAAGAACATTTATACGACGCTCCAGAGTCCTTGCCTTGGTAGAGAGGAGCTGCATTCACTCAATCATCATTTCTGACATTCTTGAAGAAAGCCCCTCGTTCAGTCCATCTCTCTCTGCGTCATAACCTCCCTTGGAGTCACAACAAAGCAAGCAAATGTTAGAATCAGTTAAAATGCTTTATCTTGACCCACATGAATGGCAAAGAAGAAAAAAATTGAATTCAGATGATTCTTGGCCAAAATGTAATCTCAGCATTTAAAAATATTCAAAAATCATCCTATGGTAGAAATATTCTCAAAATTGTGCACTCAAATGAGTATAACAGCTTAACCATATGTTTGAACCATCTAGACTGTTTCCTTAATAGATTTTTACCCTAAATTGACTCCCTTTTTTACTTAAACATCTGAATTAATATGAGGAAATCAATTTAACTGTTGTAAAATGAAACCAGTACTACTTGTTATGAAATAGAAATGAAGAGTGAAAATAAATATCAAGTGTTTTTGACTTTTTCCCTATGTCCTGTTAGCTTCGCACATCTCAAAGCCCTGAAGCCTTCATCAGATTAAAGTCCTATTTAAAATAACAAAAATAATTTTGCACATCTGTTAGCTTCCCACCTCTCAAAGCCCTGAAGCCTTCATTACCTTTTTTTAAAAAGAAGAGTAAAGTATTAAGGGTAGACTATAATTACAATTTTTTTCCTTTGATGTGATCCAATTTGAAAGAATTGAAAGATAATTGACTTTTTCACTTTGCAAATAAATGCTGTTTTACGTCATGCCCTGTACTAAGATAATTCATAGCCTCTCAATGATTTCTTATTCTTTGGGAAACGAATACAGTAAATATTCTCAGGCTCAGGATCTGATACGTTAGAGAATCCTGTATTGTTTACTGTCAGGACGATAAGAACAGCTGTCAAGTCTGCTGTCTACCATATCCTGTCCCTTTTAACTCTGGTCTCTCAGAGTTTCACTCTGTTCATTAATAGTGTGACATGCCAATGTCGGGCAGTAAAGGGATTGAGATATTTGATCATCAGATATATTAGTATTTTCTTAGTATATCAATAAAGTTTTTTTTTCTGGATTGTGTGAAATAGGCCCGTTTTATGTGTAAAATTATTTTTGTTATTTTAAATAGGACTTTAATCTGTTTCTTCACATTACTCTAAACCCCTCACTTCAGTTCATCTATGGGTTTTTGGAAACTGCAGCTTTAAGTAAAATGGTGCATAAAAAGCTGATTTTAGCACAGGCTAATTGATATAAACAAAAATTAAGTCCCATGTCCTAGTCATAGAAACATCACCAACCTTCCAAATAAAGATCCCAAACATTCCTAATATTAAATTTAGAAATAAATGTGTACTATGCATACATTTTAGAAAGATTAACGAAAACAAGAGAATTATTTATCCAATTTTTTTTTTTTTTTTTTTTTTTTTTTGAGACAGAGGTTCAAGCTGTCACACTCGGCAGAGTGCCATGACATTACAGCTCACGGCAACCTTAAACTCTTGGGTTTAAGTGATTTTCTTGCTTCAGCCTCCCAAGTAGCTGGGACTACAGGTGCCTGCCACAATGCCCAGCTATTTTTTGGGTGTAGTGGTCATTGTTGTTTGGCAGGCCCAGGCTGGATTTGAACCCACCACCTCCGGAGTATGTGGGTGGTGCCCTAACCACTGAGCTACGGGTGCTGAGCCTATTTACCCAGTTTTTTGATGAATAAGTGATTGACGGTAATTGGTATGGGAGGGGGTTAAATTATGGAGTAAATGTTTGCAAACTGGAGACTATGAGGAGCCCTCCTCCCGCCACACCTTTCAAAATCAATCACAAACGTGGCGGCTGACTAAGCACTTTCCCACTGCATCTTTTATTCTGATGAATTTGTGTGATTGTCTTAGACTTGATGAATTTTAATTTGATGATAACTTGTATTCATTCATTTCTTCATTCTCCAACCCATTTATTCCACTCAAGGTCGAGGGTAGCCAGAGCCTGTCCTGCTGGATCAGGGTGCCAGGCAGGAGCCAGCCCCGGCTGGGACACCACCCATCGCAGGGTGCACTCACATACATCCTGGGATCTTTGGGATGTGGGAGGACACTGCAGGACTCAGAAAAAACACAGAGCTAGGGAGAACTTAGCAGTTCCCCACAGTCAGGGAACCCCAGCAGGAAATGGTCTTTTCTTTTTCTTATCAATATTGTAACGAAGAGACCTTGAATGGGCAGTGTTATTTGAGACCCTGCTATATATGCTAAGAAACTCTTTTTTTTTCCCTAAGGCAGAGACTCAACTTTGTTGCTCTCAGTAGAGTGCTGTGGCATCATAGCTCACAGCAACCTCAAACTCTTGGACTTAAGTGATTCTCTTGCCTCAGCCTCCCGAGTAGTTGGAACTACAGGCCCTCCACAAGGCCTGGCTAGTTTTAGACACGAGGTCTCTCTCTTGCTCAGGCTGGTCTCTAACTCATGAGCTCAGGCAATCCACCTGCCTTGGCCTGCCAGAGTGCTGGGATTACAGGCATGAGCCATGATGCCTGGCCTGAAAGTCTTATCTTTAAGCTATTAATATACTTCTGAAACGTATTTCATGGATAATCTAGGTATTCTCACAAATAATGAACCTTTGAATCTTTTTCATTATATTCTCTCAAAAAAGCTCTCAGACTGATTTTTATCTCCATCCGCATCATATTTTCTCTGTTTGAATTATCACTCTACTGCTACTCCATAGTAAATCTTTTTGAGGTTAGCACAAGCAACGAAAGCAAGAACTTAATAACTCCATTAGTCCTTATTGTTTGAAAAATCTAGCTTACAGTAGGTACAATAGGCACTGCTTCTAGCTTCCCGCATGTGTTTACCTGTTCCAATAGTAAGTTCCCTTGTAGAACATTTGTTTGGATCCAACAATCCCTCTAGCTGTGTAGACCAAATATCTTAAGGAAATTGTGTATGTGGGATGTGCAGGATTTCAGTCATTTTGTCAATGCCACCACAAATGCCTCCTGCCAGTTCTAATAAATAATCACAAATCTTAATTAACATTTGGTTTATATTTTAATGCCTATCCTTTCCAATATACATATTTTAAACCTTAATATCCCTGGGTTATAGAGTAAAGTAGTGGCATCATTTCTATATCCTTTAAGAAACTCTGAAAAGATTATTAAGACCTCAACTTTAAAAGAGGAAAGATGAACTTGAGTGAGACCTACGGAAAGGAATAGTGTTTTGATACCACGTCTACAACAGCGGGCAGTGGTTTCTGTTACCATGTGAAGTTCTGCCTGGCTGAAGGGTTATCTAAATGGAAAATGGATATAATCTTAAATAGTTATCTTTTCAAAAAGTATTTATCCTGGGTTCTCTAGTGTGGATGTCTTTATAAAGACAATGATACACTTTTTGAAATCTCTGGAACACATGAAGATTAGTGAATAGCTTTTTATATTAAGACACCGTCATCATTACATTTGTAGGAGAAGCTGACGTGTCTGCTATAGAAACGTGGGAATCTTACTTAAGTGTGTCTTCATGGAGCATTTCTTCAAGCCAATTGTTTTTCTGCAATCCAAAACGCTATCACCACTCTTTCAGCAGACTTTTGATCTTGTTTTGACATATTACTCTAGGACATTTCTCATGAGTGCTTTTTGACTACACTATTTAAACATTTTAAATAAGTATAACGAGTAGGCTCCATTGAGTAGTTTTTGACAAAGCTTACAAAATACCTCATTCTGAAGCTTCTAAAGAAAAACCACTTGAAAATTAGTCATGCCATGGTATCCTCACAAATAATGAAACTTTGAACCTTTTTCCTTATATTCCCTAGAAAAACATTCAGACTGATTTTGTTAAAATCTGTGACAAAAGACGCTTGGGTATTTGGGTCTTACCATACTTGTTTGCTGTAAGCAATGTCATTCTGGGGAGAGTATTCTCTGTAGGCTGTCTCTGCAACTGGGTATTCCATTTATAAGAAACTGACCGAAAAGGGGAGAAGGAAACTTTTAAAATTTGAAGAAAATGTCTTGATTTTTTGGATACCTCCGTAAAATTTCAGAAATGTGAGCGATTAAAACTACTGATTTTTAGTATCTTGGACTGTTTTCCTAAAATAGGGAATGAATACTACTCTTCCAGCAAAAGCATGCTTTAGGTCGCCATCTAGTGGTAGCTTCTCAGATACTCCACTAACGTTGGTATCAGAGGCTCCTCAGCCTTGGAGGGGTTACATTCCCAATAAACTCATCCTAGTAAGTCAAAAATGCATTTAAATATGCTCAGAACACTTACATTAGCCTACAAAGGACAAAATCATCGAACACAAAGCCTGTTTTTGACTATCTTATGCAATTATTAAATACTACATTGAAGGTGACAAACGGTTGTATGGTACTTGCAGTACAGTTTTTACTGAGTGCCTGTTGTTTTCACACCATCATAAAGTTGAACAAAATCCATGATTTTACATGGTGATGTCTACAGTGTAATTTTTTTTTTTAAATAAGAATTATATGTTTCCCTAAATCTTTTTCATTCAGGACAATTTTTAAAGGAATTTAAAATCAAGATCATTAAAATACCCCCAAAGTTTTAGAAGTTGAAATAACATAGGTTTGCAGAATTTAAACCCACCTGTACTTGGATTTGTGCCAGTTTTATATATTGCTTTATATGATACATCAAAGAAAGTAATTTTCATTATTTGGCATGAGACTCTGACTCCTATACTGGAAAGACATTCCTTTGCTAGTGGGACTGGAATTGGCATTTAGGAAGATTTGGGAGTTCCCAAAGGCATACTTTGGTATTTTTTTCTACTGTCTTCCCGGAATATTCATCAAATAGTTTCCTCAAAGTAGCTTTAATTATGCATTTCTATATCTCCTATGAACATTTTACTCAAAACTAACCATAAGCATAAAGAAAGATGACTGATAGTGAAAGAGATTCAAAAAATTTTCCCTCTTTTTGTAGCCTATCATATTTTAAGAGACTGTTGTTCTCTTTAACTACTCTGAGTAAAGTGCCCAATAGCACACTGCTAGAGAGATTTAGCAAACACTGGCTGATGGGTGTAATTTTCATTTTTGAAAAAATTTCAGATTGCCCCTCCTTCCCCCCCCACCCCCGAAATAGTCTCTTTCTTCCTACTTTAGTGTAAATGACTATATTTGAGAAATTTTGATGAAAACATCTGGGGGAATCCAACCTGATACTTGAAAAGTAAATGTTTTATTACAGGGTGGAAAGAGAGGGAAGAGAGAGAGGTCGAGGGCAGTACATGTGCCCTACACCTATTCTCCCTTTTCAAGGAAACCCCTGCACATCATCTCACTCAAGTTTTCTCTCGGGCCAACTCTTTGTCATTCTAAAATGCACAAAAAGCATCACTTCTTGTTACAGTAAGTTAACATGTACATAAAACAGTCCTCATTTTATGGACATAAAGGAATCTGTAGAACTAAAAATGATAAATATATGTAAGTGATAGTTAAGGAGCAATGAATTATTGTAAGGATAAACTAATTGATAGCTATTTAAGAGAAGTTGCAAAGGTCAATAAGCGTACTATCAAAATACCTCCAGTTTTCTGTGCCTCTGTAGGTGTATCTTTTGACTTGCGTTATAAATTATGTGATGATGAATAAAATGTGATGAAATTAAAATGCGTGTGATTGCAAATTTAAATTGTTTAATAATCCCATGACTGTCAAATATAAGTAAGGGACTAATCCTGTTTCCAATGGGCAGATGGCATTATCTATAGAATATCTGTCGTGATTCAAAACATCCTTCGTCACCCTGAGGTGAAAGTACAGAGCAAGGTGGCAGAATGGGTAAGTGAACTCGGAAAATGTCTTTTTTTGTTTTCTTTAAACTTTTAATTTCTGGAAATAGGGAAAATACTCTGGGTAACTGAATCCATGATCTTTCTGAAACACAGATAGTGTTCATCATAAACATAAAATGTATCTTAAGTGAGGTATTGTGCTTATGCATAGAATAAAATATTCATACCCTTGCATAAAAGATAAGAGACTAATAGGCTGCACTATGTCGGTGTCTTAAGAAAAGTACTACACAAATGAAAATAGCATTAGCTATAGTTTTACAAATAGATCTCTTATTTTTTTTTTGTTTGAATATTTGATCAAAACCAAAAAGTACAAAAAGGACATATCATGAAAGTCATCCACTCATCTCTGCTGCGCACCTGCCTGGGACCATCCCAGTTACCAACAGTGAGTTGGACATCACTGTTAGTTTTTCTTGAGTTTTTCTAGATTTCTTTGTGCACATAAAATAAAACCGTAGGTTCTTCTTTCCCTTTTACACTGAAAGAGGTACACTTTACACCCCGTGCCATTCTGTATTCATTTTTGCTGTTGTCAGATTTGCAACCTGAATTCACAGAGAACTCCTGCCCTTGTTTCCTTTTTATGCACAATGCATATGACATCGTGCGGCTTCCTAGTCATGTGCTGAGCGAATGTTGATGAACATTTAAATTATAATTTATTTAACCAGTCTTCTACCGGCCAAAACCAATATATAAGTAGTTTCTAATTTTAAAAAGTTAATATTTCATTCTCTTATCGTTCCTACAAATACAACCTATGGATTTTTCTATTTTCTTCTCAACAATAATCTCAAACATGTTATTTTCCAGAGCTTTCTATTTTTTTTCATTTCCTACCTACAGCATATTGCGAGACTGTACTTCTTCTTACATATAAAATACTATTATGGTTTAAATATTGGTTATTTTGCAAATAAAATCACTAGCCTATGCTCGTGATTTTCCTACTTTAGAAAAAAGTAAGAAAAATGGATGTTCTTATGTAGTAGGTGTCTGATAATGTGTTTGTGGTAACAACAGAAAGTTTAACCAGACATTGGGAAGTAGTGGTGATTATTTACACACTCACATTTGAAAAATAACCGATAGGAAACATTGTTATTTTTAAAGGCTGTGCCTATTAAAACAAGTTGACCATAGGAAACAATAGTGTGTAATTAACAACTCTGTTACAAAATTGAGGAGAGAAGTGAAATTCTCTGATGGAAATCAAAGAAAAAGGCTACTGCTGACTTTTTGCAACACTACATTAACATGAGTAATTCAAACACTAGGAGATGCATTTAACTTTTGTAGGCAAGTGAGCGAACTTTCCAGGAAGAGTAATATTCTTGCATCCCGTTTTCTTTCCAGTGTTCTTTTTGTTTTGGTTAAAGTCAGAATGATTGCAAGAGAGGAAATACGTTCATTTTTATTCTCACACAAGCCCCGGGTAATGATATTAATCCTGAAACTTAGCATTCCCTAGAAGGTTTGTGCTAGGCAGGGTATAATTTTACATTTTTGTTGATTTCATGGATGGTGTTCAACATAGCATAATTCTCATCGGAAGCAATACTTCACCGGACACTTTTTATTTAAGATGCAAGATATCAAAGCAGATACTTGATAATAGAGAAAACATAAGTGGTGTCCCTGATTCGTATTATTTACAATTAAAAATCATTGTAACACCTTTTTTGCCAGAATTTCCTAAAATTTACATTCAGTTTTAGAAATGCTTACAAGGAAGGCTAAATATATGTATGAAATAAGACCTAAAGAATTCCTCAGAGGTGATTTATGAGTAGGAAGACCTCATGTCAGTGAAGAAATCCTATTTTGCTCTGGTGTTGGACACGGCGGCAGGGAAGCTTCTTGTTGATATTGAAAGGAATCCACTGCCTGATTAAGGAGTACGGTGCTGAGAGCCACTGAACACAGTAATTAACATAGTTCCAGTAATGTCGAGCTTATTTTTTGTTTGTTTTTTTAAGCTTTGTATTGTCGACTCATAATTTTTCTTATTCCTAATACACTTGGAGATGTAAATTACTACCAAATATTTTAGCGCACCTCAGTGTTTGATAAATAAAGACTAGGGAGGTGTTTATTGTGATAATCTTTGTATTATAATATAGGCTAGAGAGGAGATAATAGTGTTTCCAAACAGACAGACTTGGATTCCAATCTGGGATCTGCCACTTCCTATTTGGGTGATTTTGGGGCAAACTATTTCCAGTCTGTGAAGCTCAGTTTCTATATATATAAGAAACAAAGGTATGGTGGGGGTAGGTTACTACCTATCTCATTGTTTGTGAGAATGAAAAGGAATAACATTTGTCAAGTTCTTGGCATACAACCATCTAGTGAATGTTACTTTTTACTCCTCTAACTTTCCAACAGTTTCCCAGGGGCTTACTCTAATAACAATTTATCTTTGTGGAAGGAAGAATCTTGATTCAGATTTAATAATAATAATAATAATAATAAAGTATTACCACATCTCAGCTTTTTCTGTTGTGTTTCTTAGCTCAATTCAACCTTCCAGAATTGGAACTACACTGTTTATGTGGTTAATATCAGGTAAGTAAGAGAATGAATGATCTGAGAAATTAAAGGTTGTGCCTAATTAATGCTGAGTGCGTACTCTTTCTATGATTGAACCCACACACAAATACCTATGCACACACACACCATATTGATAATCTTTCTAAAACAACTATATTTTATTACTTTGTACAAAAAGCCTTATTGCCACAGCAACGATTTTTAATATTTTTTGAGCATTCATTCCAGTCATTTTAAAAAAACTAGTCCCCAATATATATTTATGTTTTAAAAACACTGTGTATGTGTGTGAGGGTGGTGCAACTGAATCACTATAACAACATGTTAAAATGTGTCAAAAACTAAAACCGGATAGTACAAATAGAAGCTATTAGTTCCTTCTCTTACCCCACAGGGGTGGGGAACCTGTGGCTTCAGGGCCACATGTATCCTTGGGGATCCTTAAGCGAGGCCTTTTAACTGAGTCCAAATTTTACAGAACAACTATTATAATAAGGGGGTTTGTTCTGCGAAGTTTGGATTCAGTCAAGAGGCCACACGTGGGAATCTAGAGGGCCACACTTGGCCTTGAGGCCAAGGAGCACCCTTTGGGTTGCATGTACTTCAGTTTCGAGACCACTTTTCTACCAGATCTGACCTTGCACGTCTACATTCTGATTGCAACTTAGCTTCTTGAGATTATCTTTCCCTGTTTTTCTATTTAAATTCTCTACTACATCTTTAGCAATTGGTAGTGCCTAATATCCTCCTCTGTACCTTATTTTTATAGTTTCATACTAAACTAATTTTCTTAAGCATATTTTATGACTCTTAAACATATGTTCTGTAAAACTAAGATGTAATAACACAGACAAGTTCAGGAAGCACATTATTGAGCCAACTGGAGCAGGTTTCTTTGAGACTCTCTGGGGTTCTTTGTGCACTAGTATGCACTGTGGATCTTCAGGAAATATTGCCTTAGAATGTCCTGTTTGCCTCTTTATTTAGTGCTTCTAATTTTGCTGTTGATGGTGCTGGGGATGGGGTTTATTAACGAATACATGTATTGTTACAGTTTTCACCAGAGCACAGGAGAGGACAAGATTAAAGTTAAGAGAAGCCTTGCAAATGATCAAAGGTAATACTGACAAAGTTTCTCTTTCTCACTACTTTGACTTTTGGGTAGAGAATGAAAAGCATGAGATAGGAGAGAAAATTTTAATCACGCAGCACATTTGAATTATTTCTTTAGCCCTAAAGAACACTTTCTTCTTATTGTTAAAACAGACTGGATAGTAATGTACATCTGATGAAAGATAATTCAGAAGTAGAGAATTTAAAATGGATAGATTATTATTTTTAGTATCTCCAGCTTATTTATGGTAACCCATCTTCTCTTATTTGAAAGTGCAAAGAGACTTCCAAAGAAAATAGCTTTATTTTAGTAAAATGTGTATATATGATAACACCTAAGAATATAGAAAATAGATGCCAACATGTTTTTAACATTTAAAGCCATCAGCTTATTTTCTGAAGTCCCCATTTTAAAACTTTTATCATGGTCATGACTCACCCATACAGGTAATTTAATAGATATGTCCAGCATAGTTGATCAATTGGCATATGAAGATCAAATGTTCAGAGTGACATAAAATAAAAACCTAAATTCCTTTCTAAATGGAATAAATTCAGTTGTATTCAGATAGTATGTTGGATCTCCATCGAATTTTTTTAAAAAAAACTCTGTGGAAAAGCAAAAGTTCTCGTAAGTCTTGCTGGATTTCAACCGACGGAGTTTGAGGTTATGGATATACCACTCTGACGATGCAGTTGGCTTCTTTTCAGATGATATAGCCTTACTGTGAGAAAATAAGAGTAAAATTTCATGTGAGAGTCAACAAGAGAGCTTTCTTCTTATTTTTTTCTTTTGAAGTTCTATCAGACCATGTTATTTTTGTATATATATTCAGTAGACTGGATTGAGCCATCTGATGAGGAAAGGCGTTTTCATTTCTGATAGTGTTCCTTTTCCTTTCTGACCTGGAGACAAAAGAGATAATTCTCTTCCACCCCTTCTGCTAGATCGTATTGAGGTTTCAGTCACGTACAGCAACAATCTCAATCCTTTTGCTAGAAACTTCATCTAGCCATTGGGACAACCCTAGTTTGGGGGACCAGTCATGGTGGCCCCTCTTCTGCACTCTCTTTCTGGTTTATTTTCTGTGGTTCTTCTACTACCTGTTCATACCCAGACCAGCCATCATCAGTAGATGTCAACACCCCAGAAACTATGGCTTGAAAGATATTACAATTTGTGGAATCTCAGTTTCCTAGTCCTGTCATCCCAATGAGTAATGTCAGAGAAACTTACAGGAAGAATGAACCAAGGCAATGCGTGTGGGAAAAATCTACACATTTAGTTGTTTTATTTATTTATTTTGGGTCTGAACTCTTGGCATTTTAATATTCATTTTCACAGCCTTTCCTCCACGTTTTTTTTTCTATTCTCTCATCACTCTTACGCTCAGCAATGAATTTTTAGAGCCTCACATAGTTTTTTCTCAAAACCACAGTCTACTGGTTTTACCTATGTTCCTTTTTTTTCAGACTTTTCCTTTCGACTTGATTGTATCATGTAACGCAGACCATAGTTTCACGTAATGCTATCATTCTCTACCACCTAGACAGACAGGAAACCAAAGCCGCAGACTGATTTATTCAAATAAAGAGAGGCCGATGGTCACAGCAGATAGAACTTGGCTGTGTAGAACCATAAATGAGTTTCTGTTTTCAGGATGAGAGAGGAAGACAGCACAGATAAGACCTGAGAAAATACACGGCTATTCTCGAATGGCTTGAGTGTAGGGATTCAAGATCTCCCACAATACATTGTACGAATTGTGTTCTCAGTGTGCGAGAGGAGTAGAAGTTCACAGTGGTAACTCCGATGTTCTCAGTAACTGGAGTGGCAAAGCTTATCTTCAGATAATTAATCAAGGGATGCTTTTTCCTTAGGCCCTTTAAACAATTAAGCTATCACAGTTCACTGTTATGTTCACATCTATGTTTGCCTCATCCTAAAATATGCCTTATATATGAATGGTAAGCGGGAGATCACTGTAAAGATACCCAGCTCTTGGAGTTAATTGTGAGAACAGTTGAACATTTTGTCCCGGGAAGGAGCACACATATGTAGGAGGGGAGAAGTTGAGTGATTCTTCAATTTCTCGTAACCTTAAACAGCAAATATTTCACTTATTCCTTCTTATTTTTGTAGCACCAAAAGTATATTATTGCTCTATTTAATGTTTATATTCACAGAATTTCATGAATATTCCACCGCTTCTCTGATATGTCATGGATTTTTTTTTTTTTTTTTGAGACAGAGTCTCATTTTTTTATCTTCAGTAGAGTGCTGTGACGTGATAGCTCATAGCAACCTCAAATTCTTGGGCTCAAGCGACTCTCCCGCCTCAGCCTCCCAAGTAGCTGGGACTACAGGCACCCTCCACGACTCCCAGCTATATATATTTTTAGAGACAGGATCTCATCTGGCTCAGGCTGGTCTTGAACCCGTGAGCTCAGGCAATTTACCAGCCTTGGCCTCCCAGAGTGCTAGGATTACAGGCGTGAGACACCATGCCTGGCCCTTCATGGTTATTTTAAAAGTAATCCTGCCACTTTGACTTTGGCACGTGGACAGTACCAATCTTGATAATACAATGCCTTGTCTTATGTTGTTCAGTTCTGCTCAGAATAAGGAGAAGGTAAAAGTTATGTTGTAATATGAGCTTTCCTATTTAAGGGAAAACATTTCTCCTCTGCTTGACAAAAAATGTCATTTCATTTTATCTCAGAGTTTAAGTTTTGATTTCTGCTATTGACAATAACAGTGATTATTGTTAAGCAGAAAATTATGTTTCTTTAATTTGTGGAACCAAAAGTTTGTTGGGGCTTCTAGGATACATCTCTTTGCTTTCCATAGAGATAGTTTCTTTTAAAGGTCTTCAAGATCAGATATTTTAATAACTTTCTTCAGTAATAGGCTTGCTGTTCACAAAGTATATTTTCAGTACTTACTCTGTAACTTTTCATCATACAAAATACTCGGGAAGATGGAAAATCATTTGTCACTCTCCTGGAGAAATTTTGCCACATTTGTAAACAATAATGCTCTCAATCATTTCAAAATGTAAATGAATTGGAATTCTAAGTTTTCTTTACTTTATTTTTGGCCATGAAGGAATAATGTAGAATTAACCAGAAGTACAGCCCTTTCTTGTGCGTATCCTATAAAAATGTTAACATATAATATATTATGATTGGTATTAAAATATTTCTATCAATTGATAGGGTGATGTGATTGAATTATACGTGTAATATCCCACAGAACCTATTCCTATTTCAGTGCATTTGATAGCGTGCACAGCAACAGAGAACGTCTGTGAGCACTGTGGTGCGTGTCTTAAGTCTCAATATTCATGGGTGTCCCTCCATGTCCAAATGGTTTTCCCACCATATAATAACCAACTAATCAACAATTCCAGCAATAATTCTCTCTGAAATGTTTCCCCAGGATGGTGATTTTGGCCCTTCTAGTTTACAATGCTACCAACAATACTAACTTAGAAGGAAGAACCATCCAGCAGAAGCTCTTAAAAAATAACGAGTCCCTGGAGGAGGGTTTGTTCCTGTATACAGTGAATGTGAGGCAAATGGGTAAGTGGCTTTAATGTTTTTATAGCATGTATTTTATATGACTATGTATGTGGGTTTAATTGAAAAAACACATATTCTTCCTCTATGTGCTTTTTGATTATGTTAAAATATATTTTTCTATTGATGAAATTTATCCTAGTGGTGATCTTAGAATACGTGAAACAGCAAAAAAAAAAAAAAAAAAAAAGGAATCAGCTCAGCACCTTAGGAATGCAAGGGAATGAAGTAGGCAGATGAGAGTTGATACTTTATTTTATCAAAGATTTCAAATATTTGATACTTTATCAAAATATTTCAATATTTTGAAAATATTAAGAATACATGCATCTGAGCAAAATGCCAGAATAACCTTGACCCTGACCATCATTGGCTTCAAACTCAGGGATAAAGGGAGTATATATAGATATGTTTGTAGAGGACATATATGAACTCTAATGTGGTAGATAATATAGAAGGCACTTTCTTATTGAAAACATCTCCTTTTCTTATGTTTCCTCTCTGGGTTAACAATTCCACTGTCTTTGTAGCCGTACGCCAAGAAGGTGGGTGTTCTCTTAGAGCTAGAAGAAGGTCTTACTTGGATACCATTCACATCCTAATCTCCAGACACACATGGGGCACTACCTCCACTTCCCTAAATAGGCCATACTCCTTTCCATGTCTATAATATGTCTTGGCCTAAACTGCTCTTCTCTACTGCCACTGTCCACCAGATTATCACCTGTCTGTCTTTAAGGACAGGTCCAGAGTCACCTGTTCTAGGTAGCCTTTTCTGATGTCATCACATATAAATGGACATCACCACCTTTGAGCCTCCACTTCATAGTGTTGAGATACCTATAGCATTATACACATTAGAAGTCCCTAGTCTTTGGCTGGATGTATTTATGTTCTTACACATATTTTCTTTACATAGTAATTTCTATCTTAAATTCATGTTTTGGTTTTTCTTTTAATCCTTACTTCCCACATGCCCCCAGATCCCAGCACATTCTCTGGGACTTGAATACTTGTTGAGTAATTTCTTGAATGAATCTTGATGGGAATATTTGAGAAAGACAAATGTTCAAAAATATGGACAACAGAAACTAATTGTAGTGATGTTGTTGCACGACTGTGAATCGGTACACGAGTAGAGATCAAAAGAAAAGAAAATATTGACACTTTATGATCGGGAGATTGAAGTAGAGGAAGCCAATATTCCCGAGCCAGGAAGAAGGTGATTATGACGAAAGTCAGAATCACAGGGTAGTAAAGAACCAGGCAGTCTCCATTGTGCCGATGTACGTGATTACAGAGAACTCACAGAGATGGAGGAATGCAAGTAACAATAATGATGATAATAAACTGTTTCTAAGCCTCTGCGGGAAAATATTTGCTACCTAACAAACAGTGCTTTGGGGAGCAGGGAAAGCACGGCCTGTTACCCTTTTCCATATAGAAGTCTCCGCAAAGAAGGAGCTTGCCAAATGGTAGTTTATATTTGACTGTGAGCCCTGCAAGGACCAGCTACCCTTTGTCCTCAGAGGATGGAAGATCCTAGGACAACTCTCTCTGCATTCCTCTGGACATTTAGTTTATGCCACTTAAACTCTATATTTTATTGTTTTCCTGCAAATGGGTCTATGGAGAAATGTTTCTACTTTCTGTCAATTTAGAAATAAAAGGCCCAAACTGGACCATTTTAAAGCTTAGACTTTAAATGGGCAAGTTGTATGGATTTCCAAGTTTTGACCATAATATCGGTTCCTGGCAGTCCAGTATCACTAGCTGTTGTTCAGTCAACTTATTGTTGCTTATGGGTTGCTATTACTCTGATTTTTTTAAAATTGTGAAATCTGAATCGTTTATGTTGTGACACTTTCCTAGAGAGTTTCAACGAAAACGTGGGATATTTTAGGGATAAAGAAGGGAGGATAAGGCATGGAATTTGCTCACAAGTGCCTTCCTGCCGTTTCCCTTGAAGCTTCCAGGCAGAGGGTAATCCCAGAGCAGCCAGAGTATTTCTATAAAATACGCTGACAACTCAGTGATGACAGGATTGGTGTGCTATTTTCTAGGCTTTCCCCCTTTTAAAAAAGATCAAATTTTGAATTTTTCAGGATGATTTTTATTTTCCATAGTGTTTAATTTTCAAATGAAATGTATTTTCCTCATGTTATCTGCAAATGATTTGCATTAGGATGATAATGTATGTTTCCTGTTTATCCTCACAGAATGTTTTTTACTTAATGGTTTTGAAAGATGCACTTCTCTTCATCTCTGAAATGTGTTCAATGCTTGTTTTTCCTAATTTCTCATTTTTTTTTAACATGTTGTGAACATAAAACACTCGTATTTTAGTATTACATAAAATAAATGCCTAATGAGCAGGATTGCCCTTTTGCTTTCATCTGCAACTTTAACTTCAAAGAATGAATGAATATTTGGTTGGTTCTCATTTTCAAGTAAGTACCTGTCCTGCTGAGGAGGAACCCAAAGGCTATTTCTGGCCAAACATCGTACCTTCAGAATACACCATGAACTGTCCAAAGAGGCCTGGCTATTTTGCTACACGGACATGGTAATGCTTTCATTGGCTCTTGCCAGCAAAACTCTCCATTGCTTACCTTCTCAGGGTTACATTTGCTGCATAGCAGTTCTCTTGCATGTGTACTGGGTGGAAAGAAGGACAGGAACCTGTGTGTCTGTGTGCCTAATCATACTCTCCTGGGAAATAAAGTAGATAAGTTATCCAGAAAGACGCTGTTTCCCTCCCAGCCATCTGCTAATCGAGTCCTCCCCAAACAAAGATTGAAGAATTTTGAAACCAAAGGGTGGCAACAGAGCCCAGCACCTTGTGCATGGATGAACCTGGCCCCCTGAAAGCTTTGCAACATGCACTGGAAAATCCAAAACTTTTAAACTATTTTGAGTGATTATTGTGATGATGGGACAGGAGGCAGAGAGCAAATAAAGAGGAGATGCAGGCTGGGTGAGATCTGCTGAGGGAAATTGTCAGGATATAGATTTTCCTAAATGTTGACCAGAATCCTAAGAGACAAGACTATGGCAGGGATTCGCAGAATAGCCGGTCCAATTCAGTGCCTCCTCCTCCTTCCCAGTCCCAATTAGAGTTTTTTGGAGGGAATTCAGAAATGCAAACTATGTAAGTTTGAGTATCTATTGCTGTGTTTGACACTTGGTAGGAAGGAAAGAAGGAAGCTTGGAAGATGTATGGACTTGAGTCTGAACTGTGACTCCACCCAGTATTTTAGTATTACATAAAATAAATGTAATGTGACATTACATTACATGTAATGGTGTGTGACCTTGGAATATTCTTTGACTTAAATCCATTTCCTTATCTATCAAATGTGGATTATAATCTCCTTTACAGGTTCATATGAAAGAAAAATCAGATTTTACCTATAAAATTCTTAAAGCACTGCTGTCCATGATGTATGCACTGATTTTTTCCCAGTAAGAATTTTTTGTATGAGATTTATTTCAAATTATTATAGTTTTACTTACAAAATAAATTTAGATATCAAGGCAAATTATAAAACTTATCAATATATTTTGTCAGTTCTGATGCCATTTACACCATAGTTACAAGATCTTTTTTGTTTCATAGTTATTCCAATGCAGCCAACTCATCAGCCTACTGGGGGCCCCCTGATACCTCTGACTGTTTACGTAAGTGAACAATTTTTCTTCAGTTCTCAGGGATAAAACGAAATGGCTCCCTGCTTCATCATTTTCATTGTCTTCCCCTGTTCTTCTGCTGTGTAGTGCTACTTCAGTATTAACAGTCAGGCAAATGATTGTTTCATTAAGATAGAAAATACATTTCTTTCCTCATCCTAACTTTCTGTTCTATTCATTCTGAAAGAGACTGGAAATAGTAAGGAAATTCCAGAGAAGACTTTAATACATAAATTGATACTGGTATCAGTGCTGTAATTTCATTTTGTTTTAAAATTGCAAATAGATACTTATTCGGTGATTCTTGGGGCATTTTTCTTAGAACCATGGATAGTCATTGGGCCCTCCAAGTTATTTGTATCTCACTTAAGAGGGAAGTTAGTCTCTGTGTATAAAGAAAAGGAGTACTTCAGTACTAATAAGAAGCCAGCAGATGATCTAATGCACATCCACGTGGGAGAGGAACTGAACTCAGTTCATGTTGGGGGTGTGGGGGATGAAGGAGGGGATTGGGGTCCTCCACTGGGTGGACACCATGTAAGGGTATGTGGTGCACCACTAAGGTGCAGGACAGACCTACAGGAGGGACTCTAGCTAACAAATGCAAACATCATAACCCAGTTGTTTGTACCCTCACATTAACTTGGGGAAAAAAAAAAGAAATGGAATACTATTCAGTCATGAAAAGGATGAATTAATGCCTTTTGCAACAATTTGGATGGAACTGGAGACCATTACCCTAAGTGAAGTATCTAAAGAATGGATAAACACCACATGTACTTGCCATTAAAGTAGAACTAACTAATGGGCACACATGTGCACAGAGGGAAGTAAAACTCAGTAGAAATCAAGCAGGGTGGAGGGCAGAGGAGAGGATGGGCCAATACCTACCGAACAGGTTATGATGAGCACTGTTTGGGTGATGGGCACATTTAGAGCAGTTGTTACAAAAGGAATCTATGTAACCAATGTAATGTAATCTATGTACCTCTTTAATATTTTGAAAAAAAGAAAAGAAATATAGTAGAACCTTCATAGTTGACCACCTCCCTGCATCGACCATCTCCTTAAGTTGACCTAATTTTCCATGTGGACATTGACCACACGCACGTAGTGGCACAGGAGGCCTCGTTCCTTATGTTGACCACCTCTGTGTTGTGGCTGGTTTGTTACGGTCCCACGGTTGGTCAACTTAGGTTCTACTGTGTTATTTTCCTGGGAAGATAGTGAAAGGGAGTACAGATAAGAACCCTACTTTCCTGCTTCAACTTTAAAGCAAAATATTACATTGTACTTTAAATCCTTAGAGTGTACAAAATATGCAGGTAAAATGTTGTGTTCTGTCTTCTACCCTTTTTTTTGTAAACAGCTCCAAATGAAGTTGCCAATGAGATTTTAAATACGACTGATGGGCAGAACTTGACCTCAGCTGATATTACCAACATCGTGGAAAAGGTCAAAAGAATTGTGAATAACGAAGACAACATCGATATAACGCTTGGCTCAACTCTAATGAATATATTTTCTAATATTTTAAGCAGTTCAGATAGTAACTTGCTTGAGAGTTCCTCTGAGTAAGTCTTTTTCTTTTTTTGAAGAGTAATAGCTGTTGGATAGATATGATGTTATGTGATTTCTCACCTGTTGGAATACTTCGTGCCTAGACTTTATGATTCAGATTTCTAAAAGATACCTTGATAGTTCGCAAGGTCATTCATAGCATGAAGTTAAAACTTCTTTATTTTATTGTTTGAGAAATACAGTTTGAAAAAAATGATCATAGTTGTTATGTGGCAAAAAAAATATGTGTGTATCTATACATATACAGGCTGTCCATAAAGTTCATGTGCAAATTTAAAATAGTTTACTATAAACTATATATGTAGCATAATCAGTATTTCATCTTTTAAAAAAATTCAATGTGTATATAGTTATTTCAGTTAGTATATTATATTGAGGTGTTTAACATTTTTTTATTCCTTCCCTTCAACCACATTTTTTGATGAAAGTTTCATACTTGTTAAAATCTATTCTTTACCATACTTTTTCTAAAAATTAGTAAATATTTTTAAAGTGTCTTACAGTTCATAAAACACCACATTATTTCTTTTGATTCTCAGTAAGTTATAAGGTAGGGAGGGTATTTTTCATGGAAGGAAATAAAGGCAAAGATGAATGAGAACTAATATTCGTTTTTCATTTTTTTAGAGACAGGGTCTTTATTGCCCAGGCTGAAGTGCAGTGGCTTACTGTGACCTCCATCTCCTGGGCTCAAGTGATCCTCCTACTTCAGCCTCCCAAGTAGCTGGGACTATAGTCGTGTATCAGCATGCATGGCTAATTTTTTAAAATTAATTTTTAATTTTTTTTTAAATTTTTTGTAGTGATGAGGTCTTGCTATGTTGCCAGTTTTGAACTCTTAGCCTCAAGCAATTCTCCCACCTCAGCCTCCCAAAGTGCTGGGATTATAGGTGTAAGCCACCATCCCAAGCCAAAAAAACAATACCTTTTAAGAAAAACTTAGCTTTTGATTTTCCTTAAGGCAGATTTTTCTCTTGGGGTTGCATTCATCACTTTGATTCTATGTTTTAACTGATAGTATTGTGTTTTGGAGTAATTTTCTGGGTATTCATGTTGAGAACAGAAAATTAAAATACAGTTTTATGTGGTTTGTATTTTACCGTGCAGGAAACCACATATGTTCATGTACCTTTGTATAACTTAACAGTGGTATCGTTATCATTTCTTTAGAGCTTTAAAAACAATCGATGAATTGGCCTTCAAGATAGACCTCAACAGCACACAACACGTGAATATTACAACTCAGAATCTGGCTCTTGGAGTATCATCCCTGTCTCCTGGAACAAATGGAATTTCAAATTTTAGCATTGGTCTTCCAAGCAATAATGAATCTTATTTTCAGGTAATGAGTCAGAATTTCTTTAATTTTAATTGACTAACTAAAGCGTACAAAACTTGCTGATCACTTAGCAATGGCAACTTCAAAGAAATCCTGGTCTACGAGGTGCTGTTCAAGTCTGAACCTTGGTTCAGTTTAACAATAGCAGTAGCCACAAGGTCTTGCAGAAGAACCCGGAGGTGTATTTTCATAATCTGGATGCCAGAGCGCCTAGCTAAGCTTCTGCAAGAGGTGGTGCTGTAGCTAGGTCTGAAGAGGTGGTGCTGTAGCTAGGTCTGAAGAGGTGGTGCTGTAGCTAGGTCTGAAAGCATGAGTAGGGCCACTATCATACGAATAAGGGTGAGTGTCTGTTCAATCGCAAGGAAGCTTTCCCAAAGGTAAAGAAAAGCAGGATTCTCTTTGCTAGTGGTTCTCAACTGAATATTAGAGTCTTCCGGAGGACTTGTTAAGGTAGTTTACTAGGCCTTATCCCTAGAGTTTCTAATTTAATAGGTCCTGGGTAGGCCCTCCAAATTTGCACTTTTACCAAGTTCCCAGGTGTTGCTAATGCTGGTGGTTTGCAGGTCATGCTTGGAGAATAAATAAGGCGAAGTCTGGGAATGCAGAGGACAGCAAGTGTGGACAAGGAGGCTGGGGCAAGTGTAAGGCTTCCTTGACATGTTAAAGGGACACCTCAGTCAGTAATTTTCAAGTTCCTACTATGTGCCAGTTTTAGCCACCAGGGCAAACAAAATGAATGAAGTGTCATTCTTGACCTGGTGGAGTGTATGTGTGGAGCATAATAGCTGCAGAGATAGATCAAACTGAAAATATAAAAAGTCTATAATCAGAATACAGAAAAGACCTTTTTTCTACTGTAGACTAGGGCCTCTTTTGAGTAATTCTGTTTTATAATTCTAAGTAGAAACTTGATCAAACTCCATCTCATCCCAAGACCATTAGGAAGAAAGCACCCTTTGGCCTGAGCTATGGTTTCAGGAAAAATGGTGTCCGAGAGCATTCGTGAAACTTCAGTTGTTATTTCTTTGTAGAGGTAACTCAGTCTCTGCAGTCAGCAAATTAATTAGTGTCTCTCTCTGTTTTTCTCTGGAAGTTATCTTTCATTAAGTGTCTTGAGAAAATCTCAAAATCTGATCATACTAAATGTAATTCTTGCATTTGAAAGTGTTGACTCATTTATAGATTTCTCAGCCTTGGTTAAAAGCAATGCGTTTTCTCCTCTTTCACAGAAACACAACCTAAATGAGATCATGGGTCTGTTTGTAGGGGGTTTATCCGGGAGTTGAATGACTGCTGTACAGACACAGGGAAGCCTCAGTCTTAGCTAACGTGATGCTTGGCAGTGCTCTCTCGTCTTACTCAGCATATGGATTAAGTTGTCATTACCAAGTAGTTGTGATTACTCAACCAATACATCTCTCTGTGTGTGTGTGACAGATGGATTTTGAGAACAGACAAATGGATCCACTGGCTTCTGTAATTTTGCCTCCAAACCTACTTGAGAATTTAAGTCCAGAAAATTCTGTATTAGTTAGAAGAGCGCAGTTTACCTTCTTCAACAAAACTGGACTTTTCCAGGTAAGTACTCATGGAATTAATGTTCACTGCAAGTGAAGTTCGTTTGCTCAAAGCTAAAAATAAAAGTTTAGATTCTTTTGATATATATTGGGAGCTTTCGAAAAACGAATCTGCTATATTTTTAGGAACAAAAATTTCTAATAGCATTGTATATTTTATTTCTGATCATAATATGCTTATTAAAAGATGTATTGATTATAATTTTTAAAATAAATTAGGCTATGACGTGCATCATACACTTAGAAATTGAATTAGCAAAGAAGTTATGATTTATTATTCCTTTTGCTAAATATTTTATGTTCCCTAGTCACTTAGACCATTAAAGAAATTGTACACCCAAGGAAAAGATTATTTTTTTTTAATGTAGCAGGGAGCTCTGTTTACATAGTGAGCAGCATTCTTGGCTTTAATCAGTTTTCCCATTAGTATTTCAAGTGACCTTTGGCCCCCACACATCCGCAGAGTCAGATGGCATTGTGCTGAGCACATATTATCATTTTTATTGGCATCGTTTCTAGATACTAAAGGGTCCACTGCCAGCAAACACTGGTGACCTCTAGATGCCTTTGTAAATACAATCTGGAGAAGTTTTGCTGAGCCATTTTTTAAAAAATAAAAGTTATCTGTTAAATTCAAGATACCCGCGTCTATCAAACAATGTGGCCTACATAACAGAAAGCAGCAAGTCTTAGGCCAAACAGAACTGTTTCTAATAGAAACAATCGTGTACAGAAGAACGGCCAAGTAGCTTATACAGAAGGGAAGGGAACACCGTGGAATCTTCAATAGCAATGAACTCCAGAATTTAAAAATGTTGTTAACGAATGTTTTAGGAGTAAGCTATATAAAAATATTATCATTTATATATCTTACATAAAAACATATAATGTATCAGATTTTCCAGCTATGAACACATACCACTGCTCTTGTTAAAATGATTGAAATTGAAGGCTTATGACAATGTCACCTTCAAAAATAATATGAAAAATGCAAAGGTGCCATAAAATGTGAACTTGGGAAGAGCTTGAGAACACTCCCAGAGGTGTAAGAGTCTGTTATTGTTTTACTTTTACTCTTTTCCACATCCTTGTGTCCTCCTCCTTCAAGATCTGCCAATCAAAGTTGATAGTAGGAAACACGTGTTTGGTGTTAAATTTATAGGATAGTGAAAAACATATTAAGGCTTCCATGGTAGCTTCCTACCCTAGTGAATAAGAGGAGTATTCCCTTTTTAATGAAAGCACGGGGGTATCACAGCTGACTTGACTGATATCTTACAAGGGTACAAGTGAATTCATACAAGCAGAGTATGAATATCTTAACTCAATAAGAAAATGGCATGAAGGTTACATTAACCAGTTTGATGAGAGTATTTCAAAATGTATATGAAAACACCACACTGTACCCTGTGATTGCATTAATGTACACAGCTATGACTTAATATATAAAAAAAACTAATACAAAGCTATATTCTGGATGTTGAGTTTTGTTTGGAATTCAAGAAATCAATCAGGTGTTCCAAAACAACTGATTTACAAGCTGTGCTGTGAAGAGGAATTCAGGAGGTTTGACAACAAACACAAAGGGAAGAAAAATATTGGTCCAAATCATTGTGTGGCATGGATTTCATTTCCTGATAGCCTTCCACCGAGGTGGACCCCGCAGATGCTGGCAAGGATCCTACATTACACTGAGGTGTGAGTTGGTCAACACATCAGGCTATTGGCATGGATGTCAAAGATGAATTGCTTTTTATTTTCCACACCATATTTCCTTCGTACTTCTCTAAAGGAAAGGCACTTCATCTATTTGCTAGAGTAGGGAAATGATCTAATTGTTTCATAGCTTTTTATGAGTTTATATTACTTATGGGCTTGCATTGTTTCAGATGTTAACTAACTGACATCAGTCCCCGCAATCAAGAATGGAGTTTTATGAACATCGCCCTACAATATTGACGCATAACATTCCCTCAACGTATTTATTATAATAAGGGAAATAGTGCAGCTCCTTCAGGAAAGCCAGCAATGTGATGTTATAAACAGGATGTTCTAGAATTGAAGATCTTAAGTGTAAAAGTTGCTGACAGTTTGCTTATTTTGGAGCACCAAAGTAAAATAAAAGTGTGTGCCTGCTAACACATGCAATTTTTTTTTTGTCTTCCAAAGGACGTCGGACTCGAAGGTAAAACCTTAGTGAGTTACGTGATGGCGTGCAGCATTGGAAACATCACCATCCAGAATCTGAGCGAGCCTGTCCAAATTAAAATCAAACACACAAGAGCTCAGGTAAGAAAACGCTACCAAGACCGACTGAACAGAGTCAGATGATTTTAGAGAATGATCAGACCTACATAATAAAAAGGCCCTTTTCATGAGGGACCAGTTTTCGAGAACTGGAGAACAGCTTGTCGGGCTGAGCTCAGAAGTCAGAGAAAAGAGCAGCAGCGGGGGAGAAATGTGTCTCCTCTAGGACTCAGTAGTCAGAAGGAGAATGCGACTAATGGAAAGGGGCTGCTCTTTTTAAGAAACAACACTCATTACTTCAAATAAAGCAAGTCAAGGGAGAAACGGGAGGTCGGACTTCCTTTCTGAGAGGTTGGCTTGGGGAAGCTCTTGGTGAATATTGCTTTTCTTCTTGTTTCGTTAGCCTCGCTCTCACCTGTTTATTTGATAAAATTCACTGGGCCTTCTTGTTGTCACAGAGGACTGAGGCAGAGGCTTTCTCACTTTTGTAGCAGGTCCTTGTCATGAGTCTGCCATTTTTTAGATAGGCAGGTAGGTAGGAAGAGAGTGAGGACTGAAATGAAGTCCCCTGCCTGCTAGCCTGCTAGGTCACGGACCCCCGAGACCTCTTTGTTCTGCCCTTTGGCTTCATTTGTTTTAATCCCTTCATTTAAAAAAGGGGATTATTGTTTTATTATGGTAAAATATATGTAACATAAAATTGACCATTCCAGTGATCTGTACAGTGGGTGACATAAAGTACATTTACCACCATCCGCCTCCAGAGCTTTTCCATCTCCTCTAGCAGAAACTCTGTTCCCATTGAGTATGAATTCCCTATTCCCCCCACTTCCCTCCCCATGGCAGCCACCCTTCTGCTTTCCATGTCTGTTAATGTGGCCACCCTGAGCGTCCTACGTAAGTGGAAGGACATAATATTTATCCTTTTGCGACTGGCTTTACTGCACTTAGCATCATGTCTATAAGATTTATCCATGTTGTTGCATGTTGCAGAGTTTTCTTCCTTTTTTAAGCCTGGATAATATTCCATCGTATGTGCCCACCAGCCTTTGCTTTTCCCCTCAGCCATGAATAGGCACTTGGGTTGCTTCTGCGTTTTGGCTACTGTGAATAATGCTGCCGTGAGCATGGGGTCTACAAATAGCTCTCTGAGTCTCTGTTTTCAATTTGTTTATGTAAACACTTGGCCATAAAAGAGGATTTCGAAGATGATGTGTAATTATAATGTAAAAAGCTTTGCTAAATGCCAAGAATGGTCGCGGACTCAGTGTTCAATGATGGGACACACATATTTGGTAACCTATAAATCAGTGATAATATGATTCCTTGTGAGATAATAGGTGATCTTTATTTGAAGTCTTATGAAGAGAAGATCCTTCTAGATTCTGAAGTGCCTGGCATTTTCAGGTTGTATTGGCAGAGCTCAGGCTGATCTCTTTCTTTGTGAAACCCTTGGCATTTTAACTCTTTTCTCCATATTTAAATCACAGCATTTTAAACACAGTTTCACATGTTTATTCTTATGTTAATATAGGATGTGCATCATCCTCCCATCTGTGCCTTCTGGGATATGAACAAAAACAGTAAGTTTTAAAATATTGGTTTTCTTAATATAGATAACAACTGAATTTTAAACATTGTTAGACACCCCCGTTTCCTTTAATTCCACCCTAAACCAGAGTGAGTCACCCTGCAAGTGTAAAATGGCAGCTGGGCTGCCAAAGTTAGTTTGGGTAGCTTGGAAAGTCAGTTCTCATTTCTGTAACTTTTGGTAAGAAGTTGTAGGAAGAAACAGGCAGACTGGATTCCGTTTTCTTTTCCAGTTGAACAACCTTTTCGGTTTCAATTATTTGTAAAATTCAGTATACATTGGCATTGCCACTTTAAGATGAATACAGACACTCGCTGAATCTCATTCTCCTAGGGTGCACCTGACAGGCACGAGGCATACAAGTTCAAATCCAGATTCCAGACCTCAAATTATAAGGGGATGGGGCAGCAGACAAAAGGGATGTAAATACGGGAATCGTTATAATGAACGAGTATTCCTTGAAAGAGATTCACAGCTCCAAAATGATACTCAGCAGTCAAGAAAGGAAGGCAAAATTAATGGATAAACAAATAATTAGATCCAAGAGGTGGAAATCTCTTTGAGGGGAGACACAAGGGCTGAAACTCCTATACTCCTATTGCCTGTCCCCTGAGGGTCACTTCCCCTCCGGGTTCCTCACCAGGATTATTGTGGCCAAATTCATTCCTGTGTCCATAAGGCCTGATTTAAAAAAAAAAAAAAAAAGCCTAAAAGTGGCTAACACCCTTTTTAGTAGCAGTCCTTCTCACAGCTGGACAGGATGCTTTAAAAAAAATTCTTTGTACAGGTTTTTAAAGATCCAAATTTACTCATAGAGTTAAAAATATCACCTGGTATCTTAAAATATTATTCAAATAAACAGATCCAATACGTTGGCATTATATAAGTCGCTCATATTCCATTTTATATCATGAGAGATAAGATGCATTCAAGCCACTTATAACTCCTCACGTCTGTGACTGCTGTGTATTTAAATAGCATGTTCCGGGAAAGCAGACCCACTTTGTCTTCACAAAATGTAGACTGACCCTCCAACAAGAAATGTGTTGGCTACAAAGAGTCCATTAGCATGTAATACATCGGAAAAGGAGTATTCTTTTTATAGACATTTATTTTAAAATATGTTGAAAAATTGAATCAAATATTTTTGGAGCCCCCAAGGCACTCAGCAGTCCACAGTTTGACCAAATAACCACTAACTGCCCCCTTGGCACTGATTTAAAGTGATTTTCAGGAATCTAGATAATTCTGAGTATGGGTAGCTTTAATCACGGTATCTGTTTTACAAATAACCTCTGTAAGGCAGAAAAGCCTGAGGCCCATTTCCCTAAAGGTCTCGCTCACTCTTGAGAAGACACCAACCTGCTGTTTTTTCACACTGTTTGTGGATTCCTTCAACAGAAAGTGTCGGAGGGTGGAACACGTCCGGATGTGTGGCGCACAGTTCTGACGCGAGTGAGACGGTCTGCCTGTGCACCCACTTCACACACTTTGGAGTTCTGATGGTAAGGGGGAGTTTCTCAGCTCCTTTAGACCTGGTGTAACTTGGGAAAGCATTCCTCGTGTTTATCGGTCCACCTTCTTAGGCGGTGATGGTCTTCTGAATTATTTCCTGAATAATTTTTACCTGAATCGTGATTCTTGATGAAGCATCTAATTGGTAGAGATCATAGATTAAAAATATGTGAAAGTAATTATAGAAAAGAACTTGTTCTTTTTGGTTTTTTCTCACAGCATTAGCTGTGACGATAAATAATCCCAGAAAGAAGAAAATGCCCACGAAACCCTTGGGTTAAGAGAGAAACAGAGTCAGGGAGACATGGAGACAGAGGGGTAGAGAGGAAGGGATGGTTAAAGACCAAGAAAATGTTAGGTGATGTCTATGTGGAAGGGAGCTGTGAAGAGTGAGGTTAAAACGTCTTATGTTATGGCTCGCTCAGTGTGTTTGAAGGTCGCATTGTGCCAGGTGACCTCTACCCTGGACACTGTGGTCGGTCAGGACAGCCGAGCGGCTGGGATTGGAATGGGCCTTCAGTCCTGCTGCAGAGGTGGTGGGTGCCACAGTCTGTCACTCTTAGGCCTCCAAATCACTCTGGCCTTTCCTCCTCCCTCCTTTGCCGTGGCCCTGGGTCATCTATCTCATTATCTAGCTTGCCCAACAGTTTTCAGTAAAATTAGATCATATCCTACCAAAATTTCAAGATCCACCCCCTATCCAAAGACTTGTTTGAGTTCATCATAGACTTATACCTATGAGTCTAAGTCAACTTTTGACTCTACAGACACTTTCCCGGGGTTCAGGGCACCCTCTGTCTTGTAACGTGGCCATTGCTTCTATATAGTTTCCACAAAGGGACCCGACCTCATTTGTTTTTTGATAGGAGATAGGAGTAATGTGAACCGAGGCAATAAAGCTTTTCAAATTAGAATCACAGACATCAGGTCGTGTTTATCACCTCCCTGAAATCTTACACACTTCCTCCTGTGGGGACTGAGCGGAAGCAGTGAGGAGACGGGGTGTAGTTTTTGGCTCCTGCATCTACTTGGCCTATGTAAATGACCATTGTCAGTCGTGTGGCAACACAGCACGTTGTAATTTTCCTGACAGTTAAACTATAGCATGTTTTCCCTAAATAATTAAAAGAGAAAATGCAGTTTCTTTCTCTGTTCTCTTTTCTCCAAAAGTGACAGCAGGCATTCTTTTAGAAAATACTTATTTTTCATGATTTCTTGGAAAATGATGTGCATGTTATTAAGTCAAATATTAATCAGATAATCATAACAGAGTTCAGGCCAGGAGTGGTGGCACACACCTGTAGTCCCAGCTCCTCAGGAGACTGAGGCAGGAGGATTGCTTGAGTTCAGAAGTTTGAGGCTGCTGTGAGCTATGATCACCCCACTGTACTCCAGCCTGGACAACAGAGTGAGACCCTATCTCTAAAAAAAATAAACAAAAAAATTTATTCAAAGATGATTTATATACTGCCAGAGTTTGGCTGCCCAGTACTTTGAATAGCCAATTCCTTCCTATAGTGTTTAAATTTTATTATGAATTTGCAATTTTATGTATTTGTATAGATATGCATTTTTAGAGCTAACTTTGTGTTTTCCACCATGATGGCATTTGTAGTAGTATAAAGTTCTGGTAGAAAAGCTTTCTGGAATTTATCCTTCTGGGAATGTACCCATATCCTTTTCACTTTTCTAGAGCATCCAAGACTTTGTTCAGAGTTTTTTGTGATTCCCAAACTCTTTATTTATTTGTATATGATATTCCCAGAGGCCACATTGTCCCATGACACATTTACCATATGAGAAGTTAAAGAAAATGTATCCCATACCTGTGGTTCTATCTTCTAATGTACAAAATAGTCTCTTTGTAGTAAAATTTTTTAATGTTCTTAACATGAGGACATTTTTATATTGGCTAGTTCAGAAGGATAAATATTTTCATTCTATGAGTATAAAACATGAAAATTATGTTTAAATATGTAAACAGGATTATTAAATTTAGTTTTTTATTTTAAATTCTGGACTTGATTGGGTTTTCCAAGTCCACTGTCTTACCCAGATAGGTTTTCATGGTAGTGACAGCTCACTTGGGGAACCTTCAAGACCATGACTCATTTTCGTGGCCTGACAAGATCCTGGAATAACCAAAATATTGATTGAGGTAGCCCATCTGTGAGTCAGGTGGCTCTGACTCAAACCCTGTCCCATGTCCCTGCATGCCCTGCATCCCTGCAGTGCTTTGAGGAATTCCTGGGGGTGGGAGGGGAAGGCCCTTCACACTGGGGGTAGGAGGTGGGAGGGGAAAGGCCCTTCACACTCCCAGTCCCTGTTTGAGTTTCCTCACTGGGGGATCTGGGGGTGGGAGGGGAAAGGCCCCTCACCCTCCCAGTCCCTGCTTGAGTTTCCTCACTCTGTGCATATCATAGAGCTATAAGGATGCTGTGCCTCTTCTCTATGGCCTCAGTCAAACCCAGCACTGACTCACTCACGTTTCATTTCACACACACTCAGCTTACTCAAGGAAAAAGCATGAAACATACTTGTTTTCATATTTAAAACTTTGGTTGAGGGACCTGGTGGTTTTGCTCTTCCAGTTAAAACTAGTGTGCCAAGAGCTTGGGAAAGAACTTCAAGATAGAAAAGGATGTGCAACTCCTTCCTGAAAGAAAGCTGCATGCTTCTTATAGGTATTGATCCCTCCAAATACGGTAAATGGAACCTTCAGGATTGATTTCCATTGCTGTGTTCAGCCCCTGAGGCTGAGGTGCTCTGATGTTAGCAAGGAGCTCTTCTAGTGAGACAGCCATTCTCCTGAAGAGAGGGTTTCTTATGTCTGCTTTTGATGTTTTATGTAGGATCTTAAAATAAACCCCACCCCGATAGACATATGGAACACCAAAGTCCTCACTTTCATCAGCTACGTCGGCTGCGGCATATCAGCTATTTTCTCAGCAGCAACTCTCCTGACATATGTAGCTTTTGAGTAAGTATTTTCCTGTGTGCCCAGCCCAGTGCAAACCGTTTCAAATGTCGGTAAGAAGATTGCCTGGCCTTCCCGGAGCATTTCCACACTTTGTGAATCACATAGAGTGGTTCGGTTTTAACGTTCAGGTTTCTCAAAAGGTGCATCTTGCAGCCTGAATTTTCCAGCTGTGGAATCTTAATTTATCATGACTGTCGTTCTAGTTAGAAAATGTATTCAAATCTGTTACCAATGATGAACATTTAAGTAAAAACGGTGTAAGAGGCTTTCTACATTGTAAAAGATGAAAACGTTTGGCTTTGTAAAACTTATAAAATTGGTCTGGAAACGGGAAATTTTTAAAAAAGGATCCTGCACTCATTAACAAATCAAGAAAGTGCCCATGATTTAGAGACATCGGTTTGAATAAAAGTGTCATTCTTACAACGCTAGACTTTTTCCTGAATTAAAGGTGGTCTATCGAAACCAATTGGGAATTTTGTGAACAATTAGAAACAGTTTTGAAGTAAAAGGAATATTTAAAAAATCTTCCTGACTTGCCGTATAGCCTTACATGTCTTTACCCCTCCTTCTGGCGGAACCACGTCAGGGAGAGGGTGCTGCCGTACCCGCTGCACACCTGTATAAGACAGGAATTTCCTATCTGTGGGGCAAGGATTCATTTATAAGGTTAGTGAGCGCCTCTATTTCTTTTTTCCCTCTTTAGGAAATTGCGAAGGGATTATCCCTCCAAAATCTTGATGAACCTGAGTACAGCCCTGCTGTTTCTCAACCTCATCTTCCTCCTGGACAGCTGGGTCTCCTCCTTTCACGTGGACGGACTCTGCACGGCCATCGCGGCCCTTCTACATTTCTTCCTTCTGGCCACGTTTACCTGGATGGGGCTAGAGGCAATTCACATGTACATCGCTCTAGTTAAAGTATTTAACACTTACATTCGCCGATATATTCTCAAATTCTGCATCATTGGTTGGGGTGAGTCTCTTCCATTTTTTCCCCTTTATATTTGCACTAATTTAGAGGGTAGATGTGCTTTTCGTTACATGCGTAAGTTATGGAGAAGCCACATCAGGGCGTTCAGACTTTCACCTGGATAACATACTTTGTACCCATTTCTCAGCATCTTTTTTCCTGAAATGTTTTGGTTTTGTCTTTTCTGTCATGAAAGTTGCCACATTCTCAGAGGAGGATCCTTATTTTTAAAGACGAGTTAGTGCTGTGGAGGGAAACTTTTAAAATTGGGGCAGATATGGATTAGATATGCAATTCCTAAGGACAGGGCATTTCAGAACTGTGTCTTTTAAAAACTATTCAACGGCATGCATTCAATTCAAGAGTATAGGGAAAGCCCTCGCTCCTGAGTCACCACAAACTTATTTCCTGAGCCCAGAGCCAGCCCACCCAAGTCTGAAGAAGCAGCTGGCAGGCAGTGGTGCTTTTCCATCCTGCTTTGAAACATAAAGGCCAGCTCAGACTCATAGCTACACTCATCCCTAGACACAGCCTATTTCTTGGAAAGGAGGAAAAGAATGTTATTTTTGTGTATGTAACCAGAATACTTACAGAATTTTTGCCTTGACCTTTTTCACATGAGTCCTCCGTCAGGCATGGAGGGTTGGGATCTTCCCGTGCAGCTCCTTCCTTTATATGGGTTTCGTCTGTGGCCCACATTCTAGTTTTCTCATAAACCTTTTCAGATGGAAATTTAGAAGTGAGAGATGTTGCCAAGAAATTCAACACCACCTCAGGAGGCAGTAAAAGCATCTGTCGGAGAAATAGGGTAGAATAGCATTTCTCCTCTGAAAGTTGCATGGCGACACTTCAGAGATTCTTTCGAGAGAGAAGACTCTGAAGACTTCATAGGTCAATGTTCTCCCCCCAACTTTTCTAGTGATTTTTCTTTAGATTGGAAAGGCAAAATAAATTGCAGTGACCTTGTCTGCCTGAACTCTGCCATCCAACAAAGTGGCATTAATGAAACCACATTTCACAGTGCTGGATGCAGTTCAAATCACTTTCTAAGCTCTCCAGTGGGTCCCCGAAGCAAACAGAATATTTAAATATCTTTCATTTAAGAGTATGTTTTGATTGTTGCCAATAGGGAGTTGGGCATATTCCACACCAAGGCGGGGATTTTGTTGTTTGTAACCGAGTTGACAGTTGTAAGAGGTCTGGATCTGTGACACAGAGTGTGTGCCTGGACGCGCACGCCTGCTTCCTTTTTTCCCTATCCTTGCCATTATGAGTCCTATAAAGCAATTCCAGATGCTTCACAGGCGTTGTTTGTGTCTTTGTCTTTATATAACAGGTTTGCCCGCCTTAGTGGTATCAATTATTCTGGCGAGCAGAAACCAAAATGAAGTCTATGGAAGAAAAAGCTATGGAAAAGAAAAAGGCGATGAATTGTAAGTCATAGACTTTGGGGGGTGTGTTTATGGTGGGCATCTGTCCTTTGTTTCCTGAAATGCAGGATAAGTTTCATGCAAGTCATGAGGCTCTTGTTTTACAAGGCTGAGGTTTCTTCATACGTCTCTGCTAAGGTCTCTGCCACACAGCAGATGATTGTACCCGAATGCCCTGAGATGCACCAGCCACTTTGTGTACTTACATTGTACTCTGCCATCTGGGGGAATTCAGGGGGTGCCTGAGATACTGTCTTCTAGCCTCAGAGGACCCAGGCTATTTGGGGAGATTTCATAATACTCCCACCTCCTGCAACCCACACACATCTTCAGGAGAGTTAAGTAGCAGTATCCGACAGTGAGTGATTCCATACCAGTGTGAGTTTTATGCAGAAATGGAGAGAATCGGGAAATCAGTGAGTTCTTGAATAGTTTGGAAATTTCCCTTCAGACCGTGACATCCATCATTGAGATGAAGGTCCTCCTATTGCTCCGTTTGGGTAGTTCTGGCGTATTTTATCAGTCACATCATGGGTGCTCAGTAAGTATTTGTTGATGAAAAGAATTACTGAATGAAGCAGGAGCTTATTCCTGACGTGAGCCCTGTGGTGCCCCCGTCCACGCACAGCTTGGGGTTGAACAGCACTTCTGCCCCCTGTTGGCCGTCCGCGTCTGTGCTGCTCCCCTGGGGTCCTCCCGCCTACATTTCTAATGTCACACTCAAAGGGCTCTTTAAGAACTGGAGCAGAATCGTCGAACTAGGTCAGGGATTTCCATGATTTTAGGGGAACTTCCATATGTAAAGAAAGGTTAGTTCCAGGGATAAGCAGTATTATGGTAGGGACCTTTATGATACCATATATTCAAAGTAGAAATCAAAAAGTAAGTTCTAAATAAGGAAATTTAGAGAGTTGGTCAACTCCTATAGGACGTCTTAGTAAATTGCTGTGCCATAAGCAGCTCTGTTTGATTTAGAATTTGCTCTATGCCAGAATTATGTTGGGTTCTAGGAGTCAGAGATGTTCAGGACATCTTTTGCTTTTGCGCAGACTTTTGTTCCAGTGGGGAAGACTATTTCCACTGGAATTTTAGGATGGATATAATTGCCTTAAATCATTCATCTGTTTTTTGAGGTACCCAAGAATTTCCATAGCATTGATTAGGCACAAAGACTCCTGCAAATTGTGATACTTGTCAACTTTGCTCCTGGCGTACTCACGCATATGACAGTTTTCAGATGTCTTTCATCAACTGTCTGGTCTGTATATCACTCTAAAGATCAAGTATCTCTTCTCAATCTCATAAGGATGTTTTGTAATCAATGTAAACTTTGTAATTGTGCATGAGAAGTGTCCAGGTGAGAATCTCACAGTTGTATAATAGGGTCTTGCCTTATTAGAGGCCAGTGATATTAAGGGGACTTACGATGTCCATAGTAACAAACCCACAACTAGGTGGCTTAAAGAAGTTTAGGTATTTATTCCTCACAAATGACAAGAAACATGAAGTAGTAACCATTGGCATTGATTTTATGGTTGAAGTGTCAGAGCCAATAACTGCAGCTCACATGGCCTCTTTCTCTCCTGGACGGGGATGACCATGCAGCTCTAGAACTCACATTTGTGTTGGCGGCAGGAAGAGGGAATAGGGCTTTGCCAGTTGGGTCTATCAGGAATAGGTGTCCCCCAACCCCCTCAGCAGACTTCTGCTTCCCTATCATTTTGTCACACTGCCATCTCTTAAATACAGAGCCCTAAAGTGAGTTCTCAGATTTTCCACTCTTCCTGTATAGACACACAGGAGAAAAGGAGGTTAGACATGGCTGGGGGTGAGCCAAGCAAGAGTGTCTTCATAGAACACAAAATTCAAGAAGCCTGCCTTGCTTGGCAATAAGTTAACACTGATTGACTTAAATAACTAGACATTAAGGTTGTGGCCATCCATAGACCAAAAAAACCCAAAATCACTCAGATGAAGGCTGAAGAAGGCAAGTGAGGTCCAAGGGACTTTCTAAAGGTGTTCAAGAGAGAAACCTGCAGTGGTCCAGAGTAGGCCAAGAAAAGTTGGAGGGAGACGGGGCCTGGTCCTAAGTCTCTTTTTCTTTCTCATTTCTTCCTCTTCTGTTTTCAGCTGTTGGATTCAGGATCCAGTGGTGTTTTATGTGTCCTGTGCTGGGTATTTTGGAGTCATGTTTTTTCTGAACGTTGCCATGTTCATTGTGGTGATGGTGCAGATCTGTGGGAGGAACGGCAAGAGGAGCAGCCGGACCCTGAGAGAAGAGGTTCTGCGGAACCTGCGCAGTGTGGTCAGCCTGACCTTTCTGCTGGGCATGACGTGGGGTTTTGCTTTCTTACGCTGGGGACCCTTAAATGTCCTTTTCGTGTACCTCTTTTCCATCTTCAATTCATTACAAGGTAAGATAAATTGTATCAGGGCAATTTTTGCTTTCTAACTTTGTCACATCTGTGAGCAGCTTCACTTTGGGACAGATGCCACGTTAAGTTTCTACACCACTATTCCAGTGCAGGGCATAGTTGCAGACACAGCCTGGTCACTCCTTAAAAATGTCTTGAATGAATACATGGCATAGAATGTCAGTTTTCCTTTTTTTTTTTCAGCGATGTATCCTGAGTATATTAGTATACCTCGCAGATAGTGAGTGTCACAGCATCAGCCTGGCTCACAGCAGCCTCAAACTCCTAGGTGCAAGACATCCTCCTGCCTCAGCCTCCTGAGTTCAGCTGGGACTACAGGTGCCTGCCACCAAAGCCCTGCTTAGTCTTCTATTTTTAGTAGAGATGGGGTATTGCTCTTGCTCTTGCTCAGACTGGTCTCATACTCCTTCTGACCTCAAGTAATCCACCTGCCTCGACCTCCCCAGAGTGTGAGGATTACAGGCATGAGCCGCCCATTGTGCCTGGCCTCCTTGGCTTCTTGAATACCACAGTGAATAGCAACACTCTAATTCAGCAACTTTTGTCCTTTTATGAATTATATTGAACTTTTCACAATTAATTCAACAATTTAACAGTCATTTGCCAATGGCCTGCTTTATACAGAAATGCCAGGCTTCCTTCCAGGAGTTTCCATCATGCTTCTGATGCCATCATACGTACCATCAGTGTACTTTATCGTGGATTTCACTTTTAGGCTTAAGTGAATATAAATCTGCTTTTTGAAAATTAAATGACATCTTTTAAGATATTGACAATACCCTGTGTTGTTGAAACTCCCTAATGCTCAGAAGCATCGTGAGGCCAACATTGTAGAAGAAGTTGGGTGTCGGAGTTTGGAGGGTTTTGAGCAGAGCAGTGTGAATGGCTTAGCTGAGCATATCGGTCATGCAGTTGCAGACATGTGGGGAGGAAGAGGGACCACAGCTGAATAAACCTACACTGGAGGGGCCTCTCCCAAACAGGGGCACTGCCTTCAGGTGTGTTCTCAGGAAAGTCTGCACTTACCTGCAGGGGAGTCTTGTTCACTACAAACCTCTCTGCCTCCCAGGTCCTCCATTAGCTTGTGAACGGCAAAAAAAGTCTCTCATGTCGTAGGTGCTCCATACTATTTGTTAAATGAATGGATTGCTAAAGAAAGAACCCTTTGGGATGGCCTAAATCCAATCGGAGGCTCTTCTGACATTAATATATAGTAATTAGTTCAGCAAATTTTATTCCGGTTCACTCTCCCATGACACAGGCAGTATGTGGGCTCATTATCTTCAGTCGGTAGAGTAATAAACCCCAAGCACAACTGCAAAAGTTGTAGCATATGAATACACGGAGCTAGCTCTGTAAAGTGGGTATGCCCCTATTTAGTATTTTCTATAATATACAACATGAAAGTGCCTAAATAAATATTGACAGGAGTGTCCATTAGCATCACAAATTCCATGGTTTTATGTTTAAGGATTGTACATGAAAGGCACACTGATCTGCCAGGCCAGCCTCGGTTTTGCTTTTAGAATTTCCTGGCAGTTTCAGTAACCTTCAACAGCTCCAGTTGTCTGTTCAGCTCTGTTTCCATTAATGAGAATTGGGATGTTTTATTTTTTCCCAGCATGGGTCTCCTGTCAGCAGGGAAAAACGTTGTAAACCGTCATCAAGTCAGTGTTCTTCATAAATCACTGACCTTTAAGACTGATTTTCAATTATATAAACTCAGAACAGATTTCTACATATTTAATGATGTTAAAAGCACCTCCTAAAATGAAAATTAAAAAAAAAAGGCAGTGATAGATAGAACATGAGTCTGCCGACAATTACTTACGGGCCAGGATTATTCAAAAACTTCTCAGGACACAGAAGAGTCACTTGATGGTTTTTTTATTGGTGAGTCACTTGCTGAACCTTCTAAGAGAGGCTTTGTTGTTGGAAGTCTGTGCTTTATGAAAAGAAGCATGTAGAATTTAGACAGTTTAAAGAAACAATTTAGTGAATGCAAAATGAACTCAAGTACTATGTAGGCAAACTACATCATCGATATACATACTCTGTGTGTCTGTATGTGTGTTTTTCTTTTCCCTTTTTGGTGTTCCTCATCCCAGCAAAAAACTTGATGTGGTCCCTTTGGCTCATGGAGCTTATATTCTAGTAGGGGTGACTGATGTTAATCTAATCCATTGCTATTGAAAAAGTGCCTTGCAGATTGAGAACATATTCGGGAAGATGTGATGTCCAAACTGATCAGTAGGAATTAGCTAGGTGACAGTTGGAAGTAGGAGGAGGGAAAAGAATATTTCATGTAGAAAACGCTTCATGGGAAAAAATTTGCTGTGGTTACTGATGATAGCGTGTGTTTAAGGAATTAAAAGAAAGCTCATATATGCTGAGAGCAACAAAAGGACAGGATAGTGATGGAACAGAGAGGCACGAAAGAGAGGCAGGGGCTTAGATCTTTAAAAAAGCACCAGGGAGTCTTTGAACGATTTACGCACTTGGAGTGACATGAGCAGATATGCACTTTGTGAAGAGAAAGCTGGGCATAATGTGGAGAGTGGGTTAGAGCCCCTAGTCGTGTCTGTGGGAAGAGCAGGTAGGAGGCTCTCGCAGCGTTCTAGGAGAAGGGGACTCGGTAGTTTAGACTGTCGTGGGGGCGGGGGAGCTGGAAAGATGTGCACAGAGTCGGGGGACACTTAGGAAGTATGCTGCGCCAGAATACTCGTCATTGGTTTGGTCATTAAACTATTTTTCTAGAGTGATTAGCATGGTGGTGGGGGGGGTCTTCTTGTTTAGTTTGAGTATAATAGTAGGGTTAACAGATTCCCCACATTATAAGATTTAGCAGTGGCTAAAGAGGTAGAATGCCACAAAATATTCTGGAAACGAAAACTACACCAAGCAAATTTTAACCTCTCTGAAATTTTGCTTGTACTTGAGCATCTAACAGGCAACAGAGTCACCGTGTGTTAGGGATATGGGACCTGTGGGAGCCGCAGGTGTTCGAGCTGGGTCTACTGTGCTCTCAGGGCATGTATATCCGAGAAAAGGCTTTTCCACATTTGTTCATGTCTTTAAACATTTGTTATGAACATGTTCAAAAATCCATTTTATTATTCATGATTTTGGAAATATATGTGGAGGTGTGTATGTGCTCAAGCACGTATACAGGCATGATTATATAGGTACACACGTAAATCCAAAAAGCCTATATATTTTTATTTTTTTATTTGCATGTTTCATGTTTATTTTAGTATATATTTTTATTTTAGTTCTATATATTTACTTTTTGTTTATGTATACAATTACCAAAATTTGTCTTAAATGGGTATTAGAAAGTTATTATAATCTGTGTGGTTATAATTAAAATTTCACATACTTGAATGAGTGAATGAAGTCATCAAGCCTTGAATCGAGGCTAAGACCAAGTTTATTATTTTTTTAATTTTCCATAGTATATTTCTTTGTTGTTCTTACTGTATCTATTTCACTTAATTAAGTTTTATGGTAATCATTTCATTGATTTTTTTTTTCCTGCTAAGATTGGACAATAAATACAATTCTTAATATGGTAAATTTACATATTTTTCTGCTTTTGCTATTTTTGCTACTTTCCCAGGATGAAACTAACAGATAATTGCATTAAAATTTTTAATTTTTTTAAAAAGAATACAACTGCAGAAAATTCCCTTCTACAAATTACTGTGGAACAGAGAACAAATGTCTGACAAAATTACATCATAATTCATGTGCCTGAGTAAATTATCCTTCAGTAATTCATCCTGAAGAGATAAAAGGCAATTTCCTGGCTACTGAAATCTTGGTCAGAGTCCTTTTGGACATCTGTCCCTTGATAATATCACCAAATAATATCATCATTACTTTGCAGGATTGAATCATGCTCTAAGATAACAGACACGCACATAGCCACTTGTTATATGGGTGATGAACAAGAGTCTCTCAGGCTCTATATTTTGTTCGTTAACTGCTCCAAAGTATTTGACACTATCCATTAAATTAGGCTTCTCTGGTAATCGAGCAAAGTTTAACTCTCCTAGCAAGTTCCTCAGGATCTAAAACTAGCTCCACAACAAAAGCTTGGTCTTTAATATTCCTTTTCCAGGCATGTGAAACAATATTGATTAATAGTCTTAGGTATAATGAGCCCATCTTCTGTTGAGATATATGACAGCATATGAGATGCAACGTATGGTTCTGCAAAGAGAAGCTGCTGTGGGCAACATAGAAGGGCCTCAGCAGTCTACTCAGAGGTAATATTCCCGTTCATTACTTGGATAACATTAAGATACCCAGAGAAACAGAAACAGCATCTTTAGAGAGTGCAGTCTTGTTTACCAAGCACTTCACACAGTGTCTGTGATCCGCTGTCATTCTTGCAACAGGTCTCACAAGTAGGTACCCGAGGAGGGTATTTTCTCCATTTTCTCCAGAAACGAAGAGTAAGAGAAGTTAATGACTTTCCCAGATCAATTTCAATCTGGTGCCAGGATATTTATGATATAGCAATATACGAAAATAGAAAAGCACATTATTGGGAGACAAAGCATAAATAGAAAACTAAAACAAATTACTGCCCTTTCTCTTCTTTATTTCAAAGCTTCTAGGAAGTGAATATCTCCATTAAAAATAAAAACACTGTGGGCAGTGCCTGTGGCTCAAAGGAGTAGGGCGCCGACCCCATATGCTGGAGGTGGCAGGTTCAAACCCAGCCCCAGCCAAAAACTGTAATAATAATAATAATAATAATAATGATAATAATAAAAACACTGTCCTGGCGCCTGTAGCTCAGTGGCTAGGACGCCAGCCACATACATTGGGGCTGGAGGGTTCGAATCTGGCCCAGTCCCGCCAAACAATAATGACAACTACAACCAAAAAATAGCCAGCTATTGTGGCAGGTACCTATAGTCCCAGCTACTCGGGAGGCTGAGGCAAGAGAATCGCTTAAGCCTAAGAGTTTGAGGTTGCTGTGAGCTGTGATGCCATAGCACTCTACCGAGGATGACAAAGTAAGACTCTGTCCCAAAAAAACAAAACAAACAAACAAAAAAACCCAACACAGTTAGTAAATAGACATTTACTGAATAAATGAGAATTTAATCTCTCATTCAGCAAAAATCATTTAGGGAGCTGCATCATCATTATTATTACTCTGTTGGTAAACTAAGAAAATTTAAGTCAATTTATGAGGTAAACTATGCTCAATGTCAACTAAGTCCCCTTGGCAGTGGAGATTGAGGTTAGGAGACTCAAGAAAAAAAAAAAAAAAAACAAGCTGTTACCTAATCCCACGTACTATACACGTATTGAATTGGTGCCAAGGTAAAGAGATGACCCACATTTCAACCCCTAACATCTGAAACGACATCATGTTGGCTGAGACATTACACACAGCAAGAAAATAAATTACTCACCTTTTGGAAGGGCATTTTGTGTCACAGAGAAATAGTTTTCTAAAGGGCACCTTCATAGTAGGAGAGGAGGATTTAAGAAGTTTCTTAAGAGAGCCATAAACCCTTAAAGATTCTCCAGCCCAACCACCAGCTGCCAGCGTGTCAGCACAACACAGGAGCTGTTTGAAGATTTGGACACAGGCTTGCTGAAGAGCTCAGAGGTCATCTAGACCATTTTTGTCAAAAATCAATTACCTGGAACACAAATATCTTCTGCCCAAAAATCTGGTTCAATTCTTGACCAGTTTTCCCATCAAAACTCTAGAATTGCTCTATGATCATGACCTAATTAAGACACATTTGATTTAATCAATCGCTCACTGCTGCCCACCCTGACTCCATTCCATACCCCTGGAGTTACCTGTGTCCACAGTCTTCCTCTGCACTGTGTTTCTGGAGCTCTGTTATCAAGGGGAATAAAAAGTCAACTTTCACTATTGGTTCACATTCATCAGAATGATAATTTCTCAGGCTAAAATTCACCGTAAAAGGACCCTTGTGAACTCTGTTTGGTGAGATAGGAAGATTTCTTAACAGAGACAGAAGCTTATAAGGACGAAGTAAAAACCTTACCTCCTAACTCAATCTTCTGAGCCCTTTAGCTTCCGCCTTTGAGGGGCGGTGTTGCCAACCCCTTAGTTAAATAAAGCTACACTGTGAAGAGTAGATAGTGCCTGTGTCTGAGGTCAGGTCACAGCCTAACGCTTTTTCCAGACAGCCACAAGACTATGTTCTTTCTGGGCAGTATGAAGATTTGCCAAGGGAAAAAGAAAACTGGTAGAAAGAGGGCCGAGACTGTGATGGGGGAATCAAGCTCATTTCCTTGGATGTCAACACAGAACTCCATTAAAGTCTGGTGATGTTAGCTATGCTTCTGGCACCGAGGTCGACATGGAGGGGAGAGAATACATTTTCTGTTTCATTTCCTTCATTTTCTCATGGTCGCCTCCAAGTGCCCTTGGCTGTCCTGCCGCATTTTCTGCGCTCCTCCCTGAAGTGTTCAGGATTTCTTTCCACACTGCGTAGGTGTGTTCTTCCCCATGGAGAGGCCTCCCTCATTTCCCACTGCCAAACTCTTCCTAAAAGGGATATTTTGTCCTGAAAAGAATTTGGGTATAATATTTATTGCCAGGCTGACTTAAATTCATGGGAAAAAAGGGCAAGTGACTACAAATAGTAAAAGAACCTATTATGAGAATTCTATTCTGATTTAAAATGGAAATGGATCTCAAGGCTAAAGAATTTACTATATTTGTGTTATAAATATAATACCTTGGAATTTAAAATATGTCCATTCCTAAGAATTCTAATTTCTTAAGTTTATTGTCTAATTTTGTCCCATAGCTTCTCAGTTCATAGTGGAAGATGATGCATGGATGTGACTTTTACTGTATCCCTTAATTTTAGCAGAGATGCATCAGATGTTAAGTCCAATTTATGTACCAGTGTCTCTTAAGTTTATTGGGTGCAAATGCAGTTGCTTGAGAATGGACGGTACCATGTAATGTTATGTAATTATGTAATTATGATTTAGGGTAGCACCGCACAACCTGAAAAGTCAGTCAGTTTTATGTTATCTTTAACCCCATCCTCTCCAACCGTGGTCAGGATCTAATCCTCAAAATAATTCACATTTCAGCACCCCAAAAGGGCTGAAAAAAATGAATCTGTGCTCTAGTTCTCATCCAAAGTGCTTGAAAGCCCAAGCACAACCTCTAAAGTTTTTTCTTCCAATGACTATGACTTGTATAAAAAGTACTGAGTGTTACAGAAGAATAAGAGATTATGAATCGGAGCGACATGTAGAAAATGTTGCCTTCTACTCTCAACTAAAAGAAAATCATTTGCTCAGTGTGAGGCCCTATAGTGAGTAGTACCTGGATTATTGCCCAGGAGCAAGTCCTTAATTAACGTTTATAATCTTTCACAGGGCCAATACATGATTCTGTTAAAAAAATTATTTAAGAAAATAAAGTAAGGGTGGTGCCTGTGGCTCAGTGAGTAGGGCGCCAGCCCCATACTGGGGGTGGTGGGTTCAAACCTGGCCCTGGCCAAACTGCAACAACAAAAAAATCACCGGGTGTTGTGGTGGGCGCCTGTAGTCCCAGCTACTTGGGAGGCTGAGGCAAGAGAATCGCCTAAGCCCAGGAGCTGGAGGTTGCTGTGAGCTGTGTGATGCCACAGCACTCTACCAAGGTCAATAACGTGAGACTCTGTCAGAAGGAAAAGAAAAAAAAGAGAGAGAGAGAGACAGAAAAAAAAGAAAGAAAAAGGAAAAATAAGGAAAGAAAGGACGGAAAGAAAGAAAGGAAAGAACAGAAGAAGGAAAGGAAAGAAAAAAAGAAAGGAAGGAAGGAAGGGAAAGGAAGGAGGGAAGGAGGGATGGAGGGAGGGAGGGAGGAAAGAAGGAAGGAAGGAAGGGAAGAAGGGAGGGAGGGAGGAAAGGAAGGAAGGAAGGAAGGAAGGAAGGAAAACAAAGTAACCTACATTTCTAACTATGTAACAAAAATACCTCCCAGAACAAATTCTGGACATTCTGACCGATAAGGGAAATTGAGTAGACCTGAGGCAGTGGGCTGCCTCCTGTGGCGCCGCAGTCTCCTTCATCTGCAGCCTCTGGTGACCTCACCTCGGGTTTCCTTCCCTCCACTCCACTGCATAACTGTTACTACCTCTTCAAAACCTAATAGGAACTGGTAACCAACTCAAGTTATTTATATGCTTTTGCTTGATGACACTACTGGTGGTACAAAGTGTATCTGCTTATTAAAGTTAGTCAATAATCCAAGCCCTAGGTCCTTTTAAAAGCCCTCTCGTAAGTGGATGCATTGTTTAGGATAGTATATCGCTAGGGCACTTCCTCAGCAACTTGTGTGATTTTCAGAAGCTTTTGCCTTAAATGTATTTCACTGTATTCCTGTTGTCCCTTAATTTGTGTATTATGCCCTTTGATTTTCAACCTACTTCTATTTCTAAACACATTTAACACATTAGAGCGTACATGTGAGCGTTCAGTTATATAGAACAGATGATCGATTGTGGTGACTGTGCATTCAGGCAATAAATATCGATCAAGTTCCTGCATAACTCCGAGCATCATTCCTGCAGTGGTCAACGTAGCCTTGACTGGACAAATATACCTATTCTCTTGGCTGGTATTATGTACTAGGAGCAGACACTGGAGCAAGTGAATGAATGAGGAAATGAGGAATACAAGAGTGTCAGGTACTGATGAGCCCTATGAGGAAAGTGAGTACATGAAAGGGAGTGATAGAGGCTAAAATTAAAGAAGAAAAACCAAAAGACTTAACAGATGGTGATGGCCTCTCTGAGGAGTTAACAGTTGGGCTGAGACCTGAGTGATAGGTAGGAACCTGTCACGGAAAGATCTAGAAGAAAAGTGTGCAGGTGGCGTCGGGTAGCAGTGAGCTTGCTGGGCTGAGAAAGAGAAGAAGGGCGAGTGTGTCTGGAGGGTCGTGATGAGGAGGACGTCTATTCAGAACATCTGGAGTGTGAGTGGCTGCTATAGGGGGATTTAGCCACGTGAGGTGTCCTGTGAACACCTGCAGTCCCCAAGCCCTGGGCCACGGACAAGTCCTGGTAGTCCCTGGCCGGTTAGGAGCAGCCTGAACAGCAGGAGGTGAGCGGCAGGCGATGGAGCTTTGATTTCCAGCTGCTCCCTGTCCCTCCCATCACCACCTGAGCTCCACCCCCTGTCAGGTCAGCGGTGGCCTTAGATTATCATCCGAGCATGGTGAACCCTGCTAAAAACTACATGAGCGAGGGCCCTAGGCTGCTGGCTTCCTGTGAGAAGCTAATCCTGACGGCCTGAGGTGTATGTAACGCACTTGGATCATGCCCAAACCATCCCCCTCACCCTGTGGACAAATTGTTTCTCATGAAACCGTTCCGTGGTGCCAGAGAGGCTGCGTCTGCTGCCCTCAGCAATACGGGTTTGAGTCCTGGTGATGTTCAGGAGAGAAGGGAACGGGACCACTGTAAAATACTAGTATATGGTGCTGATCTCTCCCAAGTGTTACCACCCACCGAGACAGTGTAGCCATAGAAGAGATGGAAACCTGGAACTGAGTCACAGATGTGTCAAACTATGAAGGGTAAACCAGGCCAGGTGTGGTGGCTCACATCCCAGCACTCTGGAGATGAGGAGGAGGATTGCTTGAGCCGAGCCACTATCATGCCACTGCACTCCAGCCTGGATGAGAGAGGGGCCCTGTCTCTTAAAAAGGAAGAAGAAGGATAAACAGAAACATTGACTAACACCAAAAAGCCAAGAAAGAATCCCCTGAAATTAGGAAGAAAACTGGGGGAAATGGCCTATCGCACGGGAGTTTGTGTTGAATGCTGCTGCGAGGTCTGATAAAACACCAGTGAAACCTCAGCAGTGTGAGAGTCACCACGTTCCCATGGGACAGGCACAGGGGGCAGACAGGGATAGGAGCCCGTTTGGAGTGAGCTGGGAAGAGAAAGTATGAGAACACGCGAGGACAGCGAAAGTGAAGCATTTCAGGGTGTTTCAATGGGAAAGGAAAGGAAGAAACGGGAAGCAGATTTGAGGTGAAGGGAGGAATTTTTTTTTTTTTTAAGTTACTAGAACATGCTTCTGAGGTAGTAGGGAATCATGGAAGAGAGAGGATGGGAAAAGACATGATAAGGTCACGAGAAGAGGGTTTAAATGCAGGAGCCAACTCCCTGAGAAGTTCAAAGGCATTAGTTTCCAAAGCGTAAGTGACACTGTTAGTTTTTGATAGAAATAGGGAATGAGTGTAAATATGAAGATTATTTTCTATTATGGAGACATTTCTGGGCTAAAATGTTGAGAATCCTAAGCCAAGTGACTTTGCTCACTTGGGGCTATGTTTAATCTACAAAAATACCACTTTTCTACAGCCCACTGTACTATACTGTGAATATAACTGTAATATGTAGTGAACGTATGTAACACAGTTCAGCATACACAAACTGAAACATGAGGAGCTTATGGATGTTTTGAGTTTTCTCTTTGTTCTGAATCACATGGAAATTTCAAATACAATTTTAAGATAAATATAAGGGAAATATTTCATACTTCTTAAATTGATGTTGTTTATGTCAGCATGGATTTTAGGTTAAGTCATAATCTATGCTGAACAGAGCAGGCAAAGACAGAATCAGATCGGTGTGGTGTTTCTAGTTATATATGAGCCTTTGTGTTCTGTCTAAAAGGATTAAAATGTTGTTGACTACATTTTGCAAGACTCCATCCTTTCCTTTAAATCTTTGTTACTTTCAAAGCGTAAATGACTTAGGTGTAAAAAAATGTAAAATTAAAATGAGTCCATGTATTTTTAAAGTGCATTAGGTGAGTTAACTATTTGTATTTTATTTTATTGCAGGTTTATTTATATTTATTTTTCACTGTGCCATGAAGGAGAATGTTCAGAAACAGTGGAGGCGCCACCTGTGCTGTGGCAGATTTCGGTTAGCCGACAACTCAGGTAAAGGGGAATCATGCTGATTGGATGGAACCCGTGAAAGTAGTTGGAAATGTTTGTCATTCACTTGCCCATTGTCAGAACAAACCAGTCCCAAAGGCAGCAGGTTGCAAAAGTGAAGCATGTGAAGAGATCCTTAGCTGGAATCTTAGCATATTAAAGCTAGAAGAGATTGGAGAACATTGGACCCAAACCCTTCTGTTCTGCAGAGGATAAGCATGAATTCTAGGCAGGTTGCCTAAGGATTGAAGTCTAATTTAACAACCTGGATATTCATAGGTTCCGCTATTCCAGACTGACTTTTCTATGTTTTTGAGATCCTTAGTTACATTATTATGCAAAGAGATTTTTCTCACTGCAAAAAAATTTAACAATATTTGAAAAAAAGATTACTTTTCCTTTTTTTCCTGTCTCTTCCCCTTTCCTATCTCTTCTCTCCTTCTCTCCTTCCTTTTCCTTTACCTTCTTTCCTCCCTCCTTCCCTTCATTCCTCCTTCCCTTTCTTCTTTTCTTTCCTTTCTTTTCTTAACCATCAGTGGTTATCTCCTCACCCTTAGGATATTTAGGGAGTGGGATTTTAAGCATTATGTATACAAGGTCAAAGTAAGAAAATTTTTTTTTTATTGTTGGGGACTCATTGAGGGTACAAAGAAGCAGGTTACATTGATTGCATTTGTCAGGTTAAGTCCCTCTTGTATTTGTATCTGGCCCCAAAAGATGTGTCACACACAGTGACCCCCACATCCCTCCTTCCTTCCCTCTCTCTGCTCTCTCCTTCCTCCACCCCCCACCATGTACTAGGGTCATTAATTGTCCTCATATTAGAATTGAGTACATTGGATTCTTGCTTCTCCATTCTTGTGATGCTTTACTAAGAACAATGTGTTCCACTTCCATCCAAGTTAATACAGAAAATGTAAAGTCTCCATCTTTTTTAATAGCTGAATAGTATTCCATGGTATACGTATACCACAGTTTGTTAATCCATTCCTGGGGTAGGCATTTAAGTTTTGGTGATTGTAAATTGAGCTGCAATAGATTCTAGTGCAAGTGTCCTTATGCTAAAAGGATTTTTTTTTCTTCTGGGTAGGATCAAATGGTGGGGGGGGGTCTAACTTGAGTTCTTTGAGGATTTTCCATACTCCCTTCTAAAAAAGGTTGTATTAGTTTGCAGTCCCTCCAGCAGTGTAAAAGTGTTTCCTTCTTTCCACATCCATGCCAGCATCAAAGTTAGAAATTTTCATGTGCCTTTGGTTTATTATTGTTTAGATGTCAGTCTCTTCTCTGAACCACTGCCAGCATTTCAGGAAATCAGGTGCTCCAGATGAATGAAATAATGCAGTGATGATTTGTCAGGGCAGAGCATATTTCCCATAAAACAGATTGAGTCTTTCTTTCAGATTGGAGTAAAACAGCTACCAATATCATCAAGAAAAGTTCCGATAACCTAGGAAAATCTTTGTCTTCAAGCTCCATTGGTTCCAACTCAACCTATCTTACATCCAAATCTAAGTCCAGCTCTACCACCTATTCCAAAAGGAATAGCCACCCCGGTGAGTCGTTCTGGTCATGATAAAACTGTCCTCTAGTAGAGTGTTTATCACATTTCCATCACAAAAATTGACCTATCATGAAGAGTGACGCTGTGCCTGTTAGGGGCTTACTTAAGATTTATGAAAATAAAAAGCTGTTTGAAGACCTCACCCAACACTTTTATGAATATTTGTCTTTTTTACAATCATATATCCCCAAACTATATCTACATAACCATAATATTACTAACACTGAATATTATTGCAAATGAAGTGATTCAAAATTTAATTTTCTTTAATAATTAGGGCATTTTGTTTCAAAAAGCTATATTTTTATTTTAAAAATGTAAAAATTGAATTGCAGATTATTTCAGAAGAATATGTAAGTTACTTGACAGGTTGTCATGGAAACAGGAAGAAACACCATCTAGGATGTATATTTTATTTGAGACTTAATTCCTTCACCCTTGGAAGTGTTATTGGCACTTGATCTGTTAATATGAAAGATTCAAATCACTGATTAAATATGAAAGAATAGAGATCATAGTATTTGGAAAGTGATATAGGACTGTCTTTGTTCATATTCTATTTTTTCATGATATTTACAGTGACCACATGTTCTGTCACTGAGCATGTATATGAACAATCCTGAGGACAACATGGAAATACAGAATAGTTTAAGTGGTATATGCCATGGGAGGCTACAGTGGGAGAAACCCTGAGGCCACAAGTTCAAGGCTGCTGTGAGCTATGATCCTGGAAATAGCCGTGACACTTCACCTTGAGCAAACATAGTGAAGACCTTGTCTCAAAAAAAGAAAAAAAAAGAAAAGAAAGAATATTTTGCAGTACTTGATAATCAATGAGTGATGTGATGTGAGAAGGTGTACCTTTTGATAATGTCAATGGGAAATAATAGAACTGTGACTTTCAAATACCATTATTAATTAATCCCCTGACAGACAGCTTTCACACTCAGCACAACAGCACTTTCCTAATTAAAGATGATTCTAAAAGGATAATAGAAATAGCGTCTTAATTTTTACTTTGTTTAGCTATTAAACATGAGTAGAAGTAAATAACACAGAGAAGGTTAATACTTCGCTTTTTGCAATAGAGAGTAAATTATGTGATGTGTCTGTAATTGTTCATACTGCAAACTCTTGAATTGCAAATGACTCTTATGTACATTTGAATCCTACTCATGTCCCTGCTTGCACCACTGGAATGGCCACTGCCTGGGATTCATGACAGTACTGTGGCAACAAGTTAGAGGGTTTAGTGAGTTTGATGATTCCAAAATAAAGATATCTAAGAACTCAGAGAAATTTAGGACAGCAATTCTTAAAGCTTCTTGGACTCAAGGAAGTTTCGGGGGGGCGGAATCCAAAGCTGTGGATTCTCTTCCAGAGCAAGGTGCAGACTTTAAGATATCCACACCATTTTGACTAAAATTAACTGGTCTGTGCACACCTGCTCACCTCCGGAGAATACCGGAGTAAGGAAAATGATGAGAAACGTGTAGTCTAAGATAGGTTCTTCTACCTAGTTGGTGGTTCCTTGGAACAAAATATCTTTTAATTGTAATGGATTATTGTATCAGATTATTTAACCAGACTTAAATTTAGATACTCGTTTTGCCTTCCCTTCTAAAATGCAAATAATAAATGTGTTATCAGTCACTTGTGAATGAATAGGAACTAGCCCAATGGAATTGCTCTCCTCTCCACACAGCTGAGAATAAGCTAATGGAAAGACCTGCCCCTCTTAGGGGCATTTCAGAAATACTAAGGAAAGAAAGGGCTGTAGGAGCCTGAGGGGCAACTGACTGGAAATAAGAGAGGACATGCAGAATTGGAGGTACCAAAGGCAGACTTTACTGTTTTAAAATGTCTTGTTTTTATAAGGCATGCATTAATATTTTCTGTTTTTCTTAATTTAAAAAAGCCCTTGGGACTAAATGAGTTTTTGTCAACCATCAAGAGAATGTATTCATTATATAGCATTACTTGCACAGTATAATAAATTCTGGATTCCAATCAACTGACTTCAAATAGCTTTTTGTCCATTCAGCCAGTTCTCAGTGGGACTACTGGTATACTGGGGATCATGCAGGGTATGCAGAAAGTCACTACGTATCATCATGACTATCTAGTTGGTTTATTTCTTGGAATTGATCTAGACATTCATATGTTTATGGTATAGATAATGTCTCCTAAGAGCATTCCTTCAACAAAAGTGGATCATTCAGGTAAACTTTTATTACTTTTTCATAATGCATGAATTTTTGTGCAAGGTAGTAAGAGACTATATATGCATATGCATGGATTAAGCTAAGATTCTTGCCGCACCAGCAAAATGGCTTATTCTTTGCAAACTGTTCCACTAGCATGATGACATTCCTGCGTGGAGCTGGAATTTCTGAAATTTGGAATGATAGTGTGCTGTGCTGGCGCTTCTCTGCATGGGGTGTCTGCAAGCCACTCCTTCTAGGAAATGTACCATGGTCTAGAGTGAGTGGGTCGTGTAGCATGTGAAGTCGTGACAAAAAGCAGCCCTCAAGAGGAGAGTTGTTATAGAAGGGACGGTAAATCCTTTACTTTCCATTGCTCTTATGGATCACTGGATGTGTCATGGTACATTCATAGAAGTATGTACATGAAATTGTCAATTCCAAGCCTGCTTTGTAAAGATTTTTACCTGCTTGAAATTTCAGCATAGGTCAGATAATAGTTCATTTCCCTAGCCCCTGGTTTTCAGATTTGAAGCTATAATCAAAATCTGTGTTACCCATAATGTAATATCTAACCAGAAGACTGTGATTTTATGTATATATATACACATACACACACATAGATATATTCAAGTACAATCTTCGTTGAGAATTTTACTTAATTATACTGTGAAGACCCATCAGATTGGATCACATCTTTGGACTGGAACTGATCAGAATCTCTGCAAAGTACATGTCCTTGGAAATTACCAAGGAAGCCGGGTGAATATATCCTTGACATTTCTCTGAACGTGTGTGTTCTTCTAAAAGTATCAAGCACAAGTATTATTCACGATGGATATTTGTGTCAAAGCATAATCCCCACCAGAAAACCAATGGCTAGTGAATATATGGACTAAGAGGAAGCACAGAATCAGCTTGCTGAGGGCTGAAGGGGGTGGGGGTTTTAAGTTACAACTCCTTGAGCTTTTTCTCACCAATATTGGGATGCTTTAGTGACGCTACCATGCTTCAGTCTGCCCATTTGCTCCTTGAACCATCTAGTCTTTCTTACGGCCTATAATTTTCCCATTTCAGCATTCATTTGATTGCTCCAACGCAAGACCACAGTTGTGCAATTTGAATAGTTTCCAAAGACAACAGATAGCATGATGGTGGCTTTTACCCTTTATTGATGGATTTTACATCTCACTCACATACTGGGTCCATCCTACTCAACTAGAGAAAGCTTGGAGTGAACATTCTGATTTCAGCACCCAGATTTTTTTTTTTTTTTTTTTTTGGCTGGGGCTGGGTTTGAATCCGCCACCTCCGGCATATGAGGCCAGTGCCCTACCCTTTTGAGCCACAGGTGCCGCCCAGTACCCAGGTTTTTAGAAGTAGTTTTTCAGGGTAGACTTTTTGTCTCTTCCACAGTGTACAGAGAAAATATGGCTGTAGGGAACTGAATACTTCGTAAAAGTTCATATTTTTGCCATCAGTATAAAATCTCTATAACTGGGTTAATTTGAGGATAGAATTGTTACCCAAAATGTATTGGGAAACGGAGGTACTTATGAGATATTCATAGGATACGTGAAGACAACCATATGTGTTTGTAGATAATGGAGCTTCACAGTACTGTCTGAGCCAATTTTAGAAAGTTTTTAGGTCTAGGAAAATAATATTTAAATACACAATATTGAAAAATTCAGAACAGAAATTTATCTAGCAGTTCTGTATTATTATTAATTGCTTTGATACTACTTCTGTCAGCAATGACATTACTCCAAAACTCTAGCATAATTAACAAAAACCTAATTTTATTAAGGTATTCTGATAAGAGACTTGATTTCTATAATTAAAAGAATAATTCATAAAGGACACTTTTTTTCCCTGTATTCCAACCATTTAACAAACCAAAAACCACAGGAAAATGTATTCAAAGTACCTTTGTGTTAACTTTCATTTACTTTTATTCTCCAAAACCACTTAATTTTATAAAAATTATTATTGTGAAAAATATCAAACATATATGAAAGTAAAAGATAACTATGCTCCTGTCCCCATCAACTCTTAGCGAGTTACAGACCCCTACCCATTTTTCCCTCCCTATTTCATTTGGCAAACATATCTCAGCGATCACTTCTTACATAAATCTTTCAGCGCATTTCAATTCCTTTAGTACATAATCTGGTACTTCTTCTAAGCCATTTGGTGCATATATTTCCGAAGTGGTTTTCTGAATATTTTATTCACTGGCTTTTTGACAAATGCCATGTCCAAGAATATTTCTTATAATAAATCATAGTACAGATTACTAGAAGGAAAATGGACATTTGGTGACCTAATGGGAATGAACTTGGAAGATGAAAACATGGAATTTTTGTGCTGCCTATTACCTAATCGAATGAAGAAATCGAGCTCCCTATTCTTTGTGCACTTCATGAATGGGCAAAGCAGCTCACAGTGTGGTGGTCCTTAGGCACGGCACCTGCTCCTCGTGCAGCCTAATCTCTTGTTGTTATTTCTTGCAGACAGCGCTTCCACGGACAAGTCTTTGTCAAAACACGCTGATGGAGAACAAACATCGATCATCCCTGTCCATCAGGTCATTGACAAGGTCAAGGGTTACTGCAATGCTCATTCCGATAACTTCTATAAAAATATTATTATGTCAGACGCCTTCAGCCACAGCACAAAGTTTTAAAGTCTTGAATGTAAGAAGAGGAATCCGCCTGCAGAAACGTGAAGATCAGCAAGCTGTGAAAACTACAACTTGCAGATGTGAATGTGCTATTACCTAGGTAACTGCATGAGGGAGGAATGTATTTTGTGAAATTCAAAATCTATCTTTTCAGTATATTTCTTCCATGGAGGAGTTTTCCCCCTCATTAAGATGTCAGTGCTAAGAGCAATATGACTCAGTGGCCACAAGAGACATGATTATTAAAAATACTGAATTAAATCAGACTAATCCGGACTCATGGGGAGACATTAAAAGTAACAGACAAGGGCGAGGCAAAGCTAAGAACCAACCCTAGTTGAAATCTCATTTATAGCCCACCAAACAGTCCTGGATGTGCCTACTTAGTGCATCATCTTTCTCCATAATAAGAAGCATACTATTACTTATAACTGTTCTTTATGCCCACAAGTTTCATCCAGGGCTATGAATGCAGTAACACTCTCTTTTTTTTGGATGAAATTTCAGCCCCAGATAGAAGAAAATGGTTCATGCTTGACCCAAAGCTTTAAAAAAAATTGTTTTCTTATATCAAATGTTTAAACTTTAGAACCATAGCATGCTTTAAAAAAGAAAGTTTTTTCAAATTTTGACCTACTTAATGTGAGGCTACGTCAATTTCTAATATTTTACTCATGTTATTCAAAGCCCAAGGTTAAATCATCATCATTATAATTTAATCCCATACATTTAAGTCAAGTTTAGTGTTGATGTGCCAGCAATTGTGGACTTCCTAGTAGTTGCTTAAGGCTGAGTCTGTTACTTCTCTGCTGAATATTGAGTCCACAGGCTCAGAGGAAGAAGAAAAACTTCCATTAGGCAAGCTGTGAGAAGTAGAATTTTCCTTTTAGAAGATACACCACTGAGACTATGTGAATCTGTCCTTGCTCTGGAGATTTTAAGACATTTCCAATCGTGCAAATGAAGTCCTCTTACTGCTCTTGTTGAGAGTTGTGGTCTGAGGAATATAATGTGAGACACGGGTGACTTGTGATAATCAGAATAATTTATAAATGTGTGGGTCAACAATTGCTAGTCTTAAAAACTACTTGTATATTAAGCCCTCAGATTTTAGTATACAAGAGCCTGCAGAAGTCTGACAAGATATGTATGATTTATGATCAGTCTCCTGCATAGAGCCCTACATAAAATTAAGCAGCTTACCTAAGTCTCACACTCCTAAGTGATGCCTGCTTGTTGGTGAATGTGTAGAAGACCAGGTTTCATTGTCCTCAGATGATGGCACCCTGTGGATTTTAACAGAAACTAATCCCAGTGCAGGCTGTGCTTTTACATTTGCTCTGGGCTATCTGGGAAGTATCAGGTTCTAGGAAGCTGCAGCGTAAGTGAGGAGAAAGTTGCTTAAGGACAGAGGCCAGAACCCAGCACCTGGAGGCCTTTCCTTCTGCACAAAAGGAAGGAGGTCATTCTCAGGCTGAGACCTGACACAGGAGAGGCTTTCCGGCTATGAAGCAGCCCAAGGGCCTCTCACCTTTGCAGAGAGCTTCAATCATGAAGCTGTTTGCCAGGATGAGAGAACAACAGGTTTTATTACCGTTCCATTTTGCAGCAGCCCAGAACACCATCCTGGCAGACATGAGCATTGCCCAGCCTGCCTTTCACCAGGGAGGCTTGCATTCAGCAGAAAAGGATAGTGAATCTTAAGGTCACTGAGATTCCCTATAGTAAAGCCAAAACCCTTTTCCATTTTGGCAGAGGTAGGATGTAGATGAAAGTTAATCTGAAATAGTCACTGAATATTCATATACTTTCTCCCCCAAACCTTAGCTATTCCTGGTAGATTTCAATTAGCTTTCTACTGTGAGATTTCTGTCCAAACTGCTTATTTAGTTAATAGTAATTAAGATAGAGCTTCAAAAATGGCTTTGCTTTTGATTTCTACTCATATTCATCCAGATCTAGACAAAAAAAATCCTTTTTTCCATATTAGACAACACTGTCAGCTCCATTTTAGAAATATTGAGTAAAAGGTAAGAAAACCAATGAAGGAATTGCAAATGGAATTGAAAGACTGAGCCCAATTCGACCTCCAGTTCCCAGCATGCAGTTCTCACCTTCACTGAACCCCCTCAGAGCAGAGGGGCAGGAATTCAGCTGGGAGACAACATTTGGTTAGCCTGTCTTTAAGAATATCCATTCAGACTCCGTTTCGGTTTTGTTTTTTCTTTTCATTCCCTTTTTTTACACTATATTATGTTGGAGGATCCTGAGCTAGTTTCTGTTCTTGTCACATTTATTTACATTGTAAAGATTTTCTTTGTCTGTTGTTGGTGTAGTGTCTTTTGTATATATTTATTTATTTGTGTTTATAAATGTCAAATTGTTTCATACCTTAGCTCGGTATCGCCTAGCTTCGTTTTAGTTAACTGCATTAGAGAGACTGTATATATTTTTTCTGAATACTTTGTGAAATAGCTTTCTGTAGCGATACCTTCGAATATGATGCATACAAGTGACTGTGAGTGCAAATTGGAATTAGTGGTAAGAGGCTACGATCACTGATTTGCCATTTTACTTACATGGAAAATGTTTTTTAAATAAATACTTACATTGTTCGTGTTCCAAATTATTTCCGATGTCTTTTTGAGTGAATGTTTTTATTTCTGACTCTTAAATAGGAAAAGATTATTTGACAACTGGAAACTAACCTGCCACCAATTAAGCCAGTGACATGGGGCTACTTTGCCAAAACCCTTGGAATGAATATATGACAGCGATCCAGTTCACTGGGGATTAATGCATTTTGAAGTTCTTAGAATTTCTTAGGATGACTAATGCAAAGCCAAATTCTGGTGGATTAAAAGTAATGCAGGTTTCATTTAGGGGAAATCTCAGTATCCCCAAAGGGAATCAACTCAGCACCATTTAGAATTTAGGACCTGGGATATTTTCCTCGCACTTATAGTTGCTATTTTCACTGTGGGAGGCTTAGCAAATGACACATTTTAACCAGCTTCACTTGCACAGATGAGAACAGAACCTCCCCACTTCCTTTCGCCCTGGTTATTTAGGATAAGTTTTTTTTTTTTTTTTTTTAAACAGAGAGCCCAATGTGGCTCATAGCCCTACTCAGCAAAGTGCACACCCAGTGCTAAATTGTGAGGCGCTTTGGCAGGTCTCTGCTAAAGCTGGTCTCCGGCTGCAGTCACCACTCCCAGCCAAGCCATGTTAAGAAAACAGACTCCCAGTTGACTGAGGCTCACCTGTGAGCAGGTTACTTCAGGGAGCCTGGGGAGGCAGCGTGGGGAGTACATGAGGAACACTTACTAATTTTCAGGCTGACTTCTGTGTCTAGTGTTTTTGAAATCTGCAGGAATTGGGCTTTGTAAATGCAGAGTTTTAGAAGCACTGCTGTGCTTTCAGTTGAAGGACATTCCACTTCTCTTATATAAATACACAAAATCCCCTTTCTCCCTACCGCCAGCCTTCCTTATTTGTCTCCCTTTTCCTTCCTTTCTTGCTTTTTCCTTCCCTTCTTTCCTCCTCTTTTCAAGGAAGAATAATTAGTGTAATAATTTGTTGTTGCTTCCCTAGAGAAAAGTAACAGTCTATGTGAAATTTTCAGACACTTCCATTTATATTCCATAGCTAATCGAAAAAGTAAAAAGAAAAAGAGTGGTTATCACAAGCAGCTCCAACCTAACCTGAATACTCTGAACCTTATTAAAAAAACAAAAACAAAACATAAAAACATTTGGGTGCCAGATTCTGATTGGCTAGTTCATGTAATTTTCACAATTCTATGAAATGTTGTATCTAACCTTCCATTTGGAGAAACAGGTGACTAAAGGTGGCAAGGCACCTGCCTGCGGCCACAGAGACAGTAAGGGCAGGATTCAAATTTCAGCCCAGCTGATTGTGTGTGCATTCTCCTACCCCAGCTTACCTGGCTGCCTCCTTCAAAGAGCCTACACCCTTTGAAGGAAGGTAATCCCAGGACAGGATAAATGCTGTGAGGTTCAGAAAAAAGCTCTGAACTAGCAAAACATCAGTGATTTGGCCTTTGAAGTTCTGATAGATTCTTATTGGCCTCTCCTGGGGGCAAAGAAAGTTATTCCAGACATGATGATTGGAAAGTCCAGGGCAGTGAGTGGAAAATAGTTGAGGTTGGTTTGATTGCAGGGTTTAGAGAGGGCTGCGGAGGGATGAGGCCATCCTATAGGGATGAAAGGAGAGGTTTTCCCTTCGCAGCAGGCATAAGAGAAGCCTGATGGCTTCCAGGCAGTGAAGAAACCCAGTCCTTAGTTGGGCTTTAGACTGTGGGATAATTAGAAGGGGGACTGGAGCTGGAGAGAATGGCCAGGACCCTCTTGGAGAAGCAGCAGGACAGCAAAGCAATCTGAGGACCTGCGTCTGGGGGTCTTGCTTCTCAGGGCAGTGGTGACGCTGCCACAGGCTTTCCAAGCAGCAGTGAGGCCATAAGTCACTGTTCAGAATAGCAGGGAGGTCTGGGATGTTTTCAGGCACCAAGGGATTAGAGGGGCCTATGAAAGAAGGTAAGACTTCAAGATAAGCCGCTGCTATGTCAAGAAATGTGGTGAGAGGGAGAAAAAGAAAGAGTGGGGAAAGTTGTTTAAAGAAGTGTAAATGTAAAGGAAAGGTGTCTCACAAAGTGTCGTTTGTTTTATGGCTGGAACACTATCATTGAAGGCAAAACAGAAGGCATCAGAAGAGAGTAGATGGTTGATACAGCTGGTCCCGCAGGTGGGAGAGAAGGGATGAGATAAACAAGTTGAAGCATCAGCCCTGGCAAGGAGAACAGCCTCTCTTCTCTAAGATGAGAAACACACTGTCAGATGAGACAAAGAGATGGAAAGGGGCAGGGATGAGGGAAAGCTTCAGTTTCCAGATTTTCTATCTGTAAAATAAAATCTCATTTCACCTGTTGGGAAGGTGGTATCAAGATGGGGACCTGAGTAAAAGTTAAGAGATTTGAAACATCCTTACAAGGAATGCAAATTCTTGGCTAAATTAGATTAAGTAAATGTTTGCCCTCAGAGTGGTTTTCCCAAGTATAGTCCCAAATCATACTGATACCGGACAGGTGGCACCCTAGCCAGCTCAGCCGAGGAGGGCTGGAGGACCTGCCGCCTCCGTCTTGGCGGTGTTGGTGGCGGCAGCAGAACTAGCAGGCTGGAGCATAGGCAAGTGGGGGGGAGCTTCCCTCCCCCAGTGGAGGCTCCAGTAGCCAAAGGAACTAGAAGCAGTGGGGGAAAGACACTGGCGATTCCTCCAGTGCATCCCTGATTGGTCTATTTTCAAAACCTGCTCCTGATTGGTCTGTTTTCAGGACCCAAAAACTCATTGGACAACTGCCCCTATATAAGCCCCTAAGCAGAGATCCCAAACACAGACCTCCACAGACCTCCTAGAGAGAGAGAGAGAGCAGAAGAATAAGAGCTGTAACACTTGTACTGCTGATCCTGCTCTGCAAAGAGGTTTGGCTCTTTGTGAAAGCTGTAACACTTGTATTACTGCTGGTCCTACTCTACAAGGAGGTTTGGTTCCTTGTAAGAGCTTTAACACTCGTATTAAAAAGCTATCTTACTGCTGATCCTACTCTACAAGGAGGTTTGGTTCCCTGTAAGAGCTGTAACATTTGTATTATAAGACCTATCTTACTGCTGATCCTGCTTCACAAGGAAGCTTGGTTCTTTGTAAGAGCTATAACACTTGTTAAGAACTATCCTGTTGTCCGTCACTTCATTCTTCTAACTGCCGAGACCAAGAGCCTGGAAATCCAATATCAAAAATCCAGTATCAATACCATTAAAATATTTTTATGGGCAGTGTTTTGAAAAATGAGTTTCTTTCATAGTCATAACTGAACACTTTTCTAAAGACTCAAACTTTATTGGTCAATGATGTATTTTAAAATACTTATAAATTAAAGAATTAAAATGATTTCTATACATTGAGACATCAATTAGAATAAAATATTTGATATAACCAATATTTTAATATTGATATTGATACTATCTGGTTCACACTGTTTGAGAAAATAAGAAAACAAAGAGTTTCAATACTCCATGAGGAAAACAAAGGTCTCTGAAACACTAGAGCATGTGCTGGCTTCACTGGCCCAAGGCTCCATCAAGTGTACCAAGTGGCTACATTTCTACCTGGATTCTTTGAGTCACAAAATAAAACAGAGTCCTCCTACAAGAAGTTGATAGAGCTGGCACATTTGACACTGTTTAAACTCAAAGAATAATTGGTTTATTCATAAAGATCTTAAATGGAATCAATGCTGGCCCATTACAGCTAATAACACCTGGAGTTAGTGGCTGAAATGGCTAAAGGACTTCATTGACACCTTACCTTGTGTTATTTTCTTCTTTCATGGGTGTGTGACTTTTCTACTGAATGATGTTGTTTTACTAAGGCCCACTGGGTTTTGTTTATAATTGTCATTTTCATAAGCAGTAGTGTACTGCTCAGCCACATTAACAGGTGCCTGGTTAACGCTTATTGGTTTCAATTTAAATTTGTAGCTTACCTGCTCCACTTGCATTTTAGAAAAGTAGGTGTCAACGTGCCTTGGGTTTTCACAGGTTTGCAAGAGCATAGACTAGAAATACAAAGCAAAGAGAAAGAAAACTGAAGCAGCATTATGCTATTCAAGACCCCTTACCTCGATTGCTATAGGTCATTTTATAGGATGGAGGCAAATGGGATAAGAACAAAAAGACATCTGTTTATATCAACTGTAAATCTTTTTCAGTGGTATCAAAAAAGGAACTGGGCTCAAGTCTGAGATTAGTAAATTTTCTAACCCGTGTTAGAGCAGTTATCTTGGGAACGGTCTTATGGCTCAAACTGGCTTCATGATTAGGAATTTAGTGTCAGAGCATGGAGGGTCCATGGAGCCTAGCGGCCAGGTATGCAGCCAGCCTGGGGATCCAGGACCAAGAGAGGATGGTCTTGATCATCAAGTAGCCATCGTCTTTAGGTGGCTATCTATATTTTTAAAAGATGATTTTTTGAAGCAGTTTTGTTTCACAGCAAAATTGAGAGGAAGGTACAGAAATTTCTCGTATACCTCCCTACCCCCACAAATTAACGCTGCCTTGATTTGTCAACCAAAGTGGAACATTTGTCCCAGTAAAACGAACCTGCTTTGGCACATCACTGTGACCCAGAGCCCACAGTTTGCATTAGAGTTCATCCCCTCTTGGTGCATGCTCAGTGGGTGTTGCTGTAAGTGTTTGGGCCGGAGTCACAGAGATGAGACTAGCAGTCAGAAAGTATTGAAGAGCAGGGTGGCTACAGCCCACTCAGGCATGTAGCAACCTCAGTTTATTCCTTCCAGGCTTATATGCCTTTACAATACTCAATTCTGCATGTACACACTCTAATCATAAACTACCTGGCATCAGATGGCTTTCTAATAGAATAATACAAAGGAACCATAAAACTTTTAACCTACTCTGCTGCAAAAAACCAATTGTTCATCTATAGAAAACAGGTGTAACCTTTAACTTAGCTGCGCATTAACTCACCTTGACTTTCCACTCCCCAGGCCCCTTCAGGGAAATTCCAAACCTTAATCAGGCTCTGCCTTCAGAGCCTTCATTTCATGACCAGCCTTCTACTCACTTTAGAGCAGGGGCCAGTTCACTGTCCCTCAGACCATTGGAGGGCTGGACTGCGGGCCCCAGGATGAGTCGGCTGCTGAGCAGGACAGGCAGCAGCAGCAAAAACACCTGGTGAGTCGGATAAATGTCCTAGGCAGGCTGCATGTGGCCCGCGGGCTGTAGTTTGAGGACGCCTGCTTTACAGGGTCTTTAAACAGAACATCCCTTTATACGGACTTGAAAGAGTTCTCTCAAGCACAACTTAATGGCATCAAAGTTATATTGTGGCTACACATGGGTTTGACAAGTATATAATGACAGGTATCCACCACTATAGTATTACAGGGAGTATTTTCACTGCCCTGAAAATCCTCTGTGCTCTGCCTATTCATTCCTTTCTTTCTCCATCCCCACTCCATTGCCCCGGCAACCACTGATCTTTGTGCTGTCGTCCCAGGTTTACCTTTTCCAGAAAGTCATATAGTTGGAAACACACAGGATGTAGCCTTTTGAGTTAGAAACAGGCATTTAGGTTTCCTCCATGTCTTTTCGTGGCTTGATAGCTCATTTCTTTTTAGTGCTGAATAATATTCTGTATCACAGCGTAGCTTCTACTCACTCACTGAAGGACATGCCAATTGCTTCCAAGTTTTGGCAATTATGAATAAGCTGCCCAGGGTATCAGCATGCGGGTTTTTGTGTAGACAATAGTTGCAGCTCCTTGGGTAAATATCACGGAGTATATAATGACTGGCTTGTGCAATATGATTATGTTTAACTTTTTAATAAACTGACAAATTACCTTCCAAAGCATGGATACTGGCGTCTTCATCTTTGGTATTTTTTTCCCGTATCTGCAGCAGACTGTCTTCCTTTCTAAGATCGTTCGTTTCCGTTTCTTCATATCTACATTTTATATGAGGTTTGAAGTTACCATGGTGCCAATTCTGGCCTCAAGCCTAAACAAGAACTTATGGCTGTGGTTCTCAATACCATATAACCATTGTTTTGACATCTCTTAGTTTAAATTTTTGAGAATGACACACACCCCCCCCCCATTAACTCAGCTTTCCTCAAGTGTCTATACCTGGTCTAAGAACCTTGGCAGGAATATGGCCACCCAGACCCCACCACTGAACAGAGGTAGGAAGGGACAAAGTTGCTAATTCAACAGGATGCCTAGAGTGTGTTCAACTACAATAATCAGATTGCACACAAAAAAGTGATTGTGTCAATTTAGGTCACCCAGGAAGTGGATGCTAAAAGATTTTAGAGACTCCAGGCATTTCCCATCATGGATAACACTTGTAAAAGGTAAAGGAGACAGGCAGCGGGAGTGCGCAACCAAACCTGTGAGAGAGGAGGAAGTGGGGATACCACGCAGGAAGAGCTCAGACTACAGGACAACTCTGGCAAAGGCTAGTCTTGACCAGCCCAGCAGGGAATTAGAGCACAAAGATTTCATCAAGGAGTGCCGTGTTGGTGGACACGGCCTGTCACTCCCACTGTACTCAGATACAGACTGGAGGGTGCCTGGAAAAAGAGTTGTCAGCTCTAAGCCTGCAGCAGATCCTGAAACCACTGTGTCTGGAAGGCTAACTTCACTAATTACAACATATTCACACTGGAAAGATCCAAGTGGCATGCTCCTGTGGCCACCCTGCCTTAGTCACAAAAATCCGGGATGGCAGGAAGGCTGTGTAACCAGGAGCAATACTGAGGTTAACCTGGTGGCTGCTTGGATCACTCTGAGGGATTTCTACCAGGTGTAAGAACAAAAAACAGAATACTAGTGAGTAATATTTCAGCCAGAAGTTTACAGAGAAAAAGGATTTTAAAAATAAAAAGTAAAGTTTAGAGCTTAAGTGCAAACTGAAATTATTTCCATTTTTTTTTCTCAGTCATACTGTGTGTATAATCAATAGATGTTCTGGAAACTGCTAAATCAAGCAACTGGCATGGCCTTGAGGAAACATTTGAAAATAATTTCTTTTCATCTCTCTATAAAAAAATTCATCAGTTTCCTTGAGTGACCGTTAGGTTGTTGAGAGAACAATTATAATTTGGCTAAGAGGAATCCAGCATTTGTTAGAATTGCTTTGTGTGAACTGCTGGTAATCTGGTTTTGTTCTGCTTAACTTACAGGTAAAAGTCTGAGGTACCAACTAGCTATTTAGCCTGCGTTCTAATGCTGCCTTTCTAGCAGTTTATAACCTGGAAAAACCGTTAAGACTGTTAAGTTATGAAAAACTATGCTAAGACTGTTAAGTTACCTAATTAGGATTAAAAAACTAGAGAAAGCAGTCATATGGAATTGGTATTCTTTAAAGTTTAGAAGAGTAGATTGATCTCATTTTGCTAGAGCCAAAATTTCTTCACTCTTAGAAATTATGTAATGTAGAAGAAAGTTACCTGGCTAATCAGGGTCTGTGCTATGCTTCTTTATTTCCTGTGTCATTTAAACTGCTCGGAACCTCAGTTTATTTTCTATAAAATAAGGGTGACTAAGAAGTAGTTAAAATAGTTTGAGCTCTAGAATTCCATAGTTCCCTTTAACTTATTTAAATATTAAATGCTAATAATTCCCATTTAAATGCAACATCCAAAGATCTAAAGGTCAAGTTAGATTTTTAATCTTGTTTAATCTGAAATTTTTGAGGGACTACATTTATTCTATCTTTTTTTTAAGTAAATATATTTTCTATATATGAATGAATAGTACTATATGAATTTAGTGCTTTGGGGGCCTTGACTGAGTCTTCCAAAATTAGTAGGACGATTCACTCTCAAATACAGAAGAGAAGATGGCCTAACTGTAAGGTAATACTGTGAAAATCAGAGCGAAAGCCTCAGATAGATTCTGTTAGCAACTCTGTCAAATTAACGATCCCCCCAACATGGGTACAAAAATCCCATTTATTCTCCCCAGCTGTGTGATACAACACTGTGCAGAGTCTACAGGGAAAAAGAAGAAAACAGATCAGCAGGAAATGAGAAGATAGCAAACCAAACAGACTTGACAGTTGCCGAAAAGTGTCCTCAGATGTGCAATCCAGGATCTCCTACTGGGTGAGAGAGAAGAGAAAACTGAAGGGCTCTGCTGAGCGAACTCACGTGGGTGTGCCCCATGGCAACAGAGGCCTGTCTCTGCCTTTGTCCCCCATGCCTTGAGCAGGTTTGCATTCACGGTAGAGGAAGCTGTGTTCATGCAGGGTAAGATAGGGGGCAGTTCTTAGCATGGAGCTTGTTGCCCAAGATCCAAGGAGCACTTTACAGAGGTAATATTTCATATGATTGCCTTTCAAGGCCCCAAGAACCTTCTTGTAAGTTATATCAGACATGCGTTTACAGATACCTTGCGTGCTCCTGGGATCTCATCATCTAGGTCAATGAAAATACAGGGAAGAGGACGCTGGCGATGAATGAATGACTCAGAATCAGCACAGCTGCTACATGGATAACTTACTGTGACAGATACATCTCTTGTGAAAAGAAATTGTCACTACCTTGCTTAGCCCCTTTCTAGTTAACATTTTAACTGAAAGGCAATAAATTTCCTCAAAGTTTTTGGTAGTTAACATACACACCTGTGGGCATATATGCCCACACACATTCAGCATCGTTTTTGATGAAGTACTCAGAATTGTAAAAAGGATGTTTTCTTCTCAGGAATAATTCAATCAAGTACTCATAAGAGCTAGAAAATTTTTCACTAGACCTTTACCACGGTAACAGAAAAATCAGTTTGTAGTTATGTAGTTAGGAAGTGTTGGGCTTTTTTTTTTTCTGTACCCACAAAGCTGTAAGGAATTTATAACATAGTTGTGGCTTTCATTCTTCCAAATAATTCCCAATTCAGTTGGTTTTTGACTTTCCCAAAGATCTTTTCTCTATCATTTGCTCCACTGCTTTTGTTTAGTCAGTGTTTACTCAACATAAGAGCTTGCAGTTGGAAAGGCATCCCTTCCTCTAGTCCTTGAGATGCACTTTTCTCCAGTGTCCCTTGGCTGTATTGGGTGAAAGTGGCTCTGGATCCCTTTAGGAGACAGGTAATTTGTAGCCTCTCCTTGGTTTTGGTCACTTCTATATCCACCAATCCAATCAGTATGAGAGTGACTCCCAGCCCCACCAAGTGCTTCCCAAAAGAATACCACTGTACAAAACCTTGTTTTTTCAATGTCATGACAAATTACTGTTCCCTAACCCCTCCTTCCTTTGAAATTCTTGTGAACACAAGCCTCTCTTATGTCCAGGGTGGGTAGGGATTCAATATTTGATGTTTCTTGAATGGTAATGGGATTATTTTCTAAAATTCATCCAAATGAGCTGCTAGGTTTTATGAAATATTCCTTTTCTCTTTTTTTGGCAGTTTTTGGCTGGGGCTGGGTTTGAACCCACCACCTCCAGCATATGGGGCCACTGCCCTACTCCCCTGAGCCACAGGCACTACCCAAAATATTTCTTTTCTTAATACATTAACTGCCACACCTTGGGGTCATGGTGTGTTATTAGGTCAAGATAGGTCAAGAGATGTGTGAATGATCGATCCATGCTTCAGGAGACCCCCCAGGCTCAAAACCAGCATAAGTTAAATATATCTACATGGCAGTTAATGTGTTAAAACTTAAAAGAGTCTCTCTTTGATTCTGAGAGTCCAACTGAGACGACTACCTTCTTCCTGGCATCTTCAGGAAAGGATTATTTGTTCACTTAGTCAGTAGGCTAGTTTTAATTTTGGTAGGAAGACTCGCTGATTTCAATTACAGCATCCAGAATGTGTGTGTGTGTCTGTATGTGGGTGTACACAGACGGTCCTCAAATGACATTATTTTTTTCAACATCATTTTGTTATAACACTTATAAGGGAAAAAAATCAATTCCTAGTGGGGCCCCTGTTTGTCTGGAGTTTGCACATTCTCCCTGTGTCTGTGTGGGTTCTCTCTGGGTCCCAGGTTTCCTCTCACTTCCTAAAGCTGTGCTTATGAAGTTCATTGGTGTGTCTGCATGAGAGAGTGACTGGGCATGCCCTGCATGGGAAGACATTCTGGCCAGGGCTGGGATAGTCAGTCTGCTCACAGAAGTCCTTCTGGCTCAGGGAAGTCAGTCTTTGATCTACTCAGACCTTCAACCAATGGGATAAGGCCCACCCCACACTGTGGAGGGTAATCGGCTTTACTCAAAAGTGACAGATAATGAATCTATTGATCTCAAGTAAAAATCATGTTCACAGAAGCATCCAGGTGATGTTTGACGACCTATCTGGGCCCCATGACACAGCCACGTTGACATAGGAATCCATCATCACAATTCTGTATCCGATTAATAGACATGATGTACAAGATCATTTTCTCAGCATGGAGTCATAGTAAGCCCTTCATCTCTCTCTTCCCATTTTTGGCCCCATGTAAAGAAAGTTCACTTTGTAAAGCAAAGAGCTCAGTATTTTCTGAGGTTTAAAAGAAGCAGTGCTAGCTCATGTGCTGAAAACCATCTTTTTTTTCTTGTAAATATGGAACGCTTCACGAATTTGTGTGTCATCCTTGCATGGGGGCCATCATAATCTCTGTATCATTCCAGTTTTAGTGTGTGTGTTGCTGCGGTAAGCACGTGCTGAAAACATCTTAGCAGAAATGGAAGAAGGTCAAAGGGCTCTACTATCAGCTGCCAACTTCTCTGTGCCCTATTTCTTCATTCTAGTCTTTTTCATCATTTTAGCCACAAGGCACTCTTTGAAATTGCAGGAAAATCTTATCAAAATGTCATCAATTTCAAATGAAAATAATATGTGTGGGCTTTTCTGTCCCCTAGTACAATTTCCTTAAATTAGAAGATGATGGTATGATGCTGTAGAAACAACAAAGGGTTTGCTCTTAAGAAATACACTTTGGACTTTCAGTGGTCACTTGCTAGGAAATATCTTAATCTTTCAAAGCTTCAGTTTTCTCATCTGCAAAATGGGAATGATGATAACATTCACTGACTCACCTGATTATAAGGATCAGCTGAGAGAAGACATGTAGCAATCTATGATGATGATGATGATGAATGATAAAGCATGATGGCCTTGACTGTTATTACCATTTCTTATTAAGCTAATTTTTCTCAATTATAGAATCTTAGGCCCTACTCAATGTGCCAGCAGTCTTACCAGGTCTCTGGAAATTGTGGATACTAAAGAAAGCCTCTCACATCTGCATGAGGTTCCTAACACCTTACCTTGGTACCAGGTCTTCCACCTAGTGAGTGTGTAACCCCAAGATACATATTGTTTCCTCCTTGGAATATGCTGACCTTCCTATCAGAGAATCTGTCACATTCAGGCACTTCTGAAGTGACCTTCTGTCACCTTCCCACTGCGGTATGGCCAGTCCTCTCTGCACTTGTTGCAATACTCCGAGAAAATTATTAGCCATACCCTCTGCTTTACCTGGATGAAACTAAAAGCAGAAATGTACAGTTTCATCAGTCTTTGTTGTTCTTAGTGAAACAAATATCTGTGATGTCAGTGACAGCCTTGTGCCTGGGAGCCAGGTTCTCAAACACTGAAGTGAACATAAAATCTTAACAATGTTCTGTACATATTGCCAAAGTGTTATCAGGAAAAATCCTAAGTGCACAAAATCTACGAAGTTTATAGTTTTTTTTTCCTTTCAGAATACTGGTTCCTATTCAGGCTGAAGTTTTCCATCTCTGAGAGAAGATATCTTTTTCACTCACTACCGGTCTATGAGGGACATTACAATTTTACTACTATCAGTGGCAATTTCATACATTCATAATATTCATTAACCTATGCTGTCCTCGCCACTTCTCAAAATAGGTAATCAACTAGATTACTTAAATAGTCAAAATAATAGCAAGAAAATTACTTATCTTGACTATTTTTTTTCTATGAGTTTGTATAACCACCCACATTCTCTTTGGTATCTGCAGCAAGTGTAAATACCATATAGCACAAGTCCTAAGAATTTGTGAAACTTAATGTTACTGTTACATGAACTTGAATGGAAAATTATTTTGCATTCCACCTTTCCACTGTTTTCCACTTCTGAATGTGTGGAGGCATATTTTCTACAATTTATTCAACGAACATATTGAGTACACCATATGGTATGTGCCTCAAATCATCATAGACAAAGCAATTTGATTGATTTTCCTACATCTAAGTAAGCTTTGGCTGTGTCATAGCCTCCCTAGGCCACTGCCTGCAAATCAAGTCTGGAGTCCTTGCCCTAGAATTCATGGCTGTTCATATTGCAGAGATGCTGTGATCCAACTGAGTTGTCTCCCCAAATGTGTCTTGCCCTATTTCTCTGCCATGGAATGTTCACTCTCATACTACATATGACCTTTCCAAATGATCCCTATTTCAAATGCCTCCTATTCCATGAAGTCTCCTGTCACCAAATTAATGCCATTTCTCCATTCATAAAACATCACAGGCTTTAAACATTTTTTAATTTCCCCCTGATGTAATAGTCATTTGTGAGCTTTACTAGTTTTCTCCATTAAGACTGTAAGATTCAGGGTGAGGGACAAGATGGCCAGCAGGTACCAGCATCCAACAGAAGCTCCCTTCCAGAGGGAAGGATAAAGTCCAGAAAATGCCCAACAAAGTTGAACACTAGAAGCCCAGCTAAGAGAGAAGAGTGATATCTGCAGGACACCTCTGCTGAGGCAAGTTGCAACTCCTAGAAAGCAATCTACAGGTACATAATACATCCCAAAGGAAGGGCGTCTGTCCCCTCCCCCAAGAAAGATGTGTTTTTCTCTTTGTTTCCTCTTCATCTGCTCCTGTGAGTTTCCCAAAGGCGAGCGGTGAACTGAGGACTTACTGTCTCACGCCACGTGTGAGAGCTACAGAAAGTGGGGTCTACTCCCCTAGAGGGGCCCTACTGAGACTCTAAACACCCTCTCGCCAGGCAGAAAAATCGAACTACAGTTTCAATGCCATTTTGAATTCCCAGTCCACCCTTCCCCCCTTGCCTGCAGACGCAGTAAGAGGAGGCCCAAGAGCAGTGTCTCCCCACCCCTGTGGGACTAAGCGCCCTGTCCCAGCCCTGCAGCCAGAGAACTGCTTGAGCTGCACTTTCCCCATGTGGCCACTGGCGATCTGCCACCACTCAGGGCCCCTGAATGGGGTGCACCAAGGACTGATCAACCCACGCATTCCCAGCACCCTAGGCCCGGCTGCCCAAGAACTGTGAGAGGACAGTCAGTTGAAAGGGAACTACACTGGAGCAGTGGTACCCCGAGGCAAAGAGCAGCAGCCCCAACAGCTAGAACAATAAGGCTCACACCTCAGAGGCTTTTCCAGACAGACACGCCCTATCTCTCCAGGTAACCAGAGGAAGCTGGCATCTTCTCCAGTGGCAGCCACTGGTGGAATGGTCTTGGGATGGTCTTCAAATAGTGCAAATTCAGCATGGGGCAGAATCAGTGGAAAAACTCTGGTAACCTGAGTAACCAGAGTACATCAATTCCCCCAAGGAAGGATGGGCCAGATGCAATTGAAGATCCCATCCATAAACAGATGGCTGAGATGACAGAAATCGAGTTCAGAATCTGGATAGCAAATAGATTAACAGAATGGAGGAAAGGAGGTAATTAGAATTTCAAATTATTCAAAAGCAGTCTCAAGAATTCAACAATTTAAAGATAAAATGACCAAAGATTTTGACACACTGATCCAAGAGGTTGCAGCCCTCAAAGATCTGAAAAATACAGTGGAATCCTTCGGTAACAGAATGGAGCAGGCAGAAGAAAGGATTTCTGACTTTGAAGACAAAGCTTTTGAATGTGCCCAAACTCTCAAGGATGAAGAGAAATGGAGAGCAAAAATGGATCATTCTCTCAGAGAGCTCTGGGATAATATGAAGAAAACTAATGTTCGTCTTATAGGAATCCCTAAGGCAATGAAGTTGTTTCAGAAAACATAGAGGGTCTTCTTCATGAAATTATGAAAGAGAACTTTCCAGACATGCCAAGAGATTCTGAAATTAAGATAGCAGACAGTTTCAGAACCCCAGGATGACTCAACCTGAACAAGACATCCCCCAGGCACATCATAATTAACTTCACTAAAGTTAAAATGAAAGAGAAAGTTCTGAGAGCAGCTAGATGTAAGAAAACCATAACCTACAAGGGGAAGAATATTAGAATGACTGCAGATCTCTCTGCTGAAACCTTTCAGGCTAGAAGGGTGGTCATCAACTTTTAATCTCCTATAACAAAAAAGAACTTTCAACTGAGGCTCCTGTAGCCAGCTAAACTGAGTTTCATTTATGATGGAGAAATTAAATACTTTAATGACATTCACATGTTGAAGAAATTTGCCATAACTAAACCAGCCATCCAAGGTATTCTCAGACCTATCCTCCACAAAGACCCTGTAATCCTCCACCACATAAGTAAACTCACACAGAAAATTTTGATCAAATTCCAACTTCCACAGTGGCAAAAGGATTAAAAATGTCCACTGGAGTTTTGAAAAACTTGATACTCAAAATTATACCAGGCTTATCAATATTCTCAATCAAGGTGAATGGCTTAAATTGCCCTCTAAAGAGGCACAGCCTGGCTGACTGGATACAAAAACTCAGGCCAGATATCTGCTGGATGCAAAAATCTCATCTTATCTTAAAAGACAAATATAGACTCAGGGTGAAGGGATGGTCATCTATTTTCCAGGCAAATGGAAAGCAGAAAAAAGCAGGTGTTGCAATTCTATTCACAGATACAATAGGCTTTAAACCAACAAAGGGAAAGAAGGATAAGGATGGTCACTTTATTTTTGTTAAGGGTAATACTCAATATGATGAGATTTCAATTATCAATATTTGTGCAACCAACCAGAATACACCTCAATTTATAAGAGATACTCTAATAGGCATGAGCAACTTGATTTCTCCCAGCTCCATCATACTTGGAGATTTTAATACTCCTTTGGCAGTGTTGGACAGATCCTCCAACAAGAAGCTTAGCAAAGAAATTTTAGATTTAAACTTAACCATTCAGCATTTGGATTTAACAGACATCTACAGAACATTTCACCCTAACAAAACTGAATACACATTTTTCTCATCGGCCCATGGAACATACTCCAAAATTGACCACATTTTAGATCACAAGTCTAACCTCAACAAATTTAAAAGAATATAAATTATTTCTTGCATCTTCTCAGACCATGATGGAATAAAAGTCAAACTCAATAACAACAGGAATTTGCAGACTCATACAAAAAACGTGGAAGCTAAATAACCTTATGTTGAATGACAGGTGGGTCAGAGACAAGATCAAGAAGGAAATTACCAAATTTTTGGAACAAAACAATAATGAAGATATGAGTTATCAGAACCTCTGGAATATTGCAAAGGCAGTCCTAAGAGGGAAATTTATAGCCCTGCAAGCCTTCCTCAAGAGAACAGAGAGAGAGGAAGTTAACAACTTAATGGAACATCTCAAGCAACTGGAAAAGGAAGAATACTCCAATCCCAATCTCAGCAGAAGAAAAGAAATAACCAAAATTAGAGCAGAATTAAATGAAATTGAAAACAAAAGGATTATACAACAGATCAATAAATCAAAAAGTTGGTTTTTTGAAAAGGTCAATAAAATAGATAAACCTTTGGCCAACCTAACCAAGAAAAAAAGTAAAATCTCTAATTTTTACTTTTAACTGCATTTTAACCACTCAGTCAGTGTACATTTCAGGAGCATGTAGTATTTCTTCAGAAGTTGAGCACCAGGGACCTGGAAAGATTTTTAAAATTCTCCAGTGTCCTTGTACTTTCTAAGTTTACACAATTCTGTTTCAGTAAAAAGTCTCTGTAACCTTATGAAGTATGAGTAGATTTTTTTTTCTTGTAGGAATAAAAGGAACAAATACAGGGTCAATGTAGGGCTAAGTGATGCTTAACTGTGACTAGAATGATTCAGTAATAAAAATCCAGTATATGAAAGCAACAGTGGAAACAAAGAAAGGAAGATCGGTTCTAGGTTGGGGAGGGCAGCAAGGGGTTCAGGTAGGACTTTATCCTTTGAAATGAGCCTTGAAATGTCACCTTCAGGCACTGAATCTCTCAGGCAGAGGGAAGTTCTCCAGCAAGGACAAAATTAAGCTTCAAGGTCATTGGGGGCCTTCCATGAATTTGGTATGGCTGATTGGCTGTGTATAGAGAAGATCATTAAGTGAAACTGAAGAATTAATTAGGGTGCAAGTTCTAGGGCCCAGAGGATCACTGCTATTGCTTTTCTGCATATCCTAAGCAGAAGCTAGCATGATTCCCTACAGATAGTTGGCATGCAGTGAACGTGTATTAAATTCTTTCACTAATTTTCAGTAGTCTACTGCTTTTATAATGATACGGAGCTTGGTTTTAGCTCTTTTTTTGAATAACCTAAAAATAATCTCTCTCCGTATCTTTTTTTTTTATAAAGCAATCCACTGTTTTCTTCTTGCAAAATTTTATTGGTGACTATTAAACACTGAAGCATCTTCACATTCAGATTCCAAAGATTCTGTAGGAGAGCAGAAAGCTATTCTTCCTCCCTCTCACTTTTCAGATCTTTCCTCAGGAGTACGTGCCCCCAGCTTAAAGGGCAGAAGGAGCCAGCATCAAAGTTCTCTAGAACAGCAGTTCTCAACCTGTAGGTTGCGACCCCTTTGGGGGTCAAACGATCCTTTCACGGGGCTCGCCTAAGTCCATCCTGCATATTAGATATTTACATCATGATTCATAACAGTAGCAAAATTACAGTTATAAAGTAGCAATGAAAATAATTTTATGGTTGGGGGTCACCACAACATGAGGAACTGTATTAAAGGGTCACTGCATTAGGAAGGTTGAGAACCACTGCTCTAGAGTCTTCTGGGAAAGGCTCATGTTCTGAGGAGTCTGAGGAAGAACATTCTTGTTGTTGTATTGTTTTCATCTGTTCCTTGTAATAGATTATACAATTAGGGGATTTCTTTTCCTTGTCTATATTTCATAGTATCTCTCATACAATTACGGGTATTTAGTTGACAAAATATCTTATCTCATTGCTCCATATTGGCCCAGTTCTTCTTCCTAACTCTTGCCTCTGCAGATTTCCTTACTGAGGCTTCATTAAGAGAGGTAAGACCTCCCCGCCCCCATGTAGGTAGGTTACGCACAGTTCCTCCACAGGAATAAAGATATTTAACTTTTTGTTTTTATACCCAGTCCCTCTCTTCATCTTCACACTTCTTTCAGAGTTATTGCACTGAATTATCTCTTACTTTGGGAAACAGTAATGTTTCTTGGCAATCTTCCTTCTTTGTATGCTAAAATAAAAGTAAAGTTAAATATCAACATATTCAGAGTTGCTTGTTTTCCTGATTGCAAATACGCCAGCAAGCGTATCAGTACCACATTTGGTTACTGATCCTTAAAGCCAACAAAATAGATTTTCAAGGCTTATAGCATGATCTGATGGGGGAAAAAGTAAAATCAGTAAGTTAAAATTGCTTAAGAGAAATAGATTCATTAAAATTATGGATTAAAAATCTACCCCGGTTTGGGGGTCTACCATTTCTTTGCCAGACAACATCGTCCCTCCAATCATTTTAAAAAATGAGAGGGAAAGCACAAACACTAGAGGCAAAATGCGGCCAGATTCCTAGCACCTTTCAATTCCTATTAAGTGCCAAGAGCAACGGATGCTTAGATGTTACTTCACTGCTGTACATTGGTCTCCCGAAGGTGGGAAACAGCCTATGTCCAGTTGAATGCTGCTACCTGAACTGGCGTTACCTGATCCTGTTGGAGGCAGATGGCGAGACAGGTGTCACTACTGTCCACTGACTGTGCTGCAGCAGCTGAAGAAAGCCTGGTCCTCCTTCCCCGCTAATGGTTTCTCCTGGGGCTGTGAAGGCAGATGAAATGTATTCAAGGTTCAGGTCCTAACACCACAATCCACTGCTGAGTAAAGGTCCTTGTCTAGTCTTCAAACAAAGGAAAAAATTCTTCTGAACAGATTATGGATTGGAAAAGTAGGCCAGCAGGTTCCCTAAGCAACTGTAATGACAAAACTTTAGGTAGAAGAATTTGCCATGTAATTTTCATCCTTTATTAGTCAAGCAAATAACAGAAAGAAAGGGAGAGAAGAAAGAGAGAAAAAGGGAGAAAGAGAGAGGGAGGGAGAGAAGGAAGGAAGGGAGGGAGGGAGGGAAAGGGAAGGGAAGGGAAGGGAAAAAAGAAAGAAAGAAAATGCATTGGTTTTTGACAGAACTTACGGCTTGGAAAAACAGCCATAACAATTACCACTATTCTTTATTTTTTATAAAAAGGATAAATGAAAACACAAATTAGGTGATGTGGGGTTTAGGCCTCCATAAGCAATTTTCCAGGTGTTGTGGTGGTGGCCCTTATTAATTTTTCCCTGGGTTTCTGCATTAGCCTCCAACTGATTTCTTTGTCTATTCTTGCAGTCTACTGTCTATGCTACTAGAATTACTTTTTCTGAAACATCAATGTGATGTAGTCACACCAGCGGTTGGTAGGCCGGTCTCACTCCTGCCTGCATTTCTAGCTTTGTTTCTTGCTGTGCCTTCCGCTTTTACTTTCTCCACACTGACGTGTGCTCAGTTTCTAAAATTGTTATGATTTTTGATTTACCTATATGTGCTCGCTAGCTTATATATTTCACAGATCCTATAAGATTTGCTATTAGGAGAATTTCTTTCTTTTTTTTTTTGAGACAGAGCCTCAAGCTGTCCCCCTGGGTAGAGTGCCATGGCATCACAGCTCACAGCAACCTCCAACTCCTGGGCTCAAGTGAGTCTCCTGCCTCCGCCTCCCAAGTAGCTGGGACCACAGGTGCCCGCCACAATGCCCGGCCATTTTTTGGTTGCAGCCATCATTGTTGTTTGGCGGGCCCAGGCTGGATTTGAACCCTCCGCCTTAGGTGTATGTGGCTGGCGCCTTAGCCACTTAAGCCCCAGGTGCCGAGCCAGGAGAATTTCTTAATAGGCCAAACAAGGACAGAAACAAATCATGCTCACAACAAATGCAGGCTGCACGCTACTCGTACCTCTTTCAATCCTGCAATTGATTTGTTTAGTTTCACATTCTCTTCTGATTGTTTTTCCTCAGGACAGGGACCTAGTCTCTGCAATTATGTATCCTCAGTGCCCAGCACAGTGCCTGGCACAAGGAAGAAAACAAAATGTTTTCTTTTATTATATATTTTTTCATAAGTATGTCTTTTAAAGAGTGGAAAAGACAGAAAACAAATGGCATACAATAGCGAATGCAGTTTTGATGACATTTCTATACTTACACTGAGTATGACAACGATATTTTTACTTACGGTTTAAATCATAAGAAAAATCTCAAAAAATGAGTTAGAAAAAACTGGTGGAAGGTGGGCAGGGGCCTCAACTTACACACAACTCCATGTTCAGAAGGGTTAGTTCTTGCATCTGGACAGACACCTCCAATTCCTACTCTGCCAGATTTAAACTGGCAGAAGCAACTGAAATCATGGCAGAGAAAATACATCTAAGATTGAATATGTAAGAATACTCTACTAATCCTAGCACTCTGGGAAGCTGAGGCAGGTGGATTGCCTGAGTGCAGGAGTTTGAGACCAGCCTGAGCGAGACCCTCTCTCTAAAAATAGCAGGGTGTCGTGGTGAGTGCCTATAGTCCCAGGTACTTGGGAAGCTGAAGCAAGAGAATCACTTGAGCCCAAGATTCTGAGGTTGCTGTGAGCTACCACTACATGGCACTCTACCCTGGGGCAATAGACATACTCTATGTCTCAAAAAAAAAATGCTAGAAAACTGATTTTTAAAAATAAATAACATGAGACTATAGATTATAGAGACTCAACATGTAATTCACTTTCTTGACATAAAACAAAAAGATGACCGGACAACATTTAACTTAGAATTCCTTTCCTTGAAAATGTCACAAGCAATCAAAGGAAGGAATAGCCTTCATTCTTCCTCCAAGATACATCCTTCTATCTGGCTAAGCAGAATTTGAAATAGTTACCACAGCAGTTCAAATTAAAATTTAAGTAAATATTGGAACTTGGTCATGTTTGGATAATTATTCACCACCCGGAATAATTCATGACAGTTTCCATTATGTTTTCTATTACGTAGAAAATGAAAGCAGACACGTTTAAGAAAAAATAATACTACTGCATTTGCCCAAAAGCAATTAGAGCACTTTCTTGGCCCGTATTTGCCAACATGTCTTATAAAAGTAATTTTTATCCTGAAAAAACAAAATGCTACACTAACTAAAATTTTACTAAGGAATGGTATAAAATACATGATACATTAGTAAGGATGCTCTGCATGTGCCCCTTGAAACTTATCCCACTGGTAATGAACGTTTTCCATGGAAGCTAAGTTAAGGGTTTCTGGTCTCCTTCTTTTGTCTCATGTGTGTAAACTGCTCGCTTCTAAAAGCCCCTAATTTATGTAAAAATACCAGTACAAGCAAAGAAAGCAGCCAATTATTGCAAAATCAGAGATTATCATGTTAGATAGACAAATCCTTCTAGACGAATGTTTAAAAATCATTTAATATATAAGGGCTCTAAGGGGTCCAGTAATTCCCCAAATCTATTTCCAAATGTTTTCATTTGGTCATTTTTCAGGAGAGGAAGTTGATAAAATTTATTTGATTCTTAAAAGATTAAGTGATTCCTCCCTCAGGTTAAGAAAAAATGAACTCATCCCACAACCTCTTTAGCCTTGCACAATGCAAGTTTCAGCCCAGTGCATTGTAATTAGGGTCTTGATCATTCCAGGAGATAATTTGAATGTATTGGGAGTTATTTTCCAAAGAACCTACTGGGTCTCAGGAGAAGCAATATGTATTATTGACTAAATAATACTTTTATTATGATTTTCATAAATAAGGGATTGCTTCTTTATTGCTTTTTATATCCTAATGTCATATCATTTGCTGTGAGCTGCTAGAATGACTGGAGTTGAGAAAGCCTGGTTCATCGGAACTTGTTTCAAAATGAAGACAGGCTTTCTGTTTGTAGGAAGATAGCAGCAGGGTAGACCTTATTAAGTGAAACTCCAGTGAGGGTTGATGTACAAGAAGACCCACTGTCTTTGTCTTTGTCAGGCTGATATTACAAAATACCATACACTGGGTGGCTTGTAAACAACAGAAATTTATTTCTCACCATTGTGCAGGCTGGAAAGTTCAAGGTCAGCAGATATGGTGTCTGGGGAAGGCCCTCTTCCTGTGGCACTTTCTTGCTGTATTTTCACATGGTGGAAGAGGCCACCCAGCATCCTTAGGCCTGTTTTATAAGGGCAATAATCCCGTTCATGAGGGCTCCTCTCATAATAGAGCCACCTCCTCAAAGGGCCCACCTCTAAATACCCTAGCCTTGGGGGTTAGGATTTCAATATATTCCTTTCCAGGGACACAAACATTTAGACCATAGCACTCACATCCCAGGTGAATCCTTCCCAAACCTAGTCCTGATGAAAAATAATCCAGCTAGATTGTTGAATCCCAATAACATGATCAAAACCTGCTATAAAGTCTCGTAGTAAGCTGGAGTCCATAGCAGGACACGTTCTGTGGGGAAGAGCCAATACTCTTCAGTGCCACACTTCTGTTTTTGGAGCCATATGCCTGTACCTCTTGTATCCATTTTTCTTTTTCCCTTCATCACCTTTTTTTGGCCTTTTCCAGAATCAGCTTTATTGACTGTGTCCATTTTCGGTACATAGTTCAATGAGATTTAACAGAAGTGTAAACTCGTGTAATCATCATCACAATCAAGATACAGAACATTGCTATCTTCTGAAAAAGTGACTCATGCCCTCTGCAACCGGCCTCTCCCTTCAGCCACAGGAAACCACATTCCCATTACTAAGCATATATTAACCTAATAATGATAATAATAATAACATAATCACCTAGTTCTTATTGCATATTATATACACGCTTATTTTGCCCCGCACGTTTTTGAAATTCATCCACATTGTTGCTTGGTTCAGTAGTATTTTGTTTTTCACACACACACAATCCCCTGTTGGGATTTTGACTGGAGATGCTCTAGGGAAGAATATATGGGCTTGCCTTGTCCAATTTCCAAGGCCACACTCCCTGCATTCCTTGCCTCAGCAATCCTTCCTTCATGCACCATGGCTTACACCTGCAATCCCAGCACTCTGAGAAGCCTAGGCGGGTGGATAAAGACCAGTCTGAGCAAGAGTGAGACCCCGTCTTTAAAAATAGCTGGGCGTTCTGGTGGGCACCTTAGTCCCAGCTACTTTGGAAGCTGAGACAAGAGAATGGCTTGAGCCCGAGTTTGAGATTGCTATGAGCTATGATGTCACAGCGCTCTACCCCGGGCAACAAAGCGAGACTCATCTCAAAAAAAAAAAAGAACCCTTCCTTCATCTCTGAAGCCAACAGAGTGCCATCTTCAAATCACTCTCTGCCTTGGTCACATCACCTTCTCCTCTGTGTGGGTCTCTTTCTCTCCCCTGCACTTATGTAGTATAAGAACATTTGTGATTATGTTTAGGGCCCACAAAGATTATCCAGGATAATTGCCCATCTCAAAATTGCTAATGAAATCACATCTGCAAAGTTCCTTTTGCCATACAAGATAATATTTGAGAAATCTTTGGGAGGCATAATTGAGTCTATTACCATAGTGAGCACATCAGAATGACAAATCTAATCAACCACCAGCCACCATATCCTACTATGGTAGTATTTCGCTCTTACTGTAACTGATACTCTTGTGTGTGGGAATGACATGCACTCTTACTCCATGTCAACTTGGGAACTAAATGACATTTGACAGTGGATATTAGTCATCACATTCAGATGTGTCTGGCTCTTGGGTTGTAATCTGCCACTCCGTTCCTCCCACCACCTGCAGTACAGCTCCTGAATTCTAGTTAACAGTCCTCTTCCCTAAGCATTCATTGTCTTCCCCCACCCTATAGATTGTGTCACACTTTAGCTCTCTCAGCAGCAGCTGTTTCTGAAGGACGTAAGGTGGTTCACCATAGATGGCCTTAGGGATTAAACATTGTCTCTGCTGATCACCAGTTGGGTGAAAATTATTAAGTAACTGACCTCTAAATTTCATTAGCCAAATATGTGATAAGATAATACTGCTTATTTCATATAAAAATAATCATCACAGGGTGGTCAACCAATAAATAGTGAATTGGGGTGTATGTGTGTGTGTTTAATTGTGGTAAGAACACTTCACATGAGATTTGCCCCCGACAAAGTTTTAAGTGTATAATAGGTTGGTGACTATAGACAATGTGCTGTACAGTGAATCTCTAGAGCTCATTCATCTTACTACTAAAACTTTACCAATTCCTATATTTCCCTGCCAGGACCCCCTGGCAACCACTATTTGATTCTTTGAATTTGGCTATTTTCTATACTTCACAGAGGTGGAGTCACGCAATGCTTATCTTTCTGGGACTGGCTTCTTTCACTTAGCATAATGGGATTAAAGTTCATCCATGTTGGCTCATGTTGCAGGATTTCCTTATTTTTAAAGCTGAATGGTATTCTGTTGTGTAGATACAGCACACTTTTATGCATTCATCTGCCAATGAATATTGACATTGTTTCCATATCTTAGCTATTGTGAACAATGAATATGGAAATGAAAATATCCCTTCAAGATTCTGAATTTAATCCTTTTGGGTAAATACCCAGAAGTGGTATTGCTGGATCATATAGTTATTCTATTTTGAATTTTTTGAGAAACACCCACATTCTTTCCCATAGGGCCAGGACTGTTCTGCACTCCCACCAGCATTGTGTCCGGTGTCAATCTCTCCACATTCTCACCACCACTTCTCTTTTTAAAAATACATATAATAACCATCCCTGATATGCATGAGGTGTGAGGTGATTTCCCACTGCATGTTTAGATGGCATCTCCCTGATGATTAAATATACCTGTGGGACCTTTGTATGTGTTCTTTGGAAAAATATCTAGTTGGGTTTTTATCTCATTTTTTAAATTGGGTTTTTAGTTTTTTCATGATTGACCTGTAAGGGTTCCTTAGCTATTTCAGAGAAAAACCCCTTATCAGAAATATAAGATTTGCAAATATTTCTCCCATTATGTAGGGTTCTATTTCACTCTGTTGATTATTTCCTTTCCCATGCAGAACCTTTTAGTTTAATGTAGTCCTACTTGTTTGTTGGTTTTGCTTCCTGGGCTTTTGGGGTTATCTCCACAAAATCATTGCCAAGATGAAAGTGCTGTCCCAAGAAGTTAGACAAGGGGGAAAAAAAGAAGGTATCCAAATCAGAAAGGAAGAAATACAAGTGTCCCAGTTTGCAGATGACATGATCTTATATGTAGAATACCTTGAAGACTCCATTAGAAAACTGTCCAACTAATAAATTCAGTAAACTGCAGGATACAAAATAAACATACAAAAATCATTTGCTTTTCTATACATTAATGATGCACAAACTCAAAAGCAAATTGCAATAACACCAAAAAAGAGTAAAATACCCGGGAGTAAACTGGTATGGAGATGAAATACTGGAGTACTGCAAACTAGGAAACATTGATGAAAGAAATTAAAGACAAAAGCAAATGAAAGACATCTTATGTTCATGGATGGAAAGAGTTAATATGGTTAAAATGTCCATACTACCTAAAGAAATCTACAGATTCAATGTGATCCTTATTAAAATCCAAATGACTTTTTTTATAGAAATAGACAATACAATTTTGAAGTTAAGATGGAGCCACACATAGCCATGAATAGCAAAATAGATCTTGAGAAATAACAAATATGGAGGCCGTATTGCCTTATTTAAAAATATATTACAAATCTACAGTAATCAAAACAGACACGTAAACCATACTGACGCAAAGAGTGACACATGGACCAAAGGAAAAGAATGGAGGACCCAGAATTAATCCAAGCACATATAGTCAACTGATCTTCACAAGGGTCCCACAAATACACAGTGGAGATATGACAGCCTCTTCAACAAATAGCATTGGGAAAACCTGATATCCACATGCAAAAGAATGAATTTGCACCTTTATCTTATACCATACATAAAAATTAGCTCAAAATGAATTAAAGACATAAGACACAAAACTATAAAACTGTTAGAAGAAACCATAAGGGGAAAGTTTCATGATGTTGTCATTATATTGTAATATAATGTGTTTCTGACTTTATGTTCATAATAGTGAAGTTGCATTTTCAGAAATTTCACAAAATTTCAGATAAAAATTTCACACAAAAGCTGCCATTGATGTGATTCATTTCAATTCAATCTGCTTTTATTAAGCATCTACTATATTCTATGGCCTGGGGACTGAAGGGGATTCACTGCTAAATGGAATCAACCCCTCATCTAGTAAGCAAATGATTTAGTGGGGAAAACAGGTGATGACAATGAAAAGTGATTAGAACTCTAAAAGCAAGGAAATTTGCATATGGTATTTGATGGTATTAAGAAATTATTAATTTTGTGATCTGTGATAATAGCATGGTGATTATGTGAAAAAAAAACCAACCCTTATTGATTAAAATACATACTATGTTAGTTCCCTATTACTGCTTAATATAATACCACATACATAGTGACTTAAAACAACATAAACTTATTCTCTTAAAGTTTTGGAGATCAGAAGTCCAACATGAGTCATATGAGTTTAAGATCAAGGCATCGGCATTTATGGGTCCTTCTGGAGTCCACAGACATAAATCCACTCTGCCTCTGACAAATTCTAGAGCAGTCATTTTCAACCAATATTCAGGGTACACTGGTGTGCTGAGTTGATCTTAGGTGGGCCATGAAAAATTTTTAAAGATTATTAATTAAATTATTTTGGAAAGAAGTCCAAAGCACAGTAAGTATATTTTTTTTTTTTTTTTTTTTTTTTTTTGATCAGCATAACTTAAGTGTGCCTCGGTAGTTTAACTATAGGTCTAAGTTTGCCATGAGATAGAAAAGGTCGGAACACACCATTCTAGAGGCTGCCAACATTCCTTGACTGGTGTCTGCATCATTCCATTCTCTGCTTCCTTTGTCACGTAGCTAATTCTGACTTTGGTCTTCCTGCCTCTCCTTCTAAGGATGATAGTGATTACACTGGTCCCTCCTGGGTAGTCTGGTCTGAACCCCTTCTGACCCTCCCAAATCTCAAGATCCTTAATTTAATCACACCAGGAAAATTCCTTTCATTGTATAGGGTCTCATGTCCACAAGTCCTTACCCTAGATAGAAGATTGGAGAGAACACTCTTTGAACAGGAAAGCTGAAATGTTTGTCAGATTTAATGCTTTTCAGAGCTGTAATTACCTTAGAGTTTCTCTAGAACAATCCAGATTTCACAGGACAAAATTGCAGCCCAGAGAAATCTCACTTTGCAGCAACTTATCTTGGCTTCTAATAGGAAAACAATTAGGCCCGCCAGGGTTTATTTTAAAACATAGTGAGGAGGCTGTACAAATGCCAAGTGAGATCTTGGTTTTAAAAATCCAGGCCTGATAGCTAATGAGACTTGGAAGTTTTCTAGGGATTCAAGAATCTCATTTCATTTAAAATTCTCTAAGAAAGGACTCCCCACTAGAACCTGACCTCCACTCTCCAGAAGGCTCTGAATGTCCACAGGGTGGTGCCCACACCATTGTCTGGCTCTTTTTTTCTGGCTGGAGCATTTGTTCTTTTTCTTCCTGGCTCACTTGGCTTTCTCAAGCGAAGGTACATTTATTATCACTGTGTGGAAAATGAAGAGTCTTCTGGTCTAAACAGATCACCTATTAATTTTATTATAAAATCAATAAAATACTACCACAATTTTTTTTCTCTAAATACTGTTAAATCAATATAAAAACAAACAAAAAGAAATAAGTTCCTTAGGGATTTCATTTTTATGCCTGCAACTGTAATAATTCATGTAACCAGCAGATGGCAACGCACCATTAATAATAGTGCAGCATCCCTCGAACAAAGTGGGTTAGCCAATCCTAAGATTTGTACACTAAGGACAGGGCTACTAAGGACAGGGCTTTCCTGGGGTTCGTTAGTTAATAAAACAGACAAAAAAGCCTCTGCTCTGATGGAGACTATTCCTAGTCAAGTAACATCAGCTACTAAGAAGAATTGTCCCAAACTTACCTTTTCAAAAGTTCATCTTACCACCCTTCCTCGCTCATTAAAAGTCACATTTCTGGGAGAAAATTTTATAGAAAAGAGAAGGCAGGAAAATAAAATACAACTAAAACTGTTTTATAAGTTAGAAGACTTAAGAAAGACAAATGATTTGCCCAAATGCACAGCCAGCAGTGGTTAGATCAAGTCTGTTGACTCACATTTTCTCTAACTGCAGTACCACACTGATTCTGAAGGTGATAATATCAGGGATTAAGGGTCCTAGGCCTTGCCCTGTTTTTGACTCTTTGTGGGATCTTAAGCAAATCTTTAATTTCTCTAGGCCTTAATTTACTTTTATGTAGAAATTAGGGACTAATTTTGGGACTAATCATTGGACTAAGTTTAAGCATTTTTAGCAAGAAAATTTTTTCCCTCTTTTTAAAAAAAAAATCTTATTTAGAAATTTTATACGTAAAAAAGGGAAATTCTTTAGTGGAAGAAGGCAGGAATCTTAGGCTTCCTCAGAGCACAATTTGAAAGCCACCAGACCTGTGTGATCTTGCAAACACTTCCCCACTCTGCATATTCCTCAAATGCATTGAATAAAGCATGAGATAGTAATAATCTCAAAAGTGCTTGCTTTTTGGTTAAAAAAAGGGACATAACATTTTAAAAGTCACTTAGTTAGTGTGTGAAGGATGGGCTGGGAGGTGAAGGGGCCAGCATGAGGCATTTTCAGGAATCCTGTGAAAGGCAACTGAAACTTTTCCTTGGTGTTCATAAATTGCGATTTGTCCTATTAAGGATTTGTTCCCAAATCCTGACAAGTTAGCACAGTTATTCATTAAGAACAAAGAGAAATAGGCATGTAAATATAAAGCATTTTCAATATTTTCAACATAATGCTTTTTGAAAAAACGCCGTCACCTTTAGGCTTTACAGAGCCCTGAAAGACCTCAGCCAGGTTTCTGCTGTGAACATCCTCTGGCACATGCTCTCGGAGATGAGAAGGTCACCCATGGAGAACACTGGCTCCCCTGCATTTAGATATCAGACACAGGCTTTTGGCTGCAGTAAGTGCCAAAAGCCCAGGGTGGCATGGCTTACTGTGGAACCATAGCATATTGGGCCAAAGAGCTCTGGAAAGCATTCAAACACATGGCCATGGGTAGTGGTGGCAAGGGCGACTCAAGGTCATAGGACTATTGGAGAGTGCTAAGACTGACTACAGAACTCATTTTCCCAGGTTTACATCCCAGCTCCATCACCTTGGACAGACATTTTGGTTTCTACATTTTAGTTGTGGATAATAACAGTAACTACTTCACAGGAGTGATAAGACTTCTTGATAGGGCAAATAATAGTAGTTTATGAACGTCAAGGAAAAGTTGCAGTTGCCTTTCACAGGATTCCTGAACATGCCCCACACTGGCCCCTTCGCCTCCCAGCCCATCCTCCACACACTGACTGAGTGACCTTTAAGATGCTCTGTCAGGTCAGAACACTCCACTTCCAAACCCGTCAGGGACTCTTCCTCTCCCTTGCACTTGAAAGAAAATCCAAATTTCTCCCACTCATCTCCAGGTTCCCCCATGATCTTCCTGGTCAGCTCCCTGACCTTAACTGCCCCAAGTTAACCACACTCCAGCCACACTAGCCTCTGGGATTTCCTGGAATAGCCCAAGCCTTTTCCAGTCTTTAGAACTCTTGTGCCTACTCTTTCCCCTTTCCCAGAACACCCTGGCATTTCCTAAAGTTTTAGCTAAAATATTCCTCCTCAGAGAGGATCTTCTGTTACCACCCTGTCTGAAGGGTCAGCCATGAAGTGTGCTCTATTCTGTAGCACAGGAACTGGAAAATTTCAACCCATGGGCTGAACTGGCTTGCCATGTCATTTTCTCCTCTTCTGTCCATACCTAATATATCATTGATACCTAATATATTGACACATATCTATATATATGGGGTACATGTGAGTGTTTGCTGCATGCATTAAATGTGTTGTAATGATCAAACCAGGGTGTTTGGGGTGTCCATCTCTTTGAGTGTTTATCATTTTTATGTGTTGTTTTCATTTCAAGTCCCCTCCTCTAGTTGCATTGAAATATATGTAATATTCATGGTAAAGTCACCCTGATATACTCTCAAACGTTACCACTTACATCTTCTGTCTAACTGTATATGTGTACCCGTAACCAACTTCTCTTCATTCCCACCTCTCCCCTGTCTCCCCATCTTTGGTATCTGTCATTCTCTACGTCCATGAGATCAAATTTTTTAGCTCCACATATGAGTAAGAACATGCAGAATTTGTCTTTCAGTACCTGGCTTATTTCACCAGACATAATGACCTCTAGTTCCATCCATGTTGTTGCAAATGACATGATTTCATTCTCTTTTTGTGCCTTGTGAAATATAAAGTTTTATTAAATGCAACCAATTCTCATTCAGTTACTTATTATCTGTGACTGCTCTGTCATTAGCCCTACCAAATTGAACAGTTATAAAGCCTAAAATATTTACTATCAAGTTCCATATAGCAAAAGTTTACTCACCCTTGGTCTATTGAGCACATTATCGTTTTTCGCCCTTGACAACATTAATTACATTGGTAACGTCTCATCTATTTGTTTACCTGTTCACTGTCTGTCTCCCCTATTTCTCTCCATGAGGCTGAGAACCGTATGTCCTATTCTATGTTTTATCCTTAGCTCCAAATGCAGTGCTTAGAGACATTTATCAATATAAATCTGTTGATAATTATGAATTGCACTGTTTGAAGAAAATGATACTTATTTGAGAGAAATAATAGACTCCAGAATCAATGAACTTGAGACTGCAGATACCTCTTCCATACACTGATCTCATTTCCTTTGGGTATGTACCCAGTCGTGGGATTGCTGGATCATGCGGTAGTTCTGCTTTTAATGTTTTGAGGAACTTCCATCCTCTTTTCCATAGTGACTGTGCTAATTTACATTTCTACCAAGACACCACCATCTAATTTACATTCTAAATACTGTTCTTTAGAATATCAAATACTGATAACCTAGACAACCAATGGTAGGAGATAATTTTAATAAATTTAGATCTATCCATATGAAGATATATTATGGAAATATTAAAATCATACAACTGAGAATATTAAATGATTATGATAATATATATTATCATATATAAATGAATATGACAATATAATGTTAAGTATTAAAACTGTATATATAGTATATGTTCAATTTTATTGGGATATATATTGTAAGCATACACATATATATCTCCACAAGGAACTTAACTACAAAAGTTAAAATAATAGCTTTACAGTGAAGAAATATACCTTAATCAAGTAATTATGGTCAATATTACCAGCAATGGATAAAGAGTTATCATGTGCCTCTTAATGCAATACATTAAGGATGAAATATTTTGTGTTATTCCTTCCAAAAGTGTAAAGCCTGAATCTAATTATGAGGAAACATTAGACTGACTTAAATTGAAGGACATTTTACAGAATAAATTACCTATACTCTTCAAAAGTGTCATGCCCAAAAAGGTAAGACTGTGGAGCTTTCTGTATTAAAGGAAAATAAAAAAGCATGACAATGAAATGTGAAGTATAATCCTGGATTGGTTTTCAGGCCAGAAACATACACATACTTACAAACAAACATATATACATACATACATACATACAAATATATATATACAGACATACACATATATAAAGTTATTTTTGTTATAAAGGTTATTAGTGGAACAATTGGCCATGTTTTGACAAGGTCTGTGGATTAAATAAGATTTCTATGTCAATGTTAATTTTATGATTTTGATTATTATATCATTGTTATATAAATGAATGTTTTTGTGTTTATGAAATATTTATGAATATATGGGCATGATGTCTGCCACTTACAACTTACTCTGAAATGATTTAGAAAAAATAATGTAGCTCTATGAAACTGTGTAATACTGAGAAATACATGTTTGGTCATCATCCCAGGTTTCTGGCACAGAACTTCTAAAACCCTTCTAACTTCCTGAGTGACGGGTGTCCTAGGAGCCTCTTTTGTTATAATATTGGGTCTCAGTCACTTGTTCCTTTCTGACCCAAGAGCTTCTAAGCCAGGGGTGTCAACCTTTAAACTTCTCTGGGCCACACTGGAAAAAGAAGAAGAGTTGTATTGGGCCACACGTTAAATACTGAAACACTACCAAAAGGTGATTAGCAAAAAAAAGTTCTGTCCATAATTTTCATGATAGTGCCGCTGCAGATAAACAAAGAAGTCCTCACTTAATAATCTTAATTATGTAGTGGCCCCATCAGAGAGTCTTTTAAAATTGTTGATCAGATCCTAAGTTAGTGATCGCTAACATAGAAATGTGCACATATACATAATAAAACATCTTTGTTGATATTTTTCATTATCAAGGTAAAAGAAAAGTGGATGGCATACGCTAGTGGGATACTTGACATTGTATTTTAGAAACTAATGCATCAATATCTGGTTCGATGGAAGCTGTTGCAATTCTCGGTGAGTTCTCAAGGTGTTCATCAGACATTTGGTTCTAATTTTACTCTTAATGTGCTTCTTCCTTGAAATAGTTGCTCACAAATGTAGGCACTACCAAAAAGCAATGACTTGAATAAAGTATGAAGGTGAAGCCAAGGATATTTGTCTCTGGGAGACAGAACCTATAAAAGTCAAATGAAGAGACATGATCAAATTTTTCTTTAACTTGAGCGTCAGGTTGCAGCTCCATGCGTTCTATTTGCAAACTGGCAGGTACCATATTTATGTGAACTGACAATGGAGTCACAAATGCACCAATATATTGGTGCATTCTTGGAAATCTTGAAATGCATTTCCAAATTCTTTTAATCAAATTGAAAAGCAAGGCTACATATTTTTTCCTATTCACAGGACCATGTTTACCAATGCATCAAAGTGAATTGTTTACCTTATTTGAGTTTGCCATCATTTCATTTGGAATGCTGTTATGGTTTGAAACATTGTATGGATTGATAAGTTGATTTTCACCCTGAAGATGCATGCGTCAATATTTTTAAGGAATTCCTAGATTAGGAGATTATTCAATCCCTTGGCCTTTATGAAATTCACAATCTTGATGACACTTTGCATGATGTTATCCATTTTTAGAGCATCTGCACATGATTTTTAAAATGTACTATGCAATGATACTTCATCGAATGTGAGGTTTGAGCAGCAATTGCGTTGTCTTCTCTTAATTTTACAAATCTCCCTCTTTTATCGACCATTGCTGCGGCACCATCGGTGACTATACCAGGTATGTTGACAATAGATCAAGAAAATAGCTTTAACATATTGTTTACTGCTTTGTATAAATATCTTGGTTTAGCTGTGCCCTTTTAATGGCACTCAAGTAGCCATTTCTTCAGTGATATTATATTTGTCATTAATACTTTTAATACAAATGGCAAGTTGAGCTGCATTTATAGCATCAGTGCTACCATCCATCACCAAAACATAAAATTGGAAGTTAGTGGATTTACTCTCCAAATTTCTTTTGATAGATGTTTCAGGTTCTTTGAGTTGCCTGGCTATAGTCTGGTGAGGCAAACTGGTTTTAGAAATATTCCCCTTTTTTTCAGGCTAAATTGTATTTGCCATCCTTTCCATATGTGGCTTAATAGACTCAATAGACTCACTATCAGCAAATGGTTTTGATTTTTTTGCTATCGAATATGCCACTACATAAGTAGCTTTTACAAATGGAATACATCTGAGTTGTAACTTTTAAAAACATTTTTTGATGAGAAGACAGACTTTTCTAATTCTGCTATTTTGTTCTTATGACATAATCTTCCATACGCATTTAATTTGGCAGCATGTTTTTGCATATAATCCCTTTCTAAATTATAGTCTTTGAAAACTTGCACAAATTAAGCAGAGTGCCTTACTATTTGCCTTGACAAAAAAAAGTAGTCATCTGTCCACTTTTCATTGAACAGTCTTCCTTCATCCATTTGTTTGTTTGGGTTCTGTTCTCTTTTGAGACGTTGTAGGAACCATGCTTGGATTAAAGAAATAATAGTAGATAAGGGACTATACTTACTTCTATTATGAAAATTAATGGACAGGAAAATAGAAAGCAAGGTTTGGGCCCTTCCACAGCTCAGCTGCTGATGCAGAGAAAGGTGGAGGGCCCGTTGTAAAGTGTAGCACGTGAGGTGGAAGTGCCTTACTAATTGAATAAGAATGCTCACCTGACTTCTCAATAACCTTAAATGCCTAAAGTTACAATGTTAAGTTGAAATATTATTGATACTGGCTGCCTCTCCAAGTCATCACAAGCACATGTAATGTCTGATGGTGTCAGTGTGGCTGGTTGAGTTTGGGAGACAACTACAGGAAGCCACACTCTGCCACAGAACTGAAGTCACGTATGTGTACAAATGGCAAGAGTGGATGTATGTTTATTTTATGTGACAATACAATACGTTACTGTCCACAAAGTTCACACTGGAGAACTGTGCAACTGAGTTCTTCCAAGAAATTACCAAAAATAAAAACATCCTAATAATATTTTAAGTAAGTTTATAATTTTGTGTTGGGCTGCATTCAGAGCCATCCTGGGCTGCACATGGTGTGCAGGCGGCAGGTTGGACATCCCTGTCCTAAGACCTTGGAATCTCTGTAGTGATAAGAATGTCTTTTTTTTATATATAAGAATGAGATAACTGGTAACTAAAAGCCCTAAATAACTTTAGGATGGGGGCTGGTTGCCAGAGGAACCAATTATGTGATTAGAGGATTAGAACATTCAGCCTCAACCTCTGGGGAGGAGAGAGGAGCTAGGGATTGAGTTCAATCCCTAATGACAAGGATTTAATTAATCATGTCTATATAATGGAGTCTCCATAAAAATTTCAGGTGAAGAGGTGTGGAGAACTTCTGGCCTGCTGAACACTGGAGGTGCTGGGCATGGAAGCTCCACGCTCCTTCCCCCGTACCTTGTGCCACATATCTCATCCTTTACAATAAACTGATAAACATAAAGTGTTTCCGTGGGTCCTGTAGGCTGTTACAGCAAATTACCTAACCTGAGGAGGGGATCATTGAACCCCCAGTTATAGCAAGTCAGTCAGGTTTTTCTGGCACTTGCTCTTGGTCACCTGGTAACCTAACTAGTTCACACGTCCAACCCCAGGTTTGGCTAGTTTATTCCCAAATCTCTTCCAGTGGTTATCTTGACCTTTCTTATACCTTAGTCTAATCCAGTTCCTATTACTTTAGTCAAGACATGTTACAGCTCTTGACACTTACCTTATTTCTTCCATCCTTGGAAGACCGGGTTAGCAACCTTATCAATTTCCCCAACATGATTAACAGTAATAATAGTTAACACTCGTAATGAGTGTATTATTTGCTGGAAACTTTCAGGCATTATATCAGATAACCTTAAGGAAAAATAAATATGGTCTATTTCCCATGGTTATATCAATTCACTGATTAGGAAATGTGCCTGGAAGAATTACATAGTTGTCCAGTGTTCACAAGTGAGTATGTAGAGGGGACAGAATCCAACTCTCTCCGACTCCCAGGCCTGAGTGCAAACCACTTCATGCCCACATCCTCGGGGACTTGACAAACTGTTCTACGTCAGCCCAAGAAAGTGGGTCAGGTTATCAAATTGATCACTATGGAAACATTTCATCTAGGCTTCAAAAGGCAAATAACTAAAAGTAACCTGGATCTGAAGGATTGTTAAATCATATTCCACAATGATTAAAATAATTTCTCTTCTCCTAGAGAGGGAGGGAAAGCTGGAATAATTAACACTCCTTTGTAGTTTCAAAATTCAAGAAATGATGAGGATTTTTAGAGGGAAAAAAAGAATCTTCTCTTGCTCAGGGTATCAGCTCTTCTTTCAACATTTCCATCAGGCAATGTGAGTTTGTCAGACCACAGCGCAGCCCATCACACCCCTTTCTGTTAATTTAATATTCAAAGCTGTTGTAATCCACACATCTTTTGAGAAACTAAAGCAAGCATTATGGGTTAGGCAGATTCATTCAAAAGTCTGTTTCTCATTTCAATGACCTGAACAGTAAAAAATATATTCTCCCCCTTTCCCAGGGGACAGACATGGAACTTTGAATGTAAAAATTCTTTCCTAACCATGAAGACACTTATGGAGCTTAGCTCCTCTTTCGAAGTCATATCATTCTTAAAATACTCAGAGATTCAGGAATAGTCCCTTCCCTTCTTTGCTTTCCTCCCTGTTTTGTAGGCACTGCCTACTTCTTGATGATGGTGATAATTTAAAACAATGATGAAATTTTACTCCAGAGCAGCCAAACACTAGAACCCCATTGTAAACTAGGTGGCATTTTCCAAAAGCGAGGGAAACCCAAACATTCTAGGTCCAACTAGGAACTGACATTGGTGGGGTTGGGAGACCTGTGTGTCCACCACAAACCCAAACAAGGCTTGGCCCAATCTCTTGGTTATGTTATCTAAATTTTCCCACCCCAAAGCTGGAAATATAATAGACAAATCCCTCAATTTGTCTTGTATTCCCTCAGGTTCCATTAATTTTTTCATAAGCATCTTCCTTGGAACACTTACTTTGCCACCTTGCTCCCTTACTATAAAATGAGGACATATCAGCTGTGGCAGGAGGACAAGTTTTATGATGTATTGTGAAGTAGAACACTATCATGGACTTAGGCTGTCACCATCCTCTACAGAGCAAACTTGTCAACTAACCCAAATTCCAAGAGAAGCCCAAGGTTCTGAAATGCACCATTGACTCCCAACCCTTGTGCGCTCTGCATTTTGCTATTCTCTAATTCAGTGGTTCTCAACCTTCCTAATGCCGTGAGCCTTTAATACAGTTCCTCATGTCGCGGTGACCCCAACCATAAACATGAACATAAACATTTCATTGCTTGGCAATGAAAATAATTTTAAGGTTGGAGGTCACCACAACATAAGAAACTATATTAAAGGGTCGTGGCATTAGGAAGGTTGAGAACCACTGCTCTAATTACTATACCAAGTTCTATTTTGTATGAGTGTTTTCTCTCCTGACTACCTTTCTACTTTTCCACGTGGCCACCAAGCTATGTATAACCCCCAGGGAGGTTGTGAGGAGCCCTCAGAAGGCACCTGCACCCTGGTCCTCTCCAAAACTTATCAGAGCTTCACAAGAAGTAACAAGAAAGGAAGAGGTCAGGGAATGCTGCTCCCTGGCATCAGAACCAAACTTTGAGTCTTTACAATTATCTTTGACCTCTCCTAACTCTGACCAGAAGGTTTTATGCTTTGGGGGGGGGAGGGTATTAGAACGCCAGAAAGCAGAAGTTTTCCCAGGATAGGAATCTTTATTAAACCTTTGTAACTCTAGTGTGGAACATTGAAGTAAGAACTTCTGAAATGGTATCCAAATGGTGCCATTTACAATGATACAAATTTCTTAACTTCTCTGAACTTCAAGTTTCTTACGGTTTCTCAGAGTAATTCCCTGTACTGTGTAAAACCCTAACATAGGACCGGCAACTCACAAAGGCAGGCACTCATTTTGTGTTCAGTGTTTTTTGTTAAAATATTTTTGGAGAACTGGATCTTTTTAAAATGAATACCCATTCACATCAACTAAATAGAATTTTTATAATACACACAAATTACACACCATACATTTATCACTCACAAGCTATTATTATGTAAAATATGTGAATGTTTCTTGTGTGAATTTTTTCTTAATTTCTCTGGGATGGGGTGGGTTGCTGGAATGCCGTGCAAATGAAAAAAAAGAGACTAAGATTTTGACTTGTAATGTTTTTGTAGGGCAAAGGTCAGCAGAAGCTTAAGTTTTACAAAATAGTGTCTTCAGGCCAAAATACATCAACTGCTCCCCCAAGGAAATTAGTATTGTTTGGATCTTGAAGGAATAAATACATTATGAGTCCCAATTGTCTAATTAATAGCACGCACGTTGCAACGATTGAACAAATAAATATAGATTAAACAAAGAGCATCTGGCTTTTTGGCATCAGGAAGATACATAGTCAAATGCAGTGGGAAATTGTTCAGGAAACTGGAGAGAAATCGAGCTGCATTGCAGTTTTCTAGGGAAGCAGTGTGCAAGGTTGTATTATTAGACACAAAAAGCATTAAAATGCAGCTATCCCCTCCTTGTCATACTAGCTGCAATTCTAGTCAATTGCAGAAATATTTACTGAGCGTCTGCTACAAGCACCTAATGTATATCAAGCCTGTTGGTTGGCTTTTGTGGGAAGCAATACACTAGAACAGTGATGAACACAGACTTTGGTGTCAGGCAGAGGGTTTGAAAACCAGATCCATCACTTAGTAGTTTTGTTTCTTTGTTTGTTTTCCCCCATAAAGTGTGATAGTCCCTGTTTCTCTCTCTCTCCCTGCCCCCCTTTTCCTTCCTTCCCTCCCTCCCTGTCTCCCTCCTTCTGAACTGAAATATAACTCACATGTCATATAATGTCTACGTATTAATCAAACTCAATGTATTTTACAAGATTATAAGCCAGGTCAACATACAGAACATTGACATCAGCTCAGAATGCAAATTTCCCTTACGTTCCTTCCCAATCAACATTTTCCAATCTCACCCCTACCAGAAGAAAATAAAAATTAATAAACAAATACTACTCTAGTTTCTGTCAAGACAGGTTAGTTTTGCCTATTCTTGAACTTTATATAAATGCAATGATTCTATGTGTCCTTTCTCTGTTATCTGTATTTCGTTTGTCAACATATTTTTTCTGGGGTTCACCTGTGCTGCCATGTGCTAGTGGTTTTGTAATGTTGTGTCACTTGGTAGCTTTCCATTGTATAAATCTATCACAGCTTATCTATACATGTTGCTTAACATTTGGGTTGTTTCCAGGTTGGGATATAATGAATAGAAAAGTTTTTGTCACTCATTTCTGTAGGGTATGTAGGTAAGGATGAATGGCTAGACCATAAAGCATAGGCACATATTTCAATTTCCTAAAAGTAGCATACAGTCAGCCTCTAGCAACATATGACAGTGTGATTATTCACTCCCTCGTTAACACTGGAAATTTTCAGCCTCTTTGATTCTAGCCATTCTGGTGGGTGCGGAGCGTTAATCTATGGTTTTCATTGCATTTCTCTGACAGTTGGACCTGAGTGTATCTTCTCCGGTGGAAGCCTTTTCTCAAGCAGGTTAGTTTTGTTCTCTATGCTCATTTATAAAACAAGGGCATAATAATATATTCTCTTGTGACTGTTGTGAGAATTAAATGAGATGTGTATAAAATACTTATTGAACATAAAATATTCAATAAATATTATTGTTACATCTGGCAATATTATTTTATATCATTGGGTAGAAAAATAATATTAATTAAATATAGTCCCAGGGCTTATGGAGCTCCAAGACTGGCAGGAATTATAGTGCGAACGCCACCTAGGAAAACACATCCAGGAGAGTGATGCTTAAACACAGACAAATGGATGGGAACTCACTGGGACACACAGCGATAAGTGTGCAAACCACTGGCTACACAATGCTTAGCAGTTTGCAAAGTACATTTCATATGTCACTTTTCATTTTGGTCCAGTGCTGAAGCTAAAAGGATTTGACTTTCCTTTCTTGTTTCTACCTCATGAATGATTAAAGATGATCCAACCACAAAGAGGCTATAGTTAAATTTAAAGGGATGTCTTTGCACCATTAGTAACAGAGTAGGGACTTTCACTGAAGCAGTGGCTGACACATAGCATGACTTCGTGTCAATCGGCTGAACTTTTCCACAGTTGTGGAAAGCAATACAATTTTAACAAGAATCAGAAGTCAAGAAGCAATAAAACCTTTAACAATAGGTAGGGATACATGGGAAATTAGCCTAAAGGCAGTTTTCTATGAATAATCTGGGCAGATGTGTGCCTGGATCCTACCACCTCAGAAAGCAAAAACATCTACTTACAATGAGTTAGGTGGTTGGCTTCTCTTGGAATTTTCTTTTGAGAACATACTTATTTTTATTTCACTTATTCATTTTTTAAGAATACTAACATGCCACCAACCTCACTTATTTTAAATATTTGTAAAATTTTGTAGCAATCCATACAATTTTAAAATCTTGATGTATGTGTACAACCATGAAATCATCACCACAAAAAAGATAGTGAATGGGTCCCTTATCTTCAGAAGTCTCTGCATTCTTCTCTGTACCCCTCCCAAATGCCATACTCCATGTCCATTCTCATGCAACCGCTGGTTTGGTTTCTGTCACTATAGGGTAGTTTGCATTTTCTAGAATTTTCTATAAAAAGCATCATACAATATATTCTCTTTTGTAGGAGTAACTTCTTTTTTTTTTAAAGGCTACTTTTATTTTATTTATTTATTTATTTATTTTGAGACAGAGCCTCAAGCTGTCACCCTGGGTAGAGTGCTGTGGCATCATAGCTCACAGCAACCTCTATTGCTGTCTGTTTTTTGGTTGCAGCCATCATGGTTGTTTGGTGGGCCGGGGCTGGATTCAAACCTGCCAGCTCAGGTGTATGTGGCTAGTGCCTTAGCCGCTTGAGCCACAGGCTCCAAGCCATAGGAGTAACTTCTTTTACTCAGCATAATTATTTTGTGACTCAACAATGTCATTGAATGTGTGAATCATTTGTTCCTTCTCATTGCTTAGTAATTTGCTGTGTTGGGGACAAACCAGAGTGTACTTATTCACTTGTCTGAAGGTGGACATTGGGATTATTTCTAGGTTTTAACTATCACCAATAGGGCTGCTATGAATATTTGTAACTCTTTCTATGAGTAAATGCTTTCTTTTCTCATGGGTAAAAGAGGGAATGGCTGGATCATATAGAAGGTGTACGCTTAACTTTTTAAGAAACTGACAAGCTTTTCCAAAATAGTCATGCCTTTTTACCAATACATTCTCACCAATCTCTCAGGGATTATGAGTTCCATTCTTCCATGTTCTTTCCAATGCTTGGTATGGTCAGTCTTTTTAATTTTTGCCATTCTAATAGGTATCCAGATGTATCTAAGCATGTCCACAATGACGAAAGATTCTGAGCATCTTTTCATATTTGTCATCCCTATGTCTTTTTTGTGAAATGGTCAAATATTTTGCCCGTTATTAAGACATTGGGTTTGTTCTTTTTATTACTGAGTTTTAGGAAGCAGGGAGGGAATGAGAAAGTGAGAGAGGTATCAGATACATAAGACACAAGTTTTTTATGTTTGTATATACATATATATATATACACACTTATATATATAGTATATCTTCCAAAATTGTTTTCATAAACCTCTTTCAGTCTGTTAACTGTTACTTTTCAAAGAAGAAACGTTTCACCTTTTAATGAAATTCAGTTATCATTTATTTTCTGTGTTTAGTGCCTCTAGTGTAGAATCTAAGAAATCTTTGCCTAGCTCAAGTTCTCAATGATTTTCACCTGCGTGTTCTTTGGAACATTTTATAATTTTATGTTTTGCATTTTCAGGTCTATGATCCACTTTGAAATAATTTTTGTATATGTGAAGGCATAGCTCCATATTCACTTTTGGGGAGAGGGGTGTATGGATTTCCAATTGTTCCAGAACAGTTTGTTGCAAAGACTATTCTTTCTCCACTGAATTGCCTTTACTCCTTTGTCAATTAGTTGTACCTATCTATCTATCTATAGATCTATATGGTCTGTTTCTACACTCCATTCTATCTATCTATCTATCTATAGATCTATATGGTCTGTTTCTACACTCC
>NW_003852437.1:6354233-6363519 GCF_000181295.1 Otolemur garnettii | reverse complement strand
ATCTATCTATCTATAGATCTATATGGTCTGTTTCTACACTCCATTCTATCTATCTATCTATCTATCTATCTATAGATCTATATGGTCTGTTTCTAGAGTTTGTCTATCTATCTATCATCTATCTATATATATGGTGTATTTCTACTCCATTCTGTTTCTTCTACCTATTTATCTATTTTTGTGTTAATGCCATACCTTTTTTTTATTCCTGTAATTCTATAATAGGTCTTAAAATAGGTAGTGAAATTTCTCTAAATCTATTCTTTTTGTCAAAAAATTTTTAAGGATGCTTGATTCTTTGTATTTACACATGAATTTTAGAATCAGATTGCCAAAATAGCCTGCTAGGACTTTGACTAGAATGGTTGGAATCTATAGGTCAATTTTTAGAGAATTGTTATTTAACAATGTTGAGCATTGTAACCAACCCATGAACAAGGTATAGCTTTATATTTTATTTAAACATTCTTTAATTTCTCTCAGGAACATTTTGTTGTTTTTTGATGTATAGGTTTTGCACATCTTTTGTCAGATTTGTCACTAAATAGCTACTAGCTTATATTGTTATTTTAGACTTCCAGTATCTGATTGCCCACCACCTGTACATAAAATTCAACTGATTTTTCGTATTGATCTCACAAATCCTGTAAAACAAAAGAATCTACAATCCTGTAAAACAAAAGAATAAGGCTTTTAATATCGTTTTGTTTACTTGTCCAGTACCTTGTTTGTTCCAGTACAATTATAGTAACAATACTAGAAAGAGCTATTGCCTAATAAGAGTTCTAAAGAAAACAGGAAGAGCAAATATAGGAAGCAGCCACCCTGCACAGGGCTGAGGCAAAGCACCCAAGGAATAGGCTCATGCCAGTGGGAAAACCAACAGATATAGAGAAATCAGGGTAGTGCTGAACCAGTGGAACTTTCTGGAAATATCACTTCCTGCCTGCTGAGGAAAGCTGTTTAAGAGGAGATGTCTAGCTCCTCTGTGAAACCACCAGGGCAGGGGATTGGGGGGAGCTAGCTGCATTTCCCTGTGAGCTGCTGCAGCCTGGAGCTGAAGATGCCACCAACATAACAGCCTGCTCTTACTTTTATATCCGCCATGTTTCCATATAACTTCGTGAATCTACAGAACACAGGTATAGGACGAGACTGTTTTTCTCATCCTAATCTGCTAATTGTAAGAACTGCATCAGTTCTGTGTCTGGTTTGATGGATTTTTCTCCTCAGCATGAGCCTTTACTTTTCTTCCTCTTTGCATGCCTGGTATCTTTGGTTGAATGACAGACATTGCAAATTTTACCTTGTTGGGTGCTGAATATTTTATATTCCTATAAATATTCTGAAGCTTTATTCTGGGATCCAGCTAAGTTACTTAGAAACAGTTTGATCCTTTAATGTCTTGCTTTTAAAATTTAAGTGGGTCCAGAGCAGTTTTGTATCTAGGGCTAAATATTGCCTTTCACTAAGGCAAGAGACTTCTGAGTTCTTTAATCTTAGAGTTGGTCTAAGGCTTTTCAGGCTGGCTGGTGGGAGCAGGCACTATTCCCTGCCCATGTGAGCACATGGAAATATTCCCTCCAATCTTTCAGATGGCTCTATTTCTGGCTCCGGTTTTCTCACATGTGTTTGTTGATCAGTATTTTCTTCATCTGTGCTCTAGAAATCTCTATGGTCGCTCCCTGTGCTGCTCTCCAAAATAATTCTTTGTTGCATAAACTCTACCTGCAATGGACTCAAACTCTCAGCTTCATATTCTCATCTCAGAGATTCAGTTGGGTTCTGCTGAATTTCCTATCGCCAGCACCACAGCCTGGAAAATCCCTTAAGGTCATAAGCTGGGACAATCATAAGACTCAACTTACTTATGTTTCTGTTCCTCGGGGATCACTCTCATAGTTACCAGAGGTCAAGGGGCTCAAAACTCTTGTTTCTCATGTATTTTGGGGTTTTGCTTCTCTCAGTGAGAGAGTAAATCCAATCCCTGTTATTTTATCTTGGCCACATGTGAAAGTCTTCTTCATGGATGGTTTTTTACCCCTAGAGATGAAGCATTGTGGAGAAGTCATTTTCCCATATAAACAATGAGACAAAATCTATCCATCTTTTCTGAGGAATTGATTGCTGTGAGGGTCAAATGAGATCATGTTTATGAAAACACATTGTTAACTGAATCATGTAAAATTTTAAGTTAACATTTTTTAAAATATTTGTTGATCAGATTCTATAGGTACTATGAAAGTGCATCAAGGAATTCAAGGATCACTTGGATTGCATAGGAGTTGGAGACTGGCCTGGGCAACATAGCAAGACCTTGTCTCTACAAAAAAAAATTGGCCAAGTATGGTGGCCTGCACCTATAGTCCCAGCTACTCAGGAGGCTGAGCCTAGAGCAGTGGTTCTCAACCTTCCTAATGCTGAGATGTATTTTCATTAGTACAAAGGGGTTGCAACCCACAGGCTGAGAACCGCTGGCCTCGAGGATTGTTTGAGCCCAGGAGTGGGAGGTTGCACTGAACTGTGATCACAGATAAACATAATTATGTAAAATGCACTGGCTTCAGGTGCCAGGTCTAAATGAAACAAGGAATACACATAGTGAAAGCTTACTTGATTTTAATGATGACTCATATTCAATTCCTTATTAGTTGGTTTGATGTGCCTATAACAACTATCAGGCCGTACACAATAGCAAAGTGAAAATACTGGAAAATATTTTCTAGAAGAGAATATAGGTACCGACCTGGGGGAGCTGGTGGGATTTTGCTCCTGCTTGGTTGCTTCTGTTTCTTAATGACGTATATGGTCAGGTCATTTGTTGATAAAAGGAATGAAAGAGGTTTCACTCTCTTTGGAAAAAGTAAGCAAAAAGATGATTTAGACAGGAAGAATTTATGTCCCGTTTTTGTGAATATTTGTCCCATTTTTGTCTTTATGAATCATAGGAGTGTGCCTGTTGAACTCAGAAAAAATCTAGGTTTTACCTTGGCCTAACCACTTTCCAGCTGTGTGATCTAGATCTGAATTTCTAAAAACCAGGAATGGGAAAAACATACCTCATAATGTTGTCATATAAGGAATGCCCAGCTAGTGTGTGTAAAATGCTTGCCACTCTTTCAGAAAATGACTAATATTTTGTTCCCTTGACAATAGTAGGCAATTATAAGATTATTATATGGAAGAGATGTTGGATGCTTCTAGAATTCTCTTCCTGTTACAACACACATTCGTTTGCTCGGACTCCACAACAAAACACAACAGCCCAGCTTAAACAACAGAAATTAATTTTGTCACAGGTCTGGAGGCTAGAAGTCCAAGATGAAGGTCTCAGCAGGTGGGGTTTCTTTGTTCGCCCATCTCCTTGGGCCTTTCCACTGTGTCCTCCTGTGGCTGTCCCTCCATCAGTGTGTGTTTATGTCCCGATCTCCAGTTGTACTAGATCAGGGCTTACCTGTCTGACTCCATTTTATCCATTGCCTCCTTAATGAACCAGTCTCCATATACAGCCACCTCTGAGGTGCTGGGACTGAGGACCTCACCACCTGAATTGGGGGGACATGGTTCATCCCACACCACAGAGCAGGAGCGTCCTCTTCCCCATAAAGGAACAGTCTGTCCCCATACATCCTCATTCCCATTTCCTCTCCCTCCCTGAGAACTTGGCTAATATAGTCATTCCTTCTTGCCAGTATTGTCAACTTGTTCTCTCTGAGATCAATTCCTGTTGCTTATAATCCTGCCCAGCTACCTTTTGCAGTAGTAAATGGTTCCCTTACTAATGCAAGACATTTTTAAAAAATTCCCCCTTTCCTTTATCTCACACATCTTATTCTTCAACAAGTTTTATTGGCTCTTCCTCTAAATGTCCTCTAAATTGGCTCTTCCTCTTAAATCTTCCCTCTTCATTTCTGCTCCGTTCACCCCAGCCCAGCTGAAGCCGCAACTACCTTCCATGCAGAAGAGAACTCATAGCTTCCTCGCTGCTTCTACTTTTGTCTTCCTGTTATAAAATTATTTTAATACATTTACAGGGTCCATGTGTGATATTGTTACATGGATATACTGTGTAGTTGGGAATCAGGCTTTTTGTGTCTCCCTCACCCAGTAATGTACGTAGTGCCCATTAAGTAATTTCTACCCCCAACTTTTGCCGTAGAATGGATTCTCCACACAGCTGCCAGAGAGGTACTTTTTTTTTTTTTTTTTGAGAGAGAGCCTCAAGCTGTCCCCCTGGGTAGAGTGCCGTGGCATTACAGCTCACAGCAACCTCCAACTCCTGGGCTCAAGCGAGTCTCTTGCCTCCGCCTCCCAAGTAGCTGGGACCACAGGCGCCCGCCACAACGTCTGGCTATTTTTTGGTTGCAGCCATCATTGTTGTTTGGCGGGTCCGGGCTGGGGATTCGAACCCGCCACCTTAGGTGTACATGGCTGGCGCCTTAGCCGGTTGAGCTATCGGCGCCGAGCCCAGAGAGGTACTTTTTAAAACTTTGTATTTTGAACTAATTCCAAACCTAGCAGAGAATTACAATAGGTCAGTAAACTCCCGCTTAACATTATTCCAATTTATTAATTGCTAGTATTTGCCACATTTACTGTCCCTCATATCTATTTATCTCTGAGTACTACATTCTCTTAAGCATGAATAACTACTATACAATGATCAGTTGGGGACTTTGGATAGCTTGGTACAATCATATCTCTTAATTGTCTATATTTCAAACTTGCCAGTTTTCCTGGAAGTGTCCTTCCTAGCAACCTCAACCCTCTCAAAGCAGCATCCAATCTCAGGCTGACACATTGCCTTCAGTTGCAATTTGTCTTGGTCTCTTGTAACCTCTTTCAATCTGAAACAGTTCCTCAGTCTTTGTAACATTGACGTTTTTAAAGATTACGCATTAATTATTTTGCAGAATTTGAGTTTATCTCTTCTTTCCTGACGGTTAAATTCTGGTTGTGTGTTGTTGGCAGAATATGACCTCATTGTCAATATACATACAGTGACCCGGTAGAATCTGACTTTCTCCCCCCACCTCCCAGCTGCTTCCAACCACAGAGCTTTGGCAGTAGGTTGTTCTCTCCACCTGACTGCGGTGGGGCTGGCCCCATCAGGCCTCTGCCTAAATATTGCCTCAGATCAGTATACCCTGTCCACAGTCCCAAAGCAGTATCCCCTTCCCCCATTTCCAAGCCCAACATTTCCCTTCTTACATAGTACCCAACTTTTTTTCAAGGTATTTGTCATGACTAAAATGATTGTGTTTATTTGTTTGTTTACTTGTTAATTTCCTATTTCCCTCATTAAAAAAATCCTTGGGGACAGGGCATCTTCTGTTTTATTGACTTCTAAATTTCCAGCATCTGGGATGGAGAAAAAAATAGTTGTAACTTCATAGATCTCGTCCTTCCACACTGTGTGGCCATTTTAACTTCAAATATTAAATGAGAGTGGGCAACGGGACTGAAGCGTGCTGCTCTAGATGCCTTCTAGATGCCTTCTCTTGAAAGCACGAGGCAAGATACCAAAGCTGCCGACGTGACTGAATTCGTATTTCCACGCAGTTGGTGCTTCTCTAAATGTGCCTATGTAAGATAAGGGGCCTAGGCCTACTTTTCATTATTCTGTACCATAAAAATGGACATGGAAATCAGAGGGTCATTTTTTTTTACTCAGTGTCAGTTTCACTACAAATAGTTTTGAACAGCTGTTACAGCCCCATTAATTACCTCAATTATTATATTTACCAAAAACTGAGAAAGTATTTTCCCTAAAATAAGTGTAAACAATGGTATTAAAAGACCAGAAAATTTACTTTGTCCCTCTTTTCAGTACAAAATCAGGTCTTGTAATTAATTCCTATCCTGAAAGATTCCTGATGATGTCTTCAAAGAGCTTAGGCACTCAGCACAAATAGTAACCCGAGTACATTAGAAAACAGTTATCTAAGTTGGAATCGTTCCGGAAACACACACTTACTGTGACGAGCTCATTCTCAGCAGCTAGGAAATATGAGGTTTAAAAAGATATTTGAATTAAATAACTAGAAAATTTATGGATTTTTAAAACAATTTATGACATTTATTGAAAATTTCCAAAAACTGTGTTCACATGACCATTTAAGAAAGGTACATGAGGGGAAAAGCCACTTAAAATATCTGTTCCAAAAAGAAGCACTCTAAGATTCTTTTTTATTCTTTCATTGACCGTAGAACTCATCCATTTATTTGTTGAAAATCACCAGGTAACCTCACCAGCGCTCTGGGGCGCTTGCCCATTCTTGAGAGAATTTCTCATTTGTCCTTTTTTATAAATTGCTACCTTGGAAAGGAAACTGAACTAAAGCACTGCCTAAAATATTGTAGCTCCAGCATAACCATTTTGTATTCTCACATTGAAATGAAAAGATGCTGTGAAAATCCCTTTCAGGGTGAGTTGACAGTACTAACCACTCTCTTTGACTTGTAAACATATTTCTAAAATGTTTCCATCCACAGACAAAGGATAAGCACAGCTGTTTTTTCCTTTGCTTGTCATTCAGTTATTTTACCCATTTACTGAGCGTCTCCTCTGTAATAGACATAAGGCACACATCTTACCCTTGTGAAACTCAGAATCCATGCTCATACATGGCATGGCAGAGGCAATGTCTGTGTTACTCTGTAAGGGCAGAGGTCAGCTGGTACTCTGTAAGGGCAGAGGTCAGCTGGGACTGACAGAGGCTGGAGCAGCAGGGCAGCGTCCCAGAACAGATAATCATGCCTCAGAAGAGACTGTGAATGAAGAGTAGCTCTGGCTGATAGAACTTGTGAAACAAAGAGATGAGAAAGAAAAGTCCATGGGGGCTGGGAACCCGTAGCTCCATCGTTAGAGAGCCGGCCAGTGCACTAGGGCTGGCGGGTTCTAACCCGGCCAGGGCTTACTAACCAAACAAAAGAAGAGATAATACCACACTAACAAGGTTATTTTAGGCCGGGCACTGTGGCTCACGACTGTAATCCCAGCACTCTGGGAGGCCGAGGAGGGTAGATTGCCTAAGCTCATGGGTTCCAGACCAGCCTGAGCCAGAACAAGACTCTAAAAAAAAAAAAAATAGCCAGGTATTGTGATGGGTGCCTGTAGTCCCAGCTACTCAGGAGGCTGAGACAAGAGAATCACTTAAGCCCAAGAGTTTGAGGTTGCTATGAGCTATGATGCCATAGCACTCTACCCAGGGAGACAAAGTGAGACTCTGTCGCCAAAAAAAGAAAGAAAAAGAAAAGAAAAGTCCATGAGTCCGTGGCACTGCCAATCACTTTGAAATTAGAAAATTAATAGCCTGAGAGACATGGGACAAATCAGATAATCTCAAAACAGTTATTTAATGCCCACTAATTGAATAACTGTGGGCTAAGGGATAGCTGTGGGGAGAGGGGCCTGAACGGTTCCTGTCTTCCTAGTTACATTCTAATTGCTGACAGGAGACAGAAAGACCTTCCAGCTATGCAGAGACACAGGCAATGCTGCAGGGTTAAGAAAATGGAGAATTTATTAATTGGGGCAAGTGTTTTCCCACCCTGTCCTTACTTACTCTACCAATAAAAAGTGTTTGAGTGTACCTGCCTCTCTGTGTATATTTATTTGCTTATAATAAGTGCATACAAGCTGTTGTGCCAATGCATTAAAATAGTAAAGTTTAATTTTTATTTTTAAGTAAAAGCTCTTATAAGCAGAAAACATAATATTATTTCTATACCCTAAGGAATCACCTTGTGTAACTCTTAGGGTACACAAACTACCTGGAAGATCAATAGTTTGGGCATTTAGAAAGATATTCATGATTAAATATTTTTCTCCTTTGCAGCATGGCCTAGATTTGGCCCAGAAATTAGTGACATTTTTCAGATAGAGTGAAATGGGAACAGAATGTGTTCCAGAAACTACAGGAAGAAAACGGTCATTACACTTTTGATTAAAGGAGCACGTTACATCAAGCTTAGTGGGTCTCCAGCAGAGTTTCTCAAGCGTAATCTGTGGCCCACTTGCATCAGAATGACTTGGGGGAGGTTGTAATATATATCCTGATTCCTCGGTCTCACCCAGGACTCACTGAATCAGAGTATCTAAAAAAGGGGAGAGGGAATCTGTAATAAGCTGATTCTTTTTTATCACTAAAGTTTAAAAACATATAATCTAAAAAATGGAGACTTTATGAAGTTGAAACAAAATGTGATGTAGTTTATGAAATCCTAAGGTATCCTAGAAAGGACAGATATGTTAAAAATATTGTTAGAGAATCTATAGGTCATGAACAATATAGAATCTGTGAATACTTTCTTTCATTTTTAGTTTTGCCAAGTACAGAAAAAGTTACTATTATAACCTTCATTCAAAATAAGAAATACTTTCTCTGAGAGTAGTGAGCCCATTCACAATTCAGATTATACTTTTCTTCCTCACCATATGCCATAGAGGGCAGGAAGGTGGCTTTTGAGTCACTGGGGTAACCTGCTCTACAGGCAGATGAGTGAGTAACAGTTCTCTGTAATGATTGTTAGTAAGGCTCACTCTTCAGTTTTAACCCTTATCCCATTTAGGAAGTTCTGGTGCCATTAGCTCATTCTTCATTAAGAGTAATCATGATGAAATAACTGATATAGAACCTGAATTTCTGATTAACCTAATCCACTAGGACATTTCATCACATATAGGAACTTCTACTCAGTGGTGCAAATTCATCTTTTACCTTAAATTGAAAAGAAACCAGATATCCATGACACAGTTCCAGTTTATACCCAAATGAGCCCTGATTGAATTGGAACATAGTGCTTGTTTGTGTTGTAGAGGCCTCATCTGTAAATATAGGTTTTGTGAAAAAAAAATAAACAAAACTGGATGAAGGGGATTTTTTTTTTTAACAATTACATTTCTAACTGGAAATAATCTTCTAAACTCCCCTAACAATTTTCTATGCCTCTGTTAGAGCATGATCACTTTGTCACTGGTGTCAATATACAAATGTCCCTGAATAGGTCCCTGTGCCCATCAGTGCTTTATGTAGAGGCAACATGTGGCTTTATCCATTACCCCACTGTACCTAATAATAAATTAAAAATGAATCAAAGACGTGTATTTAATATTAAATGAAATCCCAACGGCTCATCAGATGTCAAAGGAAAGCACGTTTACCCCACATAATTCTGGATCTTAGGTCCCATTTTGGACCCTCATGTTCTTGTTGGGAGCCTGGAGCTCTAATCAGCCAAGGAAAGGCTCTAAGACCAGTGCTTTCCTTTTTTTTTTTTTTTT
>NW_003852437.1:6270970-6353997 GCF_000181295.1 Otolemur garnettii | reverse complement strand
CTTAGGTGTATGTGGCTGGCGCCTTAGCCGCTTGAGCCACAGGCGCAGAGCCAAGACCAGTGCTTTCTACTCTGAGGTACTGACTTACACTTTCATTACTGCTACTAACTATTATTAATATCTATTATGTTCATTTATAGAAGAAACAGAAGCTAATAGAATTTAAACAAGTTGCTCTGAAGCCCAGAATCTTAAAAAGCCCTTCTTTCCTACTAGTTCTGTTTGACAGGGGAGCCTAAACAGTGGTTTTCAACCTTTTTAATCTTATGGCACATTTGAACCAATAATAAACTTTTTTGGTACAACTTAAATTATGTTTTTTGTTTTTTTGCCATTTTTGGCCGAGGCTGGGTTTGAACCTGCCACTTCCAGGGTATGGGACTGGCGTCCTACTCCTTTGAGCCACAGGTGCTAAATTATGTTGATTAAAAGAAAAAAGAGAGTTAAAAAATAATATTCTTTCTAAAATAATTTAATAAATGATCTTTAAAAATGTCTGTGGGACACCTGAGATCCTCTCCAGCGAGCGCACTGGGTGAAAACCAGCCTGGGACATTGCCGGTCCTCCCTCTGCCAGCCATTGTCGACTCCTGTGCATTTCTCCACGTCTGGTCTCTGTTCAGTGCCTAACTTTATACATCACAAAAGCAAAACATTTGCAATATATTCGTGTATTTGAAATATTGAACACCAAATCACGCTGCCTGGCAAGAGCACACATTTTTTTCTCAATCAACCTGTGCATGACCTTGGTGTATTCCTGTAAGGAGTGAGGAAGGTCAAACATGTCAAGACATCACAACCCCAAAGTCAGATTAACCAAGCATTTCAGGGGAAGCTACATTTAAAGCTTCAAAATTCTCTAAAATAATGATGAGTATTATTTGTGGAGCATCAGTCATATACGCCAGGCGTCATACTACCCGCTACTTTCAGGGATCATCAGACTCCAAAGAGACACGGGCTAATCTGCCCGTTTTAACTAAGAAAAAGCAAAGATTCAGGGTGAGGGATGATAGATTTCTTACCCCGTATGTAACAATTAGGAAGCAACTCTCAGATCTTTCTTCCTTCAGAGCTTGATTCCCACCATAAACTGAATTTACTCCTGCTCATGTTCTCTGCTGCCTTCAATTTAAAGTCCTTCCTTTGATATGGAAACAGGGAGGATACCTGAACATTCATTCATTACATATGAGGTCTGCCGCCTCTGCTGTGTTCGCTCTTACTTTTCCATTTGAAGCAGCTCTGTAAATCTTTGGTGTGCACCTACTTCCCTTTGACTAGGGATGACATGTCTGAGTCAGCTGGGCTCCCAACACCTGCACTGATCTCTCATAGCAATCTTGATCTACTCCATCTTTTCCTCTCACACATACTCGCAAATATTTACAATTCTGGGCTACCTCCAGATCCTTCTCATTCTCTTGTTCTATTTTTAGAGCTAATTTTTCTGCTGATTCTTTCTTAATTGCATGTCTTTATTTCAGAAGTGATGGCATTCTCCTGGGCACCGAAACCAGTGAAAACAAACAGCACGAAATGACCTGATAGCCTCCTTCCCATCACCCAGCCTACAGGTGAATCCATACAGCTTAACCAAAATCCCTTCTAGGGCTGAAGGAACACTGGCCATATAAAATATCAGTCATTCAACCCCCTGGCAGCTACACGTCTCGAGTGAGTTGTTATTTTCCCGCCCCTAAATTTAAGTTATACTTAACATGCTCCTCACAGGCAGGCATTTTACTGAATTCTCTCCTCTCTGATTGTGGCCAAGAAGAAACAGGGAAAGAAAAAAGAAGCCGGCTATTTTGGTGCTGGAGGAGGCTATATTTGGAAAGGAAGCTGGTGTTCTAGTGGAGGCTAATTTTGGAGAAGATTATGGTGGAAATTAGGAATAACTGAGATGGAGGGCATTGAGGACACAAAATTGAAAAGGCCACTCCTGCCGATCACCAGTCACACTGGGAAACACTAACGGTGATTATGTGACACTTCTTCAATGGCCTGTTTAAGATGCTGTATGTTCTGTTTTAAAGACACATTGCAGTTACCAGCTCAGATTTTCCTTTCTCTCGATTGAGAAATGGAAACCTACTTTTTAAACACCATGCTTGTTTTGGAGAAAATGAAATATTCTGAGATGATAAATGAACAATAATTTACCACCTGAAGAAACAAGCCCGGCTGCCAGAGCCTTTTTCGGTGTAGGCAGGACGTCCATTGATCAAGCATATTTACTCTTGACGAGCCCAGACCACCTGCAAATTTTCTGGTCTAGGGTGGAAAGTAAAGAATGCTTGCCACACTACTCCACTGCTTCCAGATGAATGCTAACACTGTTTTGCACAGCATTTTAGTTCAGAGGAGACTGAACGCTGGAATTCACTGCTTTTTGTCCATGAGAGGTGGAGGCAAATGTCTTCTGTTAGGATACTGGTGATGGGGAACTATGGACCATGTAGGTAGAATGTTTACTGTAGAAGTTTTTTAAATACACAGCAAATCACTTAAAAATAACAACTTTAAAATAAAAAATAACATATTTTCATTATAGAAAATTAGAAAATTTAGATAAGCAAAAAATGAATAGAAAAAGATAACAAAGTAAAATTATACATGATTCCAACATGTAGAAAAAATAATTAATATTTTCATATGTAGCCTTCCAGAAATCATTTTCAGTGCATAGATATGTATTTTTTGAAAATAAATGTTGAACATGTGATTGGTAAATAACTTCTTTAACTTAAATATACATCATGAATAAACATTATATAATTAAGTATGTGTATACTTCTACTCCTCAATCTCAGTGGGTGTCTACGGTTTAATAAATATTTTAATCTAATTTATTCCTGTAAGTTACTTTGTTTCCAGTTCATTATAATTAACAGTGCTATAATGAACAATAACAGTAATATAATTTAATCTTCCTATTTCAAAATATTTTTAGTGGAATTGTTCATATAAAATCTTCAAAACATCAAAATTTAAGGGCTTCTGTATATAACTTGAAATGTACAATTCTATAAATAGCATTTGCAATCCCTTCTACCAGAGGTAGAAAAATTATATAAATCTATTTAAAACTTCAACTGTTAGCAAAAAAAAAATGTAAAGGACTTTTTTTTCAGCTTGACTAAATTCTTTTTTTTTTTTTAAGTTTTTTTCTTTTCAAAAACTTCACAGAAATTTATTTCACCCTTCATGCAAAAATGTAATAAGTGTTTAAAATGTGTAGTTCTGAGCTCTAGACACTGGTCTCTAATCCTCAAAGGCAGGCAGGGAGGAGGGATTGGTCAGGATAAAAGTTCAGAGTTCCTCCCACACCTGGGGAAAAGGTAAGCCCCAGGCATGTGCATAACCAGAGCACCAGGGTTCTGTGGAGAACAAGACCCTTTCCCAGCTCAGGCCCAAGACCCTCAAACCAAAACCTCACCCCTCCAACGTGGTGCATGGCACAGGTAGCAGGCAGCTGGCTGACCAAGGGCTTGGGGCTGCCTCATTGGTTTTTGGCAAGAAGTATGGAGCACAACTCAGCTTCTCCTTTTCACTCTCCTCTTCCTCAGAAACATCATGGGCTGGCAGGACACCTTGAGGTTGGCCACAGGAACTGCAGTCTCCTGGTGGTTGTGCTTCTGGGCCACACCTTCTATCACATTCCACTCATTTTGGGCCCCCTTAGTAGGACAGAGCATAGGCAGTGTCAGTACATGCTCTGATCATCCTTTTATCCTACTTTGAAGGTGAAGTAGCAGGTGTGCCTGGAGTACTCATAGCCTTGAGCATCTAAAGAAATGTTTAATTGACAAAAATTATATGTTATCTACGGTGTACAACAACTTTTGAAATATGTATACACTGTGGAATGGCTAAATCAAGTCAGGTAACCTACGTATTACTTCATGTACTCCCCTTTTAAAAACAGTTGGTGAGAACCCTAAAGTCTACTCCCTTAGCAATTTTCACATATAAGTGTACACTTTTGTTAGCTGTAATCACCATGGTGTACAACAGATCTCTTGAACTTATTTCTGCGACTATAATTTTGTATCCTTTGACCAACATCTCTTCCTTCATTCCTCCCTGAGCTCCACCAGCCCCTGGTAACCACCATCCTACTCTCTGCTCCTGGAAATTTAACTCTGTTAGATTCCACATATAATGAAATCATATGGCATTTGTCTGTTTGTATTTGACTTATTTCATTTAACATAATGTCCTTTTGGTTAATCCATGTTGTTGCAGATAAACAGACTTTCCCTTGTTTTTTTAAGGCAGGTTGGGTTCTGTTGTATATGCACGACATTTCCTTTGTCATTTATCCACTGATAGGACACTTAGGTTGATTCTCTCATGAATAGTGCTACAATAAACATGGAAATGTGATACCTCTTTGACATACTAAATACTTTTACTTTGAATATATACCCAGTTGTGGGATTGCTAGATCATATGGTAATTCCATTTTTAATTTTCTAAAGAACCTCCATGATGTTTTCCAGAATGGCTGTACTAACTAGATTCCCATCAACAGTCTACAAGGGTTCTCTTCTTCCCACATCCTCACCAACCCCTGTTATCTTTTTCCTTTTTAATAATGGCCATTCTAAAAAGTACGAGGTCCTTTTACACTGTGGCTTTAATTTGCATTTCCATGATGATTAATGATGTTGATAATATTTTCATAGACCTCTCGTCCATTGGTATGTCTTTTTTTTGAGAAATGTCTGCTCAAGTTCATAGCCCATTTTTTAATTGGGTAATTTTCTTGCTACTGAGTAGAATTCCTTAAATATCTTGGAAAATAACCACTTGTCAGATGTATGCTTTGCAAATACCCTCTCCCAGTCTGTGGCTAATCTCTTTGCTCTGCTGATTATTTCCTTTGTTGCGCAGAGATTGTTTTTAGTTTAATGCTATCCATTTGTCTATTTTTGCTTATGTTGCCTATGCTTTTGGAGTCATATTCAAAGTAATCATTGCCTATGCCAATATCATGGAGATTTTTCCTATGTTTTCTTCTAGCAGCATTAGAGTTTCAGATCTTAGACCTAAGTATTCAATCCATTTTTTAAAATTCTATAGGATATTTTGATTTTTGTATATGGTGTGAAATAAGGCTCTAATTTTCTTTTTCTCCATTCAGATTTCCAATTTTTTCACCCCTATTCGTTGAAGAGATTGTCCTTCTCCACTCCTTGTGTGTAAATCTACACATTCGTCATTTTTATCAAAAATCAATTGACCAGGGTGGCACTGTGGCTCAAAGGAGTAGGGTGCTGGCCCCCTATACTGGAGGTGGTGGGTTCAAACCCAGCCCTTGCCAAAAACTGCAAAAAAAAAAAAAAATCAATTGACCGTAAATATGTATATTTACTTCTTCACTCTTCATTGTGTTCCATTGGTCTGTGTGTCTGTCGCTATGCTAGTACTATACTGTTTTAATTAGTACAGATTTGTAGTATATTTTGAAATCAGAGAATGTGATGTCTCTAGCTTTGTTATCAACAAAATGTCCATTTTGAAGGCAACCATCAATATACTGACAGGCATCAATCGATATAAGTAATATATGAACAAAATGTGTGGCTATAACTTCATAGGCAAAATGTGCAATATGAGAAGACTGCCAAGGATCACCTCTGACGTGCACCATCATTTTAGGGATGAGCTGAGAGCGCTGAACCTACAAAGAGCAGTGGGAAGGAATAAAAGAGACCTCATAAAAGAATGGTCCATCAAAAGCAATGCGAGATGGTCAGGAAGGACAAAGAGGTTTACTGTCAGATTCTCAGGAGTCCTTACTTAAGTGTGTTCATTAGGGAAGGAAACAGAAACCACTGTAAATGTTTTAAGAAAAAAGGGATCAAATTCATTGAATGAGCTGCTTACAAAATTGTTAGAAAGGTTGAAGCAATAGGTTCTGGGCTGGGCCTTCTGATCAGTACAGAAGTACACAGTATCTCCTGACCATAGGACCCAGGATGTCGGCAACTCCACCAACACGTCTGGCATGTCTCCAGTTTTCCATGACAAGGGGAAGGAATAGGACAGAAGAAGCATGGCTTCCTCAGACTTCTGTCCAGAAGTGGCATATATCACTTTCTCTCATATTTTATTAAATAAAGCAAACCAACTGGCAACACCTAACTGCAACCTGCAGGGAGCTGGGCTTGTCATCCTGCAGTGTGCTCAGAGAGAGGGGAGCTGTGGTCATGGGAGCAGAGCACGGGCAAGTGATTTAACTTCTGGTACCTCATTTTCCTCATTTGTAAAAAGTCTACTGCAATTAACTCTTCGGGTTGTTGGAGGGTTACATCAACTAATATATACAGGATGCTACAAACAGTGGTCAATCTACTGTAAAGACTAAATTACTTGTAGGCATTATTATGTTTTTCTATCCCTCTTTCTTAACTCTTTTCTCTGTAAGTTCCTCCCCTCCAGCCCTGGACGTGCTCTGTGCAGCCTGCATCCTCTCTAGTACGCCATGGCCTCTCCTCTCCAAATGAGCCTCTCTCTCCACCCCTTAACCCCACAAATCTACTCCAAGGGGAAGGAGAACAGAAACTTCATCTTCTTCCTTGTCAAAACAAATTAGATTTCTCTCTTAAAAGATGACAACCTAGGAAGATTATAAAATTATACCTAATAAACTAAGCTCCCCCCACCTCCCCTAATCAATCAAATAGCAATTTTTTTTAGCAGCATGCAGAAAAAAATAATTTGGAACAAATTGATTCCAGAGCCATTCTCAGGTGCTACAGGAATTTGTACTTCTGATCCACCTCAGGCTGCTGAGACCTGCATGTCCTCCACTTCAACATCTCAGACAGGGAAGAATGGGTGTCTCCAGTCTCTCCTCTCCCTGTCATATGTTTATGTATCTCTCTCTCTAAATCAGGCAATTGTATGCCTTCATGCACCTATTTCTGTTCTATCCCCAAGAGCAAAAATCCATCACAGCTGCAGCCTGGAGAGGGATGTGTCCTGAGTACAAACAGCTGCCTCGCCTGCTAGCACCAGGAGAGAAGCAGAGGGATTTACAGAGCCACACTTGGTCAGGGCAGGGATTTAGCCATTTCCCTGGCCCAAGAAACCTTTCTTGGCCTCCCTCTTAACACCCAACGCCCTCCTTCCTCTGACTCTCCAGCTCCACAGCCATCTGAGAAACACTGGGTTGCTCCCCCCTACTGTCCTACGGCTTTCCTTTCACCCACATTCTTGGGATCAAGATATCCTTCTGGAAATTATTGAGGATGATGAAAAGCATGTGGCGACTGAACATGCTTTTCTACTGCTGACCTCTCTCTCTTATGGAAAGGTAGCGCTATTTTTCTCCATACTTGTCATCTTCATCAGGAATACATTGTCTGGGATGTCGGAACCCTCCTGTTGCTTTCCTGTAGAGTACCTCGGAAGGAATTGAGCCGCTGTTAACCTTGCCCTCAGCTGGCCCTACCCACCCCCCGTACCCTTATGTGCCTTACACTCTAAGAGCATTTTATGCGTGAGATCTGATTCCAGCAAGCTATCTAATGATACCAAGAGTCTCCAAGCCCTTTGATTGGCCAATGCATTAAACATCTACTATACCCAAACATGTTCTGGATACTAAGAATATGGAACAGACATAAAACTCAGGTCACAGTGTTTTACTCTCAAGAAACTCATTTAAAATTTTTTATTATAGAACAATTCAAATACTCAAAGGTAAAGCAATTGATATAACACCAAGGAGATAGAATATCAATATTATGCCAAATTTTTTGAAGAATTAATTTGGTCAAAAAAGAAAATGTTATCCACAGAGTTGAAGACCTCCTGCCAACCTTTGAATTTCCCTTCCTCCCTGTACCCTTCTCTCCTCCCTTCCCTTCCTCTCTTCCTCCCTTCATTCTTTCCCAAAGGTAATTATTAGCCTAGTTACCTAATGACCATGTATTCAGACAAAGTATCATTTGGGGGTTTTCAAATATACCAAATGGCATCATACTTGAGACATCCTCTTGTGCATTGTGTTTTTCCCTCATAATAATGTTTTTGCCATTTATCCAAGTCAATACCTACATGACTAGCCCAGTAGAGTCTCCCAATTGAATACTGTTCTGTCCTATGGGTTTACCATAATTTTTCTTTTCTGATTTAGATGAATATGTGTATGCATTTATAAATTTTTGCTATTGAATATTGTTCTGCAAGGAACATGCTTATATTTATCTCCTTGCTTATGTGTGTGAGAATTTCCCTAGGGCAATGTTTCGCCACTTTGTTTTGACAAGTATTTACAGTTAGAATACATTTTATAGCAACACCACAAGCCCAGGTGCAAACACATATAAATACATACATTCTCATTTAAATGAAACAACTGCTAGATAGGTTCTCATATTTATTTTATTTTATTCTCTGTTCTCCATTCTACTCTATTTTCTCATCTATTCTTTTCTTTCATCTTCCTTTTTAAATTCTGGAATTAACACACTAAGTTAATTTCACAACCTAGCAATGAGTCAGGACTTAGGCTTTGAAAAAATACTGACTTAATATATCTATCTGGGAGCAGAATTGCTGGGTTAGAGGTTATCTTTGACTTTATTAGATCTTGTCAAATTGCTCTCTTTTAATAGTAAGATATATCCATTATGGAGATCTTAAAATGCAAAAAAATGTGTATTTTGCAGTCTAGCTAGGTAATGTTCTGGATACTAACTCTTTATTATAGACATTTATAAGACATCTATATTTTTCCTTTCAATTTCTTTATGTATATTCTATCATGTGGAAGTTTTTAATGTAGAATAGTCAAATATGTAAATTTTTTTCTCAATGGCTTATTTAGCCTTTAAGGTATACCTGATATCAGAAAGATAATCTCCTACATCTTTTTCTGAAAATTTTGTGGTTCTTATATTTTTAATTTTAGACCATTAATCCATCCTTTAAAACATCAACTGATATTTTGTTATGGGTGTGAGACAAGGATTAACAAATTCTTTTTTTTTTTTTTTGAGACAGAGCCTCAGGCTGTCCCCTTGGGTAGAGTGCTATGGCTTCACTGCTCACAACAACCTCCAATTCCTGGGCTCAAGCGAGTCTCCTGCCTCCGCCTCCCAAGTAGCTGGGACCACAGGCACCCACCACAACGCCTGGCTATTTTTTGGTTGCAGCCATTATTGTTGTTTGGCAGGTCTGGGCTGGATTCGAATCTGCCACCTTAGGTGTATGTGGCTGACGCCTTAGACTTGAGCCACAGGCGCTGAGCCAACAAATTCTTAATTATCAAAATTCAAGTGATTGATTCTTTCCGTTGGGTTTTTAATGTCATCTCTGTCTTACGAACTCAAAATATGTTAAGTTTGTTTTGGGAATTCCATTTTTACCAGTTGATCTATTTGTTTATCTTTGCATCAACATCACAATGTTATTTACTAAAACTTTATTTAAAATGTGCTGTGGAATTGTGTTGGCTCATCTTGATGATCTATTTTCTCATAGTTTTTTAGAATCAGCTTGTCTAATTCCATGAATTTGATTGAAATTACATTGAATTTATATATCAGTTTAGGGAGACTTCTCAATTATAGCCATTATTCTTTCGATCCATGTATCTCCTTATGTATTTATTCATTTATGTGTCATGTTAGTAATAAAGTTTTGATGAATTTCTCGATAAGTCTTAAGTATCTTTGTTAGATTAACTACTGGGTACCTTGGATAATGTTACATGATTTTAAATGCTCTTTTGTTATTGTTACATATTCAAATTGATTGATTCAGGTAAATAAAAGCACTATGGATTTTTATATTTTGATATTTTGTCCAGAAAACTTGCTGATTTATAGTATTGATTTAATAGTTGGTCTGTGTATTATCTTGTATTTTCTATGTAAACCAGTATTACTCAGCTTGGTGCCTGTAGCACAGTGGTTACAGTGGCGGCCACATACACCCAAGCTGGCAGGTTCAAACCTGGCCCTGGCCAGGCCCAGCTAAACAACAATGACAACTGCAACAAAAAAATAGCTGGGCATTATGGTGGGTGACTGTAGTCCCAGCTACTTGAGAGGCTGAGGCAAGAGAATTGCTTAAGCCCAAGAGTTAGAGATTGCTGTGAGCTGTGACGCCATAGTACTGTACTGAGGACAACATAATGAGACTCTGTATCAGAAAAAAAGAATGTTTTGCCATTGCTCTGACTCAGCCTCTATTACAAATAATTACTAATTTGGCTTGTACGTGTTGACATACTGAACCCCATGCTATGAAGCACCAAGAAGGACACAGCCTTATTTCTGAGTTAGTCTCACCAAAAGTGTACATCATCAGTTCACTTAAAAGAAGACATCAACCAAATCCAAACCGATGGACACTCGAAAAAATAACTGATTGACCCTCACAGATGTGTCACTGTCATGAGTTAGTGAGAAAACTGGGGAACAATCACAAACCACTGGAGCCAGTTATGTTTAAACAATGAAGTGTATTGTAAAATCCTCTACAGGCAACAGGGAAAAGATAACAGGAGAAAAATCTAATAAGGTCTTGAGTTGATTATAGTGTACCATTGTTAATGTCCTGATTTTGATGATCATGTTATGGTCATATTATAAGATGTTAACTTCTGGGTAAGTTGAGTAAGGGCCATAACAAATTCTATGTACTGGCCAGGTGCAGTGGCTCACACTTGTAATCCTAGCGCTCTGGGAGGCCAAGGTGTTGGATCTCCTGAGCTCAGGAGTTCAAAACCAGCCTGAGCAACAGCAAGACCCTATTTCTACAGAAAACAGGAAAATTAGCCAGACATTGTGGCAGGCACCTGTAATCCCAGCTACTTGGGGAGCTGAGGCAAGAGGATCACTTGAACCTAAGATTTTAGGTTGCTATAAGCTATGATGCCACAGCACCCTATCCAGGGCTACAGAAAAAAAAAAAAAAGAAAGAAAGAAAGAAAGAAAAGAAAAAAAATTTCTATGTACTATTTTTTCAACTTTACTTATGTAAGTTAAAATTAGCTCAACATAAAAAGTTAAAAAACGTAAGTTTGTAAATTGATATCCTTTTGTTATGTGGGATTTTGCAAAAGTATTTTCAGTAATTCAATCGTAGAGTATGCTGTTTGCTGTAAGTCTTAGGTAGATATTATTCACCTGGCTAAGGATTTCCCATTTTATTCATAGTTGGCTAAGTATGTGTGTGTGTAGGTCCGGGGGTTGGGGGGAGGTTGAATTTGATCCAGTGATTTTTCTGTATCAATGGAGAAGTTCAGATATAGTTTTTGTTTTTTCCCTTTTCCCTGTTAATTTATTTCTTTTTTCCCTTTTCCCTATTAATGTATAAATGTGTTAAATTACTTTGCTACCTTTTCTAATAATAAGCCATCCTTAATAGTTCTCAGATAAACCCCACCTTTGGTTTATCATATTTTTTTAAGATACATTGCTAGATTTAGTGTGCTAATGTTTAATTCATTTTTTAGTATCTATGTTCGTCAGGTAAGATTGCTAGTGATTTTTTTTTTCAATGATCTTTACTATGTTGCCTCCCTACCCTTTTTTCTGGGTATCATTTTTCTTCCTACATAGCTTTACTGCTAGTGACTTGTTCTCTTACCTTTCTTGAAATTTGTCTTTCACTCACTCTTGAGTGATGGATCACCTGTGTGCACTTCAACTTGACTGTTATTTCCCCTCTCACCGCTTTAATGTTTTGAAACACTATTGCCTTCTGGCCTTTACTTTTACTGGTGAGAAATTTTGCTGCCAATCTAATTGCTGTCCTTTACAGGAAATCTATTCCTTTTCTCAAGTTTTTTTTTTTTTTTTTTTTTTTTAAGATTTCTGCTTTGTCTTTAATGTTCTACAGTCTCCCTACAATGAACTTGAGATAGTCAGGGACCAATTTGAGGATCATGACCTTTTTTAATTCTAGAAAATTATCAGCCATTATCTTTTGAAATATTGCCTCACTGAGATGAATTCTTTTCTTATTCTCTGAAATCATTCTGGATGTATATTGCACATTCTTCTTCAGTCTTCCACACTCCTTGTGATGTCTTTTCCATATGTTTTGTCTCTTTGTCTATTTGTGATGGTGTGTGAGTATTTGCACCAGACTCATCTTCCAACATGCTGCTGTTTTTCTTTAGCTGTGTTTAATTCATTGCTTAACCAGTTTATGAAGTATGTTAGCTTTATTAACTATATTTTTATTTATGGAATATCTATTTTCCAAGTCCATGTTTTTCTTCCCATCTTTCCTTTTATTCTCTGTTTCTTTTTTGCATTAAAGAATACAATTACAACTTTATAGGGCTACTTTAATAATCTCAGACCCTTAGGATGTTTTTTAGTCTTTCAAATTATTGGTTTTTTATTGTAAACATGCTTTTTCTTTCTCTTGATAGATCATTTTCCCATATACTCTATAAATTTTCTGCTGAGAACTTGTCTTCAGAAGAATGTATGTACGTCTGTGTGTGTATTTTTATTCAAGTCCCATGTGCCTTGATTGGCAGAGATTTTTGTAGTGAAAGATTTTATATTTTCTTTTATGTCCTACTTTAGATATTTTAGTACTCTGGTGACCAAAGTTGTGGGTTGAATTGTGTCCTCCAAAATGATATGTCAAATTCCTAACACCCAGCATTTGTGGAGGAGACCTTACTTGGACCCAGGGTCTTTGCAGATGTAATCAAGGTAAAATAAGGTCATATTGGATAAGGATGGGTCCAAATGTTAATGACTGATGTTTTAGAAGAGGAGGAAGAGAGAGATTTTCATAAGGAGATACAGAGAGACAGTGAAGAAGACCATGTGACAATGGAGGTGGGGAATGGAGTGATGTGGCCTCAAGCCCAGGAGCACCAAAGATCTCCAGCCGCCACGAGAGGCCGGGAGAGAGGCTTCTCCCTTAGCTCCTCAGCAGGAACGACGCCTGCCAACACTCTGGCTTCAGACTTCTGGCCTCCAGAACTATGACAGAATAAATTTCTATTGTTTTAAGCTACTCAGTTTGTGGAGCTTTGTTGTGACACCCTAGGAAACTAAGACAGTCCTGACGTGGGAGCTTCCTGTGAGGACATTAAAATTTCATTTGTTAGCCTTTCGAGCTTTTATCTAGGTTAGATTCCCCTCGGCATGGCTTAGATGCTCACTGCTTTGATTCTGAAATCCCACTTTATTCCTGGCCCTTGAGGGTTTCCTGTTTCCCTAAGGCTGACTTTTAACAGTATGATTTGTAATTTTGTTTTAAATATTTTATCCAGCACAGACCCATGTACCTAAAAGGAGAGAAATCTGCATTAATTCAAACTACAGTATTTCTAGACCTTAAAATCTCATTCTCGTTTACAGCCAGGGAAAGGTAATCACAATAGCTTGCTGTGAGGAGACGACAGTTCAGCGTCCTACGGGCACTAAGAGGCAGAGAGACGTGGGAAGTGGGAATCCCAGAGACAGGCCTTGTGCCCTCCAAACTTTTCTGTGCCTTTCATTGTTTTCGTATCGAAGAAAGCAGAAGCTCTTCACATAACCTGTAAGCCCAGGCTTACAGCCCATCTCATCCATCACCACCCACTCCTTTCCATAACCCCTTACCCAGGCCCAGAAACACATTTTCCTTCCTCCAATGTACTGTTATTTCTTTCACTTTCTTGCCTGATGTGTGAATTTCCAGAACATTCCTAGTTCCTTTCTGGTGTCGGAATCCTGCATGTTCTTCATGCTTTCTCTGGATGAGAAAAGCCCCCACCGGGGACTAAATAAACAATGAGTGAGAGAAAGTAAACCAGAAAGCTGGAGACCAGCAAGGACATGATATGGACCAAAGTCAGGTCGGGGGAGGAAGAGAAATAAACTTGGGTGGGAGGAGTCACCGAGTTCCTGTGATTAAGTCTGTGAGGATTATCTAGTGGGCAGGTAGCTTGAGCATATTTCTATCTTTAATTTTCTTACCATATCAGAAATTCCTTGAGACCAGTGACATTACAGAAATAAATCTTTATTATCCACAAGGCCTATCCTAGGACTTAACAAGAAAGCCTAAGTATTTGTTGAATGAGGGGATAGAAGAATAAATTAATGAATGCATATGTAATCCCTTACTATATATATATTTTCTATATCTTCAAGTGTATATGGCCTGAATGCCAATTAATGAGCCTCCCTGGGGGCGGTGTTCCGTTGTATATTTGGGGAGGGCTGGTATTTTGTGTTGTTTTGAGAATTGTTGGTGGAATTCAGTTTGGAATTCTGTTGTTATGTCTTCTATTTTAATCTACTATTTTTCTATCCCTTTTGTGTTTTAATGTGAATCCTCAGAGAAGGGGCCTTGCTCATTCTATGTACCACGGAGGGCTTAGCATATTTTTGGCACTCATTAAATGTTAACATCAACAAGAGCCTGATGAAGAACGATTACACAAGAGGGAAGTAAACAGACAGGCAAGAGTTGGCAAGCGCCAGATAGATACACCCACTTCTTCCCCCAAACTCATGATTATAGAAGGGATTTATTTTCTCAGCATCTTTAACTCTTTCACTTCTGGATACAAGTGCAGAGCTGAACAGATCGTAAACTCCTTTCTAAAGACTTGATTGGGAACTCAAAGCTTTTTCTCACTGCAGCAGCTATTCCAGAAATTGTAAAACAGGGTTTATTCTTTTGGAACCTCCAAGGTCAGCTGTATCCATATTGGCAGGAATAGTGTGAGGGGAGTTCTTTGATGCCCGGAGACTATGCCTCCTCACTCCTGTCTAGAGCAAAACCAGGGAAATATATTAAGGACAGGGGAGCAAGATCCAGCTACCAAACCCCTTGTCTCCAGCAACAGTTCTGGCAGGACCAGCTGTTTGCTGATTCTAATTAAGTCTTTCCAAAAAAATTGTATGTCAGCAGAAGTGAGAGAAATAAAGGAAGCATTTTTACTTGGCAACAGCGAAACTTTTTGTTGGCCAAAAAATATGTGAATGAAGTAAGCTTTTAAGAGGTTATGGTTCCTTTGTCAATATGAACCTAATAAATTAAAATTGGAAATATTTCCTGCCATCCCCACAAGATCTCATCAATCACCAATTTGCCGAATGCCCTTCCCTCCCACCTAAAATCCAGTAAAGGAAGACAGCTGGCAAGCTGGGGAGGCTCAGTTAAAACAAGCCACATTACTAGAAAAGAAACAGGCTCTTGCTAACGGAAGATTGAAGTGTCAGCTTCAGGTTTACTTTTTAACTGTGCAAAAGAAGGAGGGATGTTTTTTGGGGGGGGGGAGAGACAAAGAGGAAAAAACACTTTCAAATCTTCAGAGTTGGTGTTGTTGGCATCACAGCTATTAGCACAAAAGCCCCAAAGACATGGAAGTGAGGAGAATGAATCAAATATCCTCACATCTACATCCTTCAATTTGAACGGCATATAGCACCACTCAGGTAGAGAGGTAGGTGTTCTCTAAGGATAAATGTCAAAAACTTTTTACTACGTACAATTTGCACGCTAGTTAATCACAAAACTCTTTTTCTTCTCCAGATACCTTCTTAGTCTGCAGTATTATTAACTCATTTGCATTAAGTGTAAACACAGTGTAGGCTGAAGCCTTGACTGTCTTCTTTCTTATTTCTGTAAAGAAAGTAAATAAAAGGGCTTTTGCACTTGGATCACTGGGATACTAAGCACTCAAGCTATCACAAAACTCAGAACATTGTAAGAAAATATTACAGAAAATACATAGGGCAAGGGATCATAAAATCAAATTTCTACAGATCCTGATTGAGTGTTGCAAGGCCAGCGTAAACACTGGGGGATGGCGAGGACTATGGCAAAGGGTAGAGCTCAATGTCTATCTCAAAGCCATGATTTTCAAAAGCTGCCAAGTAAGTAAAAATATTTCAGAAGACATGTTAAAAACCAAGAAAGACCCATCTGCAATGTCTATAGCTTCCAATTTGTAACCTGTCATCTGGGTAAAAGAAGTTCATTTTCAGATTTCCAGCCAAAAGATCATTCTCTTGGAAGACTGGACAAGATACTCTAATGCCAAGCTGGCTTTCACAGGTACATCTTTTTGTCTTTACAGCTTGTATATATTCTGATGCTGATGTATCAACAGAATAAGAGGTTTTCCTTACTCTCCTGGCTAAAATAGACTTTCATGTTGTAAATGCTCCCCTGAGAAACCCAGAATTATTTTCTATACTAAAGAAAAAAAAAGTGTACCCTAACAACTCTGCACCTGCTTAATAGGAAACCAGAATTCATAGCCCAGAGTCCACAGTTGAGCTGCTCAGACAATGTTCCACAGAACAAGAACTTTCCTGTGATGTAATAAGTTACCCAGTTGTGCAACATCAAAGAATGAATGATATGTGGTTGGTGGAAGGACATTGGCTGTGGCTAAGTCAGATGTGAGTTCAAATCTTGACTCTGCTTCCTATCTGATGAGCCTGCTACTTTAGTTTATCTGAATTTAAATTTTTTCATCTGTAAGATGGACAATTGTAATTGGATGTAATTGTATTAGTTTTCTAGGACTGCCATAACAAAGTAACACAAACATGGTGGATTATAACAACAGGAATTGAGGGTAGAAGTCCAAGATCAAGGTGTCAGTAACTTGAGTTCCTTCTGGGAGACATGAGGGAGAATCCATTCCACATGTCTCTTTGAGGTCATGGTAGTTTCGATGGTAATCTCTGGCATTCCTTGGCTTCTCCATCACCCTGATCTCTGACTTCATCTTCACAGGGCTGTCTCTCTGTGCACCTGCCTCCATCCACAACCCCCGTTTTTATAGGGATGCCAGTCAGATTGGATTTAAGGTCTGCCCTATTCCAGAGTGAGTTCATCTTAACTTATCAATTATATCTGCAACTACCTATTTTCAATTTCATACCTATTGAAAATATTCAGAATACCTATTTCATATTCAGAAATAGCAAGAGTTAGGACTTGTTTATGTTTTAAGACCCAGCTCAAAAATATCTGCAGTGAAATCATTCATGACATCAGCTCTTTTCTTTGTGCCTTTCCTGTGCCTTAATCATAGAGTGGACCTATGCCCTGGTCGTGAATAGTCCTGTTTCATGCTGTTGTCTCAAAACCCCTCCATACCCCACACCAGCTGCCCCTTTCATGGCTAGTTACATCTTATTTATCAACTGATATTTGTGCAAATGCATGGGGTATCTGAGAAATTTTGTTACATGTATAAAATGCATAGTGATCGAGTCAGTGCCTTCAGAGTGTTCATCACCCAAATACAATAGATTTTTGCTAAGTATCGTCGTCCCACTCTGCTATCAGACATTGAACTTAGGCCTTTTATCTTACTATATGCTTGTGTCCTTCAACCCCCTTCTCTTTAGCCTCTCCCTGCTCTTTCTCACCCTTCCCGGTCTCTACCTTTCTAATCTCTACCTTCATGTGCTCAAATTTTTTAACTTCCACGTATGAGTGAGAACATGTGATATTTGCCTCCTTTTCATGCCTAGATTGTTTCACTTAAGATAATGAGAAAGGTATTACATTTCAGATGGTAAATTATTTTGTCATTCTACGTATGCAGAGTTTTTTTATTAGCAGCTATAACTCTTAATGTACTTTCTTCTAGATCAGCGTATTTCAAGAAAGTAAATCCTTGTGAAAATAAGGACATTAATATGTCTACTTTACACCCATTACCCAGTCCTAGCAAATCTTAATAGTAGCCCAAGCCACAGAGATGCTTAATATATAGTTATTAAAATAAAGAGTACATATCTAAAAGGGTGCCCCCCAAATGTGCACACATTTTAAGAAAGGAAAAACCTGTATTAAACTTGTAATTTTCAATATATACCAATAACAAAAGGTGAATACAAGTCATGTGGAACACTTCGTATAATTGGAGAAGTCAAACATAATTTGAGTATTACAAATTTAATACGGTATTTTCCTTTCCTAAAATGTGCATATACTTTTTGATACCCTCTGATATATAAAATATACTAACCCCTCAATTTTATAATGAAATATAAAATTATAATCATGCAACCATCATTTCTTGATGTATTTTCTATCTATTCCCCTTTCCCTTTCTTTTTCCTAACTATCCTGTCCATGAAAACTCAAAGCAAGGAAAGAGGATAAAAGAGCTTAAAAAATTGCATACAGTCCCACCCATTAAAGAGGATCAGGACCAAGCTGTGTTCAGGTAATAGGAGAGGATCTTGGCAAGAAGAACAATCATGATGTAGGCCACACTTAGCAACGGGATTTCAAGCTCAGTAACAGTGGCACAGCGGGACTCAGAGATCTGTCATGTGGACAACACAGAGCTTTTATGATGGGAATGGACTGTGAGGAAAGATTCCACCTCCTGGGAAATAAGAAGGCACTTAATGAAAAGGGAGCTGGATCACTCCAGGCAGGGAGAGCTGTGACTTGAGGTCATACAGCAGTTGAATGCTCATTCTGCTTGTCTGCCAAAGAGACCCTGGGATGAATTAAAGACCCTATCAGTCATCACTGGATCCTCCAGATTCCAAGTTTTGGAATGTAATTTAATGCTAAATTCTACTAAACATGGCACAGGAGCTGTCTAAATATCTTACATGTAGACCAGTAAGATCTTGCCTAGAAAAAGATCAAGTCTTCAGAACGGAAGAGCCAGGGCAAGGCATTTGGAATATGGACTGGGAATGGTTGGAAATGCTGTAGGGGAGGAGACCACCCCCTTCCCGGACTTCAGCAGGAGCATTGTTTCCAAGCTTAGAAAGCAGTTGCTTTCCCTTACAAATGCAAATGCTTGAAATCTTTAGAGTTGGCTTTGCTAAGATCTAAGTATTTGTTCTTTGTGTTCAAATAATTATTTCCTTTTTTCTCATTTTATTTGTACATTAATTAAATAACACTGATAACTCAAAGTAGAAGTGGCGCCCTCTGTCAGGTGCAGTGGCTCACACCTGTAATCCCAGCATTTCAGAAGGCCGAGATGGGGGATCACTTGAGGCCAGGAGTTTGAGGCTGCAGTGAGCTATGGTAGTGCCACTACACTCCAGCCTGGGTGTCAAAGAAAGACCCTGTCTTAAAAAAATTTTAAAAACAAGTCTTACCCTATCTCTGTAACCTGCTGAGTTGTTTTTTCTATATAGCTATTGTTCCAAGTTCTTCTTCTTGTCTCTTTAAGCCTAGAAGTGCCAAGAGAAACTCTTTGACTTTCCTAAACACTTTGCCTTTATAAAAAATTGACCTGTCTGGGTTTGGATCCTGAAGTTCATCAGGGAGTGCTCTTCAGATCAAAACCCGCAGGAGGGAAGGAAAGGAAGCAAGATAGGGCAGAAAAAGAGACTAGATTATTTTGAAGTGCCTGGGAGCTCTGAAGCAGGGGATGAAGGCTTCATTCCCTCTGCTGACAAGTTATGGATGCAGGCTGCTCCAATAAGAAAGAAGTTCTTCTTTCTCTTCTTTCTCTTGGTGAGGCAACTCTTATCAACCCAGGGGCCGGGGACATTGAGTCCTGAGGAGAAGCTTGGCAGCTGCAAGGCAGCTTCCATGGTGCTCACTTCTGGTGCTGCTGGGGTCCATGTCTTCCAGTATGTTAGAGAGCAGCCTTGCTATGATTCCCATTGTCCTTTCTGCCCAGGGAGAATTTTAAGGAGAAAGCCAGTGGGTATGCACCTTCAATTCAGCTGGTCTTGGGGTCACAACTGTTACTGATCTTCTTCCACCTTTACATTCTGGATGCCCCTATCTCCTGTCAGCATCTCTGCTGGTCTAGTTGGCTGCTGGCGTGACTAGATTCTCTCCTGTGAGGAGTCTAAGCCCCTCATCATCATGCCTTTGGTAGGCAGAGGCTATTGCATTTGTCCATTTATCATCAAACCTGGGCAAAGGAATTCCAAGCAACTTAGCTGGATGCCAAACACACTCCTCTTCACTGGCTTGCAGAAGAGCAGTCCCAGCTCCTTCTGATATCAGGGTTGATTACCCAGCATAGGATGGAAATTCCTCTTCTTGCCTGGTGATCTGTTGGCACTAGGAGCCTGCTGCTTCCAGATCATAGCTTTAGCCTCTTATTTAACTGGATATGTTGTGCACATATTCCCTGATGGAACTTTGGGGCACTAGCACCTCTAAACCCACAGAGCTGAAGCACAGATTTCCCAAGTAGGTAAACTGTATTGATGCTAAGCAAGGCTATTACTGCCTCTACCTCTTGTGTCCCCTATATTTTACTTCCCCTTGGGAGCCCAGCATCATATAATACTTGTTTATTTTATGTGTATATCACATCTGAGAGAATGGTGTCTCATCCTTCCAAAGTAATGTCCCCAAGCTGGCCTCTTGGCTGTGCCTTCAACAGGCCCTTCCATCACTCCATTTGTGGGAGCACTTCGGGATGGTGCAATATATATGTGACAGGACCAGTGGAGCGTAAGTTCACTATCTCACTCTTGCAACTCGTTTCCTGTAACGTGAGTCATCTGGAATGCTATGTGAGATGCCACAATGATTGATCAGTCACTCTCTAAGCCTGCAGATAGTGATGCCAGGTGAGGCCGTGCAGATAGAAAAGGAAAACCCACACCAGAAACATGAATCAGTTCCCAACAAAATTGATCAGTGACCTTTTCAAGAAGGAAGATATGTGATGTACTTAACTTTCTACCAAGTGATTGACTAGTCTCAAGGGTTAATACCATACCTGGGTAGGCTAGAAGGTCCCCATTAGTCCCTGTTGCTGGCAGGTTGGATATCTGTCAGCACCAGTGGCTGATCAGGGTTGAGAGAAGTAGTACTGCATGTTGGATCCATGCATAGTCTCCCTTCCTGCTCACAGGGTAACTCCATTCACATATTGATAGTAAGTGTTTGAACACTGGCATCTGATAAGAGAGGCTGGCTACTATCCAGTGGCCACATGATTCCCTCCTGTCAACATGGTTTAGTGGGGATAGCTTTTGTAATGGATGTTCACTAATGATTGTGAGCAGATCATATGAATATGTTAACACTTCTTCCCATTCCCACAAATCCATTCACAGCTCTCTACCTAGGCTTCCTTAATCCTGATTTCCCAATTTCCCTTGACCAACTGGCTAAGCCATTTGCTTGTCTATGAATATCTATCTATTCTCATAAGGAGAGAAGAGAAGAAAGGGACAAAGAGAGAAAAGGAGAAAGTGAGGAAGAAAGGAGAGATAAAGTTGAACTACTGGTTAGTCATTTCACCAGAACCCTTCAGCAATCAGAATGCTGTGGCAGGTGAGAATGGCACATACTCATGTAGTTCCTACTAAAGCCTCTGAAGACTCTAAAGATAAATATTTTGTTTTAAATCTGAAATATTCAGATTTGGATATTTTGTATTTAAGTTGCTTCAAATACAAATTATTTGACAAAATATCCACCAATCATCTTTTCTAAAATTTGCTGCAACTGAAAAACAGGCAGATAAGAAACAGCTTTTGGAATGAGGTAAGTAATTCTAAATAAACGTACAGGAATCAGGAAAGAAAGAAAGAAAGCTGCTTCTTTTTTTGTAAAATGCTAATTCAGAGAGGAGGAGGAAGATAGGGGACTACCCAGGAAATGTTTAGGACTTCCACCATGCCAGACACATCTTCACCATTCCTCTTCAGCTCACATTTTATAGGAAGCAGGATACAGAGAACTCCCCATCCTTCCCACATGAAAGCACTTTGAGCAACTCAAGGTTCTCTCTACAATGGCATTTTCAGCTTTTCCCAGTGCAAATCACAACTTCATTATATCAATCAAAACTTTGATCCATGCTGTAAAGTGAACACTCTTTAGTGGGAATAAAACTTTAATGACTTCTCAGTCATTTATAACTTTATATTCTTTTTTTTTTTTTTTTTTTTGAGACAGAGCCTCACTTTGTCACCCTCAGTAGAGTGCAAGGGGCATCATAGTTCACAGCAACCTTCAACTCTTGGACTTATGCTATTCTTTTGCCTCAGCGTCCCTATAGTAGCTGGGACTACAGGAGTCTGCCAAAATGCCCAGCTCTTTTTGTTGTTGTTGCAGTTGCCACTGCTGTTTTAGCTGGCCAGGACTGGGTTTGAACCCATCACCCTCAGTATATGTGGCTGGCACCCTACCCACTGAGCCACAGGCACTGCCCTATAACTTTATATTCTTAATAACTTTTGGTTGAATGCTTCATAAAGTGTTAGGTTCTGGGCATATGTGGTTGAGCAACACAACATGTCTGAGTCCAACTATAATGGTGTACTATACTTGTGATGATCAGAGCAGTAAGGCAGTGTAGGAAAGCAGGTGCCAGGGGCACTTGTTCCAGTCTACTGGAAGGGTAAGAATGGCCTCACTGACTTGACATTTACATTGAGATCTGAAGAATGCTTAGGAGTAACACCAGGTGAAAGTGTAAGCTGTGGTAGGTGAAGGGAGGGAGGGAAGAGTTGCAGAGGCATGACACAGGTTTGCAAGTGCAGGTGATAAAAGGCCTGGAGTCTATCCCAGGTTCAGTAGGAAGCCAATGAAGGGTTTCAGCATCTTTCTTTGTTCCCTCACTTTTTCCTCTATCCTCCTCTCCCCCTTCTCTTCATTTTTTCTTTTGTATTTTTTGAAAGACAACACTGTCTGCTCATTGCAAATGGAAGAAATAGAAAGATTAAAAGCCATTTTGAGAGTGGACTCAGTAAAGCTTCGCCACCATGGATGTTGGGTTAAGACACAAGTAAGAACAGTAGTTAAATCCCTGGATATTTGCTCTGCCTATGAGAAGAAAATGATCTCACTGCCTGAGACTTAGAGCAGAGGAGGTGAAGCAAGTTCCCTTCTATTCCCCATCACAAACATCAAGATACAGGTGTAGCATTATAATGGGGGGCCAAGGTAAGGACCCTTTTTTTGCCTTCCTATTATCAGCATCTCATTTCAAAATTCTGGAATGTTCTTGAAGCCAGCGATGGTCTATTTTATGTGTCAACTTGATATCTCCATTGAAAACAGTATGGAGATTATTCAGAGACGTAGACGGCACACCACTTCTCCTTTCCGGTTACAAGATAAGGTGAGATCTCAGGTTAACTGGCACCTTCAACATCCCAATGGATGTGTCCTCTACATGCCTCTCTTCTGGCTTCTGAAAAAAGTACATGGAAAGGGCAGCAACATGCTTACCTCTTGCTAGAGTCGGTTCACTGAGACAATCAGAATAGCCACATGTCTCTGGGGTCCAACTCCAGGGGGAACACTAGGGCTTGTGCCATATATATGCACACTCTGCTGGGGATGGGGTGGGAGTAGGGTAAAACTTTGGCTTGTGGATAAATCTTCCTGGGGTTGAGATCACAAAGTAGTCAATTGTAGAGCTATTTTGAATTCAGGCAAACTTATAACCCGTTTGAGAGGTGTGGGGGGGGGTCTCCCTTTTTTTTTTTTTTCTTGCATTTATTTCTAATCTGTAGAACCCTTTTCTCAAGCACAGCAGTTGCTGGTGGCTGGGGCTGCTTTCTGCAGGGTTTGGTGTCAACAACAGGGTCCTCATCCCTCTACATGTTTAACTGGTGCTGAGAATGTGCTAGGTTGTGAAAATGTGATCAAGCCCACCCCCTAAAAATTTCAGGGTCACATCATTTACTGGAACACATTTACCTTTTCTTTGCACATAAAATTACCTACATGTCCTTAGATTAAACTCACCTTCCCCTCCCCCACCAAAAAAAATTCCACCTCATTATCAAATTGCAATTTCATACACTTAGCCTGAAATTTCCATTCTGTCAGAACCACTCACAGTTTCAAGAGACTAAAACCATTCTACTATAACTCTATTTTTTTTCAATACTAGGCCCAGGATAAATGCGGTTACATTGATTTCTCACAAATGAACCTTAAACCACTGATTTGAAATGAGAAAACCACTGGTCACAATCATTTTCAATCTGAGGTAGGTTTAATTGGCTTTAAAGAAACTTTTCCAGCTCACTTGCAAAAAGAAACCCCCTTGAGTTCACTCTTCTTTCCCACACCTAGAGAAGAAGCTTGCATGTGAAAGGACCTCTCTTTCTTCGTTGATTTCATCTATTTCACCCTCCTCTTCTGTGTTTAAAGTGGAAGCTGCAGACCTTCTCAGCGCTGTACCAGTTGTGGCCCAGGGTTATTCCTGTCCAAGCTGTGATCAGAGTAATCCCCGCCCAAACTCTAGATTCAAGCTGGTGATGTCTTCACTATGTAGGTTCTGAGTGTGTTATGAATAGCAGATCTCTCCACCCAAGAACCTTCACTTTAGGGAATAATTATCAAATATTTGTCAGTCAGATACAACTGGCATTGGTCCACTAAAAGATTACTTTGTCTTAACCCACTCACAGGCATCCTCTGCTCTGGCCCTTTCTGTTTGCCTCTTAGATCTACTCTCCTCGCCTGCCCTGGGTGTCATGAGAGACCGACCTTCATGTCTGCGTCAAAGGCTCCCTGTCACCTGGCTTCTGGTTGGGTTCAGCCTTGGGGCAGATTGGCAGGCGATCAGAGTGAGGAAGGAGAGTAAGGTCAGGGCATGTTTGCCTGGCTCTGTCACTGCTGGGTCATCGCTAGGTTTGCTTGGGGTTTTTTTGTTTGTTTGTTTACTGAAGACTGCAGCTCCTGCCAGCCAGACCTCAGTTACAACTACAGCATCTTCTGTAGTAAACTTTTCTCATACACCCTTTGCCCCTTCGGCCTAGGTTTGGAGGGAGCATGCCAGGATGCTTCACAACTTTCTGTTTCTCATGAATCCAGCCAATTCCTTTATAAAACTTACTTTAATTTCCTTTGTGAATGAGCTGTGTCCAACTGGGACAAGCATTGGTACCTGAGTGTTACCTAAGGCCTATTTCCTTACATATATCTTCCCAGAATGTAGAATGTAGGACATTCCACTCACTGGAAACTAAATTCATTAGTCATTTATGGATACAGAATATGCTAGAAACCCACTCAGATGTAAAAAAAATAAGGTGAGGGCAACCATATGGTATTTCATTTCACCTACCTGTGGTCCCCCAGGCTAACTGCTTCACCTCCTATGATTCTACTTCTCAATTTTCTCTCAGCCCCAGGCACTGGGAATAAAGTTATTTATTTGTCTGTCTGCATTAGCATGCCTTCTAAGGAGATTAAACGAATAATTATTAATTTAAGGAAGGTACACATCACTGAATCTGAAGTTATAAATTCGTTCCAAATGGCACAAACAGATATATGCAGGGAATATTAAACACCCCAAGTTGTGCTTTGAAAGATGATCAAGAAATGATAGAATAGTTGAGAAGCTGACTGTTTCAATGTGATCTACAGATGGGGGCAAAGTACAAGCAAGAGCCCTAAAATTAATGTTGATGTTTCAGAATTAGAAAATGTGGGTCTAGGTTCCACTCTTAATAGCTATGCCGCTTTGAGCAAATTAGTTTTAGAGAGATTAGAAGGTAGGTTTCTATGATACAATGCTGGTGTCCTATATTCCACTGAGAATTCTATTCCCCTCATTCAAAGACTGCTTTCTTAATCATTAGGTTTCCCACTCGACCTCATAGTTACTAAAACACATGTTTTGATCTCTATAATTAAATGTATTTAAACAGATAATAAACATTTGCATATTTTTCTAGAATAGATAGGCTAAATTCTTAGTCTTTTTTTTTTTTTTTCCTGAGACAGAGTCTCACTCTGTCACCTGGGTAGAGTTTCTGGTGTCATCATAGCTCACAGCAGCCTCAAACTCTTGGGCTTAAGTGATTCTCCTGCCTCAGACTTAAATTCTTAGTCTGTAAATTATTTCTTGAATAGACAGGAATCATCTCCAAATCATAAGCCCCAGATCCACCTAAGCATTATGCCAAACATAAATTTATTAATTTAGCATTTCTAATTTTAAAGATAGCTAAACCACAATTTTCTCATATTGGTATTTAATCTAATGTATTCTTTTCACCAGGTCAAGTGTCCTTCAATCTTTAGATTTTTGGTATTATTTTTTCCATATAACACATTGAAAAGGGCTCTTTTAGAGAAGGCTAAAGTTATGCTCACCATGTTACTCATTCCCCTTACTGTTGAAAATATGGATCCCCAACTTCTTGTCCTTGATTCCTTCTACATTTCCACATTGCGCTCTGACAAAATTCTCAGAAGCTCCAATATTCTATGACAGTTAAATCCAACTGGGGACCCTCAGTAGGGGTGGGGAGGACTCTAGTATCCTGTCACAGCTTACTGGCTATCTCCTTGATATTACTTACATGGTCCATGAGGGATTTCAGAAATAAAATTTTTTATTTGACACCAGTTCCATTCCCATTGAATCAAGATTTATGGATAACATGGTAGAAAAGTCTTGCTGGCTTACTGGGGTAGTTCTAAAAATGTTGATTGTATTTATACTCACTATTGACAAAGGTAAAGCGAGTAAGTTAGCCAGTTATTTTTAATGTGGGTGGATTCCCTCATCAACAAATTAATAAACAAATAAATATAAATATATGTCCTAGTGGCCAGTCCAGATATCTCATGACATTTATCACTCAAGTTAATAGAGCTCACAGCTTACTTCCTAAGAACAGTCCAACCTGGGAACAGAGATCCTTTCATACTCAAGAATAGTAGGGTGCAAATCAAACATGGTCTCTCTTGGGTCCTGATCATGCCTCCTGAACACTTTTGCTTGGGTTTCCTGACATTGCTGCTGACTCCATGTAACCAAGACTAAATCCATCATTCACAGTATAATTTTTCTCCTCAATTTCCTTATTCCCATAGAAGTCTTCATTGTCCTCATCATCCGTGATGTGTTGCCTCTTTCATCTTCCTGCTTTTCATCCATATATCTAATAATTGGTCCTTGCATTCTAATTGACAGAACATTCTTCATAATATCACCATATTATTGTTAACAAAAGCATGATGTAGGGCGGTGCCTGTGGCTCAAAGGAGTAGGGCGCCAGCCCCATATGCCAGGGGTGGCAGGTTCAAACCCAGCCCTGGCCAAAAAAAAAAAAAAAAAAAGCACAAAAAAAGTGTGATATAATAGAAGACTGCCAGTTTTAAGAGGCACTGAGGTAGAACGACACTTTGAAAACTGTCAAGAACACCATTCCAGAACCTTTTCAAAATAAATACCAGCTGCCAGAATAATAATATGCATGTGACATATTGATAAAATAAAATAATTTCAAATGACTATTTACTGAGGCTTTATGCTTCCTTCCATATTCTGAAGAATTGTATGCTTGACAATGGTTTCTCACAAGCCATTCTACAACTTCATTTCACCTCTTTCAGCTCATTTGTGAGGTCAGCTCATTTTATGGTCCATTCTACTGGGGAAATGTAGGAAGAGGGAACAGGTGGAGGAAGCAGGATTTTAATATTCATTGCTTTGTGGTTCTTCATAGCTAAATGGTAATTCTAATCTGTCATTACCCTAACCATCCCTGCCTCTATCATACAAGAAAAATGGCAGAGGATAGAGTTAAACACGATTCCTTTATACCTGTGCAGAATTACCCCTTATTACTCTCTCTTTTTAATGAAGGTTATTCCGTTTGTATCTATACTCAAGGGTTAATATCAATCAAGAGGAATTATAGGAGGAAAAAAATTCTCCAATTTTTTATTAAAGAAAAAAAATTATTGAACAAGAGCTTCATAGTCTTGTAAATCTGCAATTAAAATGACCTCTCAGCTGTACCAACCCCTGAATTCAGATTCTTTAGACTCAGTTTTACATAAACATTTTCAGCACATTATACCTCTGCCCTAGCATCTAAAAGTCAAGCCCTTATGTATGCTGTTCAAGGCCCTTCATAACTGGGACTCACCCTACTTATTTAATCACCTTCACCACTTTCTGCCAATCTCCTAAATGTCTCTCTCTCCTTAAACAAAAACACATCCCTGCTTTTTCGTTTTTGCCTCTATTTGATTGTTTTCTCTCTCTACCTGCCCTCTACTCTTTCCTTCTCCTAATTAAATGCTTTTAGTCACCAAAGACCATCCCTTAACCCAGTAAATGACTCAGAAAATTCTAGGGTGGCCTTACATACCCCATGCCTAGGCTGACCAGCTTCTGAGGACTCCAGTCAATCTTCTTTCTTCTTCTAATACTTCCTTGCAGTCCTCGGTTTCATATTGACAGCACCATGTGAATTAGCACCTAGCTTAGCACCTTTACACTGTTTCAGAATTAATATAGGTGTACTAGTCTTTTCTCCCCATGTAGGCTGTCATCAGGGACTGTGAAGAGAGTTTTACATGTGTACCCCCCGACACACACACATACACACATATGCACACATGAGGTCAGACAATTAAGTTCATGAACTAATCCTAGAAAAAGTGCTTTGAAGTTTGCAGTAGGCACTGGCATTGGCGCAGCTTCCTAAAGGGAGTACTTTGGAGGTGACCATAGACATTTAGCAATGATGTACATAGAGAGGAGGAGCTACATGTGAGATAAAATTTGTTAAGCATATGGTTTGCATAAAACTAATTCTGGTCTTTCCACAAGATGATAAGTGAATAAATCATTCACCTAGTATCAAACCCAAAGACTTATAAGTCTGAAGTCACAAGAAGCTGGTCAGCATAAGTTTGGGGTACATAAAACTCTCAGAATTCTGAAGGGTATGGCCAAATGCAAGAGCAATAAACTCAGAGCAAGGGAGGCTGCTCCAGGAAGAGAAATTCTAACTGTAGAATAGCAGTTTTGATTTGAAAGGTTTTTTTTAGATTCCTCTAGGAAGAGGCAACTGACTGCTTCGAAAAATAAGGAATAGGCAAAACAGTGGGATAGAAGGTATTTGAATTCTAGGCAGTGTTAATTTATAACTTCATAGATATTTTAATCATTTAGAACAGAAGACTGAAAAAAATAGTAAGATAGCATCATAGCCAAAGGCCAAGAGGGAATTAGGTCAAAAGTAAGTTATCACATAGCTTACAAAGAGACAATATATGGCAGGCCCAGTTTGGGGGTGGGAGAAGCAGATGATGTAGGCCCTGAGACTGAAATCCAAGTGGTAGAAAATGGGACAAAACAAGGGAGGTACAGAGAAATCGAATGTCTAGGAGGCCGAGGTAGGAGAATTGCTTGAGCTTAGGAGTTTGAAACTAGACTGACCAAGAGCAAGATCCCATCTTTATGAATAAATAAATAAACAAATAGAAAAAACTAGCTGGGCATTGTGATGAGCACCTGTAGTCCCAGTTCAGCTAATCAGGAGGCTGAGGCAAGAGGATTGTTTGAGCCCAAAAGTTTGAGATTGATGTATGCTATGGTGTCATGACAGTCTTCCCAGGGTGACAAAGTGAGACCCTGACTCAAAAAAAAGAAAAAAGTATAACAATGAGAGAAAGTGGAAGATAAGTGGATGAGAGGCAACTTGAGGAAGGTGTGATGGTAAGTCTCAGTTACCTGTTTGTAGGAGGGGAAGTAAGAGGCAAGACCTAGCCTTTCAAGGGTCAGGAAGGGGTATGCAGAAAGCTGGTTCCAGAAACATTTGGGTATGAGAATCAAGAGAGGTATCTGCTTCCTCTTTTTTGACTAACAAGGTAGGACTTAGAGCTATAACTGGAGGACTGATCCACTGGCTAATGGCCAACACAATGCTCAGACAAGGAAGAACGAAAAACCTACAGGTAATGAAAGAGTGACCCAGCACAGGGCAGGGAGGTTGCAAAGATAATTAGCATGACCACTTTTCTGTTTTGTGTTTAGATGGTATTAATGCATGATCCTTTTAAGATTGAGTAAACAAATTATTTTATGTTGAAGATTTTTTATCTTGCTGTGTATAACCTGGCCTTTCCTTAGGGGCTTCTTGCTCATTTGACACTAAGGCACCTGTCTTTCCTTCTGTGCTGGGTAATTTTAAGTGCCACACTCAACTGGGCCACAGGATGCCCAGATAGCTGGTTAAACATCAATTCTGAGTGTCCCTGGGAGGGTCTTTTCAGAAGAGATTAGCACATGGTTTGGTGGAATGAATAAAGCAGAGGGGATCCCCAGTGTGGGTGGACATGACTAAAACAAAAAGACAGAGGCAGTTTGAATTTGGTCTGGGCCTGCCAGCTGAACCTGCCCTGAGCACTCCTGGTCCTGAGGCCTTCAGAGTTTGACTGGAACCTATACCCTCTGTCTCTGGCTCCCAGGCCTTCCAATTAATCACCAGCTTTTCTAGGTCTCCTGCTTCTAGGAAGTAGATTGTGGGACTTCTCAGCCTCTGTAATCATGTGGGCCAATACTTGATCATGAGATGGCTCGATATATGATAAATACTTTAATATATATATTTCATGTACACAAACACATACAGTTGATCTTTGAGCAACACATGGGTTAAGGATGCCAATACCCTGCAAAGTAAAAAATCTGCATATTATTTTTGACTCCGCAAAACCTGAATTAGCCTATAGTGACTGGAAGGATGACCAATAACACAATCTATTAGCACATACATAGACTAATATACTAAATAATCATATATTTTATCCATTCATGATATTCCAGTCTTTTTCTTAATTTTTTGGCATTTCTAGGCTACAAGGTAGGTCTGCAAGCTTTTACAAATTGTTTCAAATCTCAAAAAAATTTCTACTATGTTTATTGAAAAAAAATGCATGTAAAAAACCCATTTAGTTCAAACCCATATTAGTAAAGAGTCGACTCTGTGCGTGTGTGGTGGTGTGGTGTGCTTGTGTGGAGTAAGATGGCAGACTAGGAATACCTCCTTACTAACCACTCCCTGTGACGCAGGGAAAAGAAAACTCCAGCCAAATCTGGCTCAGGGAACCTACCCAGAGACATCACTTAAAGAGCACAGTGAAGCAGTGGTGGACTCCAAGAGCCAGCAAGGAAGTCTGGAGATGAGAAAAACCAGCACAGAAGGCAAGTGCTTGGGAATGGACAGGGGCCAACTGACAAGCCCACTTGCAGAGGATTGGGGACAGGAAAGGGCTATCCTGCAGATTTTTTATTTTGAACTAAACTGCTCACTGTTGCTGCCTTGGAAGGTTTAAATGAGTGAGTGACTCAAACATCAGGTCAGGACTGAATACTAGGTGCGGTGGATCTCCCATCAACTTGGCTACTAGCTTGGTGCCACCATTATGGGAAGGCCATGTGGGAGAAATGGTCCACAGAGACCTAGTGCACAGCCGGAGCTGGTGCGCCTTCTGTGCTCCCTGGGATGAGCTAAGCAGGCCCTGCAGCTCCAAGAAGGCCACTTTGTTGTCAGGGGGCACTGTTTTGACATGCCTCCTAAGGAATCTGGTGAGAGCTTTAGGTTCCAAACCCTGCAGGGACTAAATGCTGATGAAGTGACCCGGCCCTAAATGAGGGCAACTAAGTCAGGAAGACAGGACCAGATCTCCTCTGCAACTAGAGAGTGGTTTCCAGCAATCATTTTTTCAAAGCAAAACTAGCCTGTGTGCTCCATATCCTAATACCACAGCACCACCTGGTGTCCACGCTATATATATATTTTTTCTTTTAATACATATAGTATATAAAAATATATATTTAATATATAATATATGTACAAAATATATTATATGTATTATATATATATATTTCTTAATTTTTTTGCTCCTTTTACCAATATTTTCCTTAGATTTTTTTCTACTCTTTTTTGTTATGATGGTTGCTGGTTTTGGTTTGTTCTGTTACTGTTATTGTTTGATTTTATTTTTATTTTTACTTTCTTCAATAGCAAACAAAACATCAAAAACATGTGGATTTGTTATGGTTTTTCAGCCCCTTTTATTCTCTCTTTCTTTTTTTGATTTCTCTCCCTTTTTCTCTCTTTTGGTAGAGATTTTTCTACTTTCTTCATCTTTGTCACATAAATTTCTCATACAACAGTTAAGATACCCTCTTTTCCCCCTGTTATCCTATATATTGTATTTTTCATTTTCTTTATCTATTTTTATTTATTTTTTCTTTTCTCTAAGTGCTGGGGTGTCATGAGATTGGTCTGGCTGGGGCAATGATGGTATTGGTGTGGCTGAAGGGGGTCAGAAGCTTAGGGTCTAGGGTGTCCTTTTAGCTTTGACCTTTGGAAAGATAGTACTGACAGGTCCTCACTTGGATATATTGCTGTTTGTTGTTGCTGTTTTGTTTTGTTTTGTTTTTCTTGTTCTGTATGTGGAGGAGGTGGCGTCTAGTTTTTACCCAGGCTGTTAAGGAGCTCCTGACTTCAAGAGACCCACCCCCCAAATCCTAGAGCTGCAGGCATGGCCATAGAACCCTGCCAAACATCACCATTTCTACTGTAGCTCTCTTTTATTCTTTCTGTCCCTTTTCTCTCCTTTTTTTCAATTCTTTTCTTTCACCCTCTCCTTCTTCTTCTTTTTTTTTTTCCATTTTTTTCTTTCTACCTCTCACTCTTTACCCGTCTCTTCTTTTAGGCATTATACCAAAAAGGCCACTTCAACACCTAAGCTCTGAGTCAAGATAATTTAAAGCAAAGGAGGTACCGAGAAAGAAAAAGTAGGGGAAGAAAGTGAACAAGAAGAAAAGACACATACAGATGAACCAACAGAAAAATTCTGCCAACATGAAAAACCCAGAACAGAACAACCCATAGAAGAGACCATGACACAGGTCCCAAAGAGGATTCCACCTATAAATAATTAATGTAAATGACAGAAAGGGAATTTAAATTATGGATGGCAAAGACAATAAAGTGAATTGACAAGTAAGTGGAATAACAGAACCAAAAAATAGATGAAAGATATGAAGAATATAGAAAAGATATAGTGGTGCTTAAGGAAACAAAGGACTCAATAATGGACTTTAAAGATGCAGTAGAAAGTATCTGTAACAGATTAGACCGGGGGATAAAAGAATCTCAAAACTAGTGGACAAGGCTCTTGAGCTAACCTAGGTAGTTAAAGAGGCAAAAAGAAGAGAGAGGAAGCAGAACATTTACTTAGAGAATAATGAGATATCACAAAGAATTCACACATACAAATTATAGGTATCCCTGAAGAAGAACATCCAAAAGGAATGGAAGTGGTACTGGCAGATATCATAAATGAAAATTTCCCAATTTCTCAAAAGATTCCAAAACACTCCTTTTAGAGAACTAAACCAAGTCATCTCAATTCAAACAGAGCTTCTCCAAGACACATTGTCATGAACCTGTCCAAAGTCAAGTTGAAAGAGAAAATTTTACAAGCAGTCAGGAGTAAGCACCAATTGACCTACAGTGGCCTATCCATCAGGGTGATAGTGGATTTTTTAACTGAAACCTTCTAAACCAGAAAAGAATGGTTATCTGCCTTTAACCTTCTTAACAAAAAAATTTTCAGTTCATAATTCTGTATTCTGATAACCTAAGGTTCAAAATCAAATCTCTTAATGATGTGCAAATATTAAGATTTTCCACAATAAGACCAGCTCTACAGGAAATACTGGGACCTATGCATCACACTGACCATCACAATGAGCCATCAGCAAAGTAAACACCCATAAACTAAAGGACAAAATCTAGTTTATGCAATGCTTTAAAGGATAAAATTAAGCAACAGACTTTCACAAAATAAGACCAATAGAATTCCACCACACTTATCAATTCTCTCAATAAATGTTAATAGCTTAAATTCCCCACTGAAGAGGCATAGGCTGGCTGACTGGATAAAAAGCACAAGCCATTCATATGCTATCTCCAGGAAACACACCTAATCTTGAAGGCAAAAACAAGATTCATAGTAAAGGGATGGAAAACAGTATTTCAGGAAAATAGAAATCAGAAGAAAGGAGGGGTCACCATCTTATTTTCAGATTCAAGTGGATTTAAAACAACTAAAATTAAGGATGGTTAAGGATGGTCACTTCATTCTGGTCAAAGGAACACTACCATAAGAAGACATTTGAATTCTAAATATTTATGCACCAAATTTAAATGCTCCCAGATTTATGAAACAGACCTTGATTGCTCTGGGAAATGTGATATGCCATAACTCCATAATATCTCAGGGCTTTAACACCTCTTTTGCAGACCTAGACAGATCTTCTAAACAGAAACTAAACAAAAGTACAAGGGACTTAAATGTGACCCTAGAACAAGTGGGCTTAATAGACATTTACAGAACACATTATCCCAAAACTAAGGAATATACATTCTTCTCATCAGCCCATGGTACTCCAAAATACATCATATTTTAGGATATAAATAAAACCTCAACAAAATTAAAATAATTGAAATTATACCTTGTATCTTCTCAGATTACAAGGCAATAAAGGTGGAACTTAACTCCAATAAAAATTTTCTTTCACACACAAAGGCATGGAAATTAAATAACCTTATGCTGAAGGACAGTTGGGTCAAGAAGAGGGAGAGCAGGAAATTGTTAAATTGCTTTTAAATAACAAAAATGAAGCTAAATTTACTAAATGAAGCTAATTTACAATTGTAAATTTAGTAAATTTACAATTTACTAAAACTTGTGGAATATTGCAAAAGCAGTACTAAGAGGAAAATTTGTCACATTCGATACTTACATCCAAAAACAAAAAGACAGCACATCGATAACCTAATGAAGCATCTCGAGGAAATGGAAAGGGAAGAGCAATCTAATCCCAAACATAGGAAAAGGAAATAAATAACCAAAATTAAATCAGAAATTAATGAAATTGAAAACAAAAGAATCATTCAGAAAATTATAGAAACAAAAAGTTGGTTCTTCAGAAAGATAAATAAAATTAATACACCATTGGCCAGATTAACTAGAAATAGAAAAGTAATAACCCCAATCAGATATGAAAAAGGAGAAATAACAACAGAAACCACAGAAATACAACAGATTATCTCTGACTACTACAAGAAATTCTATGCCCAGAAATTTGACAATGTGGAGGAAATGGACTAATACCTGCAATCACACCATCTCCCTAGATTTAACCAGGAAGAAACAGATCTCTTGAAAAGATAAATATCAAACACGGAGATTGAAGATACAATAAAAAAATCTTCCAATAAAAAAATGCCCTGGCCCAGATGGCTTCACACTAGAATTCTATCAAACCTTCAAAGAAAAACTTGTACCTATACTGCAAAAATTATTCCAAAGCATTAGGAAGGAAGGAATCTTCCCCAACACATCCTATGAAGCAAACATTACCCTGATACCAAACTAAGAAAGAACCCAACCAAAAAGGAGAACTACAGATCAGTTTCACTAATGAATATTGATGCAAAAATAGTCAATAAAATCTATCCAGTAGATTATAGCCACACATTAAAAAAATTATACATCACAATCAAGTAGGCTTCATCCCAAGGATGCAAGGCTGGTTTAACATATGCAAATCCATAAATGTAATGCACCATATCAATAGAAACAAAAACGAACACCATATCTTCCTTTCAATAGATACAGAAAAAGTATTTGATAAAATTCAGCATTCCTTTCTAACAAGAACACTTAAGAGTATAGGCATAGGTGGCACATTTCTTAAACTGATCGAAGCTACTGGTATCTATGACAAACTCACAGATACTCTCCTACTAAATGGAGTAAAACTGAAAGCTTTTCCACTTAGAACTGGAAGCAGACAAGGATGTCATCTATTGTTACTACCAATCAACATAAAGCTGGAAGTTCTAGCCAGAGAATCCTCAAAGAACACAAATTAGACCCTCCCTTTGACCCTACAATCCCACTACTAAGCATCTACTCAAAAGAAAAAACTTATTTTATCATAAGGACATATGCAATAGATTGTTTATTGCAGCTCAATTTATAATCACCAAGATGTGGAAACAACCTAAGTGCCCATCAACTCAGGAATGGATTAACAAACCATGGTATATGTATACCATGGAATACTATTCATCCACAAAAAAGATGGAGACTTTACATCTTTTGTATTAATCTCAATGGACTTGAATAATGTTCTTCTTAGTAAAGTATTCCAAGAATGGAAAAGAAAATAGCCAATGTACTCAAAACTAATATGAAGCCAATAGATGATCTGATTCATGTTCATATAGGAGTAAAAGTCATTTTAAGTTAAGTTGGGGGGGGAAGATTGAGGGAAGGGGTCAAAGGGAGGGGGTGTTCCTGTGCTGTCACTTAATGGACACAATGTAGGGTTTATGGCATACTTTTGGGTGTGGGATACAACTACAAGAGGGACTCTACCTAACAAATTCAGATATGGCGACCCGGTTGCTTATACCCTCACGTTAACCTGAAATAAAAGAGTAACTCTGTATGAGTGTGCCTATGTGCATGTGCATAGAATTGCCTTTTGACTCTATTTCTCTGGAAAACCCTGACTAATACACTTTCTTTGCTGTACTTTTCTTTTTAAAAGTGCACCACTTACTCTGGAAATTGTGGATAGAGAAAGGGCAGCATTTAGAAGAACAACTATGATGCCCTAACAGGCGTGGGTTCAGCCCTCAATGCTGAAATCACAGAGGCCATTCTCACTGCTATTTCTGAAGCCAGCAGAACCTTCTCTGTCAGACTGAGCAGGTGGCAGGTGTTCACAAACACTTAGGAGGGGGCAGCCCATCCTGTACAAATGTTAAAGGTGCCCTCAATTTGCAAACTCCAATTGTAGGAGCCTGTTCACTGAATAACAGATTTTTTGCCACAGTTGCATGAATTTAAATGTAACCCTTTTCTCTTAGAAAGTACACTTTTTACTTTACGTCACCATGCATTATTCATGTTACTTTAATTCTGTGCTGCTGACCCTGGAGTTGCATAACCTTGCAATGCTGCTGTGTACCAGGTGTCTTCCAGCAGTGAGGGCCAGTCTGAAGCTTCAGATACCATCAAGCCTTGCACATCTCTGTCTCCTAGTGACTACATGAGGTCCCTTCATGAGCTGGCCACAAACTCAGCTCCCCACTGGTGGAGGAGATACATCTGCTGGCACAGTTCTGAGCAGTGAATATATTCCGTCCCTGAAAATACATGTTTAAATATTTAATAAAAGCATAAATCTGAAGAACTGCTGGCAGCTGTAGAGAGAGAGAAAAGCTGAATAGAAAGCAAACACAATCTTCATTTGGGGAGATTAAGAGAGTTAAGGAAATGCCTATGGTATTATACAACTCTATGGTAAACAAACACTCCAGAGAATAAGGAAAGGAAAAAAAAATATGCGGAATGCTTGCCCCATGCAAGGAAGTAAAAACAGTACAGAATATTCTGGAGGTTTGAGTCTGAAGCAAAATCCCAGCTATGACAGCGCCAAGCGCTGTCTATAGCCTCCCTTGTAAACCAGCCCTGCCCCTCAGGAAGACAGACGGCTCAGTATGTAACACTTACGTAACCAGGACCTGAGCGGAGCAGGACCTGCCAGAAGCAAAGTAACAAGGGTGCCTTAGAGAAAAGATAAATTGTGCCCTCTTTAAAACCCACTGGAGCTGCTCCCCCTGGCAACCCAGGGTACAGCAGGAGACATCGGCCTCTTCCAACACACAGGCAACCAGCTGTACAACCTTGGCAAAGCAGCTGGTAACTGCAGCCAGGAGCTTGTGTGTCATTAACTCAAGCTTCCAAACCTCAGGGTGGCTCCCAGGTCCCCTGGGGCTGTCCGCAGGCGGCAGGAGCTGCCTTCTGAGAATTTGCATTCCAGGGCAGGGAACTCAGGCAGCCTTCCTGAGCACGGACAGTACCAGACTTGCCCATTCCCAACTTATAAATAAATGATCCAGGAGTGACACAGAGGGCCCCTCCTGCCAGGCTAAAGGCAGCACTCGTGTTTCTGTTTCCAGGAAAGTCAGAATGAAATAACAGACCATGGAGAGAATCTGTGGGTCCTCAGAGCCAGGCAAAATCTGTGGAAATGCAGACCAGCTTAGAAGATTAACCTCACTCACCACTTAAAGCCAGCATCTCATGAATAAGTTATGCACTTTTGTGGCATTCGTTTTGATCAACTTGTCTTGTGCATACTTGAGATCTTGTTCAGTAAGAAAATCTGTGTTATGACGGAGGTTAAAGGGGATTTTTTTAAGCATAACATTTTAGGAAATAGGACATATTTAGGATGAGAAATAATAATAAGATAAACGGAAAATTTCAAACATTTCTTCTGCCAAAATACTGCCAAGGGCCAACCCTGCACAGTCAGAGACAGAAAGACACTTTGCCTTCATTTCTACGTTCTGAGATTCCTAATCCCCAGGTCCAGGTTTTAGGCTTAGCATGTGAATCGTATAATGTGGCAACATTCTCAGTTACATTAACTTTTATTGCTTGGATGGGAGCCTACTCACCAAATATAAGAATGTTTCTCCCAGAAACCCTTGTCAAGTTTTCTATGAGCCACTTACTAAAATAAACGTTTGGGAAGCAATGTTGATAAGATGTGGACAGCCTATATCTAGTAGAAGATAGCAACTTACCACCTGTAGTGAGTAAAATATATACAATCAAATGGAAACATCCCCCAAATTTCATATTCAACATCATCTGTTAGTCGTTTATTTGATAGCTTATTAGGTACTTCCAAGATGCTGTGGATTCAGAAGTGAATAAGATGTGGTCCCACCTCTTAAGGAGTCCATATTCTGAAGCCTAGCAATTGCCATATGAGGAATGAAGGCCTCTAATAAAAGGAAGAACAAGACATTTCCTTGAGGAGGAAGCATAATAGCAAAACTTTAGGTGAAAAAGGCTCCAGATTTGTATCCTGAAGGACAAGTACATTAGATGATATGATTTGAATGTTTGTATCCCCCACAAAATGCCTAGGTTGAAATTCTACCCCCCCGAGAAGCTGGTTAGGTCATGATGACAGAGCTCTTATTATATGGGGTTAGTGCCCTTAGGAAAGAGGGAGCTTATGTGCCCCCATCTACTATATGAGGACACACAGCAAGAAGTTGGCGCTCTACAACCAGAAGAAGGCCCTCACCAGAACCCATGCAGGCTGTGTCCTGACCTTGGACTCTCCAGCAGGTAGAACTGTGAAAAATAAATCGCTGTTGTTAATAAGCCACTCAGTTAATGGTATTTTGTTATAGAAGCACCAGTTGACTGAGATAGCACACTTCTCCTGAGGAAAATCCTTATATAACACTCTCTTATAGGGTAGGACCTGAGTCTATTATTTAATAATCAATTTACCATAAAACAATTACTAAGTGCTGCCATAATCTGAAACCTCCTTGGTCAACACTATCTAGCTACCTTTCCCCAAGTCTTTTAGCAAGCTACCATGTCCAATGGACTATTTGATTCACGTTTTGACTTTGCCCGGATTTATCTCATTGGAGGTAACTCAAGTAGAAATAGCCTTAACAAATGTCTGGTTACTCCGAAAAATAGTGGGTCCATGGTTTTGAGACATCTAGTTGAATAGTGTAAATGGTGGCACCCACAGATGAGAGGGGGCTCCCAGAGGTGGCCTTGTTCAGGCCATTGAAAGGAGAGGGTGACTCACCTGGGCAGTGGAAAGATGGCATCTGTACCTAGGGGTAGTTAGAGACCCCTTTTATAGGGGGCCTAACAGGGTGAGCAAATTCCACAGCTTGCCCGGAAAGTTAGGATCTTTAGCACAAACTTCTCAGGGGCTGAGGGATGGATGGGGCTGGCTAGATCTTTTGCATCTTTGTCTTAGGAGGAGAGGAGCAGGAGGAGAAGGGGAAAGGGTTCATGTGTGGCTGTGTTAGGCCTCCCAACACTGGTACTGATAAATCTTGACATGTTTGGGGATGGATTCCCCACTTCCCTGTAGTGGCTGTGTGTCTTTAGGTTCAACTGAGCTGCTAGAACTCACAGAAGAATAAGCAACAGAATTTCCCAGTAGTTAAATATTTAAATGCATTCATTAATTTATGAAAATTTCAAACCTTGTATGTATAGAATTTTGTCAGCAGGTACATTTGTAGTTTATTAATATAAAGAATTTGGATTAGTGCTTCTCAACTAGCAGGCAACTGTGTAATATTGTGCCAAGAGTGTGCCACAAGTGTTCTTCCTTCAGCCCTTATAACAGCCTTGTGGGACCCAGAGTCACCATAGTTCCTGGGCCAGGGGCCTCATGCTTACAGAATCTTTATCCATTTATCCAAATGCCATAAGACTTTATTTTCTAAGTTTGCACAATTTGAAAAACTTTGGGAAACCTCACTGTGTCCTATAAGCTTCTTAATGCACCTGACCTATCTGTCCTTGACCTTGCATTATGCTGGACCTAAGGCAAGATGCATGCTACCTTTCATGACCCAAAATAACTCTCAGAAGCACTGGGCTAAGCCTATAGTCACTCATTCCAACTATACGCAAGCAGCAGTGACAAAATTGTGTCTGATGACAACGAAGTGAAGTCTAGACTTCACACTGAGACTCACATACTCATCTGGATAGAGGAGTTGAATCAGACCCCGTTTACGCCTTAGTATTCCATGCATTTCAAAATCACCTCAACTTGCTCTATGTCTGGCAGAAATGACTGGATGAAAATTCCTGCTGTAAGTAGACAACTTTGGTTTATTTTGACTCATGAATAATCGATAAACAATTTAGAAAAATATACAAAGTATGGAGAGGTAATGTTCACCTAAACTTGAGGTCAATTTAGTGTCAAATCTCAGGTTTAATGATCCACTGGGAACAAGATCACTTGTTAAATCTTCCCAGAGATGATAGTCAATGAGGGCCAGTGAGGGGAAATAGTGGGACAGTGCAGAGTAGTCAGGCGACAGCGTGGTGAACATGCCCTTTTGGCAGGCTCCAGTGCCCTTGACAGAGAGTAGAAGGCCCACAGACCAATCACAAAAGACCTCCCTCCTTTCACAATTGTCACCTCCCTCCCTTACACGGAAGCTCCGGACATCTGGCGTTCATTTGCTAGAGAGGCCACAGGTATGAGGAACAGAGGGTGGGCGGGCACACAGAAGCTACCCCACCTTAGCCATTTTATGCCAATCTTTACCCACCTGCTCTCTTCAGTTCAGGCTGAAGGGTTGCACCCAGTCATATAGATCAGAGCTATCAGTTCTCTTCCTCAGCTTGTTTGACAGAACCTATCCTGTCTCTGAAATTAGGGGTCACTGACCCAGAACACAGAGTCACTGACGATAGACCTGCTACCAGGAACCCTGGCTCAGCAGTTTGGTGGCATATTGCCTGGAGGAAGAGGCGGTGTTAATTTAAAAGTAAAGATTTGTATACTATAAAGCTCTAAAGTTACAGAGGGCATTTTCCTAGGTCTTTTTTTGTAAATTATAATTTCAAATTACATTTCTTTATTAAATCATGACTGTGTATATTATGTGTTTATGGAATGCAATGTGCTGAATTGATAAACAATGTAGAATGCTTACATTGAACTCATTCATGCAACCATCACCTCACTTGCTTATTTGATGTGGTAAAACATTTATACTCTACTCTTAATAGTTTTGAATGTTCTATTGTATTATGCACATTATGTGAGGTCCCACCGAATACCCTCCCTCCTCCTGGCCTTCACCCTTCCCACCCTCCCCCTCTCCTTCCCTCTTTCTTTATGGACTATAGTTATGTTTTATCATTTGTATAAGTGTGTAGATGATTATATGTTGGTTTCCTAGTGGTATTGACTATATTGGGTACTTTTTCTTCCATTCTTGAGAGACTTTACTAAGAATATGTTCTAGCCCCATCCAGGTAAACATAAAAGATGTAAAGTCTCCAACTTTTTTTATGGCTGCATAGTATTGCATGGTATACATATACCACAATTTGTTAATCTGCTTATCAGTTGATGGGCACTAGGACTGCTTCCATGACTTGACAATTACGAATTGGGCTGCAATAAACATTCTGGTACAAGTGTCTTTGTGGTAAAATTATTTTTGATCATCTGGGTATATACTTAGTAGAAGAATTGCAGGATTGAGCTGTAAATCTGTTTTTAGTTCCTTGAGTATTCTCCAAACTTCATTCCAAAGGGCCATATTAGTTTGCATTCCCACCAGCAGTGTAGACGTGTTCCCTTCTCTTCACATCCACGCCAACATGTGTAGTTTTGGGATTTTGTGGTATGGGCTAATCTTACTGGAGTTAGATGATATCTCAAAGTGGTTTTGATTTGCATTTCTCTGATGATTAAAGATAATGAGCATTTTTTTCATGTGTTTGTAGGCCGTGCTCCTGTCTTCTTCAGAGAAGCTTCTGTTCAAGTCTCCTGCCCACAATTCCTAGGTCTTTAAAGGTAACAACATATAGGAATTTTTCTGTGGTTGAAGTCTATGTTGTAAGATGACAGTTGACACTTAAAAGCAATTTCTCAGGAAGTGTTCATGAATATTTATTCTAAATAATACTGGGGTACATTTTGAAAGAGAATGAAAAGAAAAATATTATGTTGGATGGTCACACGAGTGGCTGAAACCACAGGAGGCAAATAAATGCTTTAAAAATAATCCTTTGCATCACATTAATCCTGTTGACCATGCATATAGAATGTGCATATGTAGGACATGTGAAAATAATCTACCTATATCATATGTAAGATATATGTGCACATACACACACTTAACTTACATACATATAATACGTGTACGTGCATGTATACACTGTGATAGTTGACTTTTTTATGTCAATTGAACTGTGCTAAGGGATGTTCAGATAGCTGGTAAAACATCATTCACGGGAACCTAGAAACCCATATACTTAGAGCCAACTGATTTTTGAAAAAGGTATCTGCCATACACATTCATTGGGAAAAGGAAGGTCTCTTTAATAAATGGTGCTGGGGAAAATAGATACCATTTCCAGAAGAACAAAACAAGATGCCTATCCCTCCCTATATACAAAAATCAGCTCAAAATGGATTAAACCCTTAAATGTTAAGACCTGAAACTATGAAACTACTAGAAGAAAACACAGAAGAAACACTTCAGGATATCATGCTATGCAAAGATTTTTATCTCAAAAGTATAGGCAACAGAATAAAAAATACACAACCGGGATTATATCACACTAAGAAGCTTCTCCCCAGAAAAGGAAACAAGACACACAGTGAAGAGACAACCAGAAGAATGGGAGAAAATACTTGCAAACTATTCATCCCACAAGGGATTAATCTCCTGAATATATGAGGAATTCAAATGACTCAATGGCAAAAAATAATAATTCTATTTTAAAAATGAGTAAGGGTTGTCAATAGACATTTCTCGAAAGAAGATATACGAATAGCCAACAAGCATCACAAAAAGATGATGCCCAACATCACTAACCATCAGGGAAATGCGAATCAAAACCACAATGAAACATCAGCTGATTTCCATTAGTGTGGCTATTATCAAAGTGTGGCTATTATCAAAGTGACAAAAAGTAACAGATGCTGCTCTGGATACGGAGAAAGAGGAACTCTTTTCCTGTTGGTGGGAATATAAATCAGTCTAGCCATTATGGAAAACGACATGGCGGCTCCCCCAAAAGCCAAAGACAGAATTATATTATAGTCTAGCAATCCCACTACTACCCAGTTTTGAGGCAGACTGTGTTATGGTCCATTATTTCACTTCCAAGAAACACAGTCAACAGCATCCTTTATGATTCACCCTGGCAAGTTTCAACTTGCGTGGCTAATGGCTGTTGCCAGGAGGGCTTCGTTTATTTCTGCCCCTACGGATTTTGTGTTTCTTTTTTTGTGTGTATCTCAAAACTTTCATAATGACCTACATATATCCAAAGTAAAAGAAATCAGTATGTCAAATAAATTTCTGCCTTCCTTCTGCCTTTCTGTTTATTGTGCATTATTTACAACAGCCAGGATATGTAATCAAGCTAAATGTCCACCAAGAGATGAAAAGGCACAGAAAAGGTGGTATACATACACAATGGAATACTATTTAGCCATAAAAAAGAATGAAATCCTATCATTTGTGATATCACAGATGAATCTGAAAGATATAATATTAAGTGCAACAAACCAGGGACAGAAAGATAAATACCACATGTTCTCTTTCATATGTGGAATCTAGGAAAGCTGATCTCATAAAAGCAGAGAGTAGAATAGTAGTTACTAGAGGCTGAGACAGGTGGGTGAACTAGCCAGAGGTTGGTTCAGGGATACAAAAGTACAGAAACGTAGGAGGTACTCCAGGGTAACTTTGACTTACATCAATTTGTTGTATGTTTTCTAACGCCTCTTCTAAGTGGATTTGTAATGTTTCCAATTCAAATAAATGATGTTTTTGAGGTGTTGGATAGGCTAATTACCGCAATTGATCATTATACATGGACCCCATAAATAGGTAAGTCCATTATGTATCTGTTAAAAATAATGAAAGCAAAACCCCTCTACTTCTGGGTATATCTGTGTGGGTGTTTCTAGGAGGGGTAAATATGGATTGGTAGACTGAGCAAAGAATACTTGCTCTGGCCAATATGGTTAGCATCACGTCATCCACTGAAGGTCTGCATAGAACAAAAAGGCAGAGGAAAGGAGAATTCACACTCCCCATTCGAGTTGGGACATCCATCTCCTCCTCCCTTGGACATCAGTGCTCCGGTTCCCAGGCACTCAGACTGGTACTGGAAGTTGCATCATCAGTGTCCCTGATTTTCAGGCCTTTGAACTCAGACTGAAGCATTAGGGGCTTTCCTAGTTCTCCTGCTTCAGACAGCAGATCACAGAACTTCTTGGCCTCCATAATCATGAGAGATGTGAGCTAATTTCTTATAATACCTCTCTCTCTCTCTCTTTCTCTCCACATATATATGGTACTTATATGTATATGTATATATGATATACATTATGATACTTCATACATACCAATAACAAAAAATGAATACAAGTCATGTTGAGTGCCTCTTGTAATTGCAGAAGTCAAATGTGACTTGAATGTTACAAATTTAATACAGTTTTTTCCTTTCTAAAAGTGTGTATACATTTTTTTAACCCTCTGTGTATATATGCATCTTATTGGCTCTGTTTCTCTGAAGAACCGTAACTAATAAATACATGTATATGCAGATGATACACACACACAAAATCTGTGGTCATTTCCTCTACAAGAGGAAGAAAGTCATAGAAATAAGCCCTTTAACTTCTGTCTAAACATACTGTATATTTGAAAATGTGCTATGAATTAATGTGAGTCAATGTTACCCTACAGTGCCATAGAACACTAAAACTTATTCCTTCTATCTTGCTGTGTATTTATGCACAGATGATTCACGCAACCCTAAAAAATGACAAGGGGCTTCCTCTGGAAAAAAAAAAAAAAAGACCAGCAAACTTAAAAGAAAATAATGCAAAAATAAGAAAGAAATTCAAATGCATTAATACTTCAAGGAAATGTTAAAATAGAAATTTACTTAAAAGAAAAATGACATCAGTGAATTATAAATGCTTGTGGTTATTTGACTTTTTTTTTTGAGACAGAGTCTTTATCACCCTTAGTAGAGTGCCATGGCACCATAGCTCACAACAACCTCAAACTCTTTGGCTCAAACAATCCTCTTGCCTCAGCCTCCTGAGAAGCTGGGACTACAGGTGCCCACCACAATGCCCAGCTATTTTTAGAGACAGAGTCTCAATCAGGTTCAGGCTGGTCTCAAGCTGCAGAGTTTAAGCAATCCACCTGCCTTGGGCTCCTAGGGTGCTAGGATTACAGGTGTGAGCCCCTGTGCCTGACACATGGTTTTGATGACAACCAGGATTGTTCTATGATCAAATATCCCTGCACTCCATGTGACCCTAATGTTTCCCAGGGTCTCCATGAATGCCATATAACAGCAAAATGACTTACTTTGGATACAATTTGAGAAGGTAATTCAGACTCCTGAAAAGAGTTCCCCTTTTCTATAGTCAGGCAAACTCTGAGTGAAAAGTGTTTGGGTCATCACTTGGTGTAAGCGGTCAGCTCAACATGTCAGCGTCTCCTGCTAAAGTGCCACGTCTCATGCATGAAGAACACACAAAATGAATAGACACCAAACAGCAGTAAAACACTGGTGAGTGCCTTATTTTTGACTGTCAAGTAGAAACATGAAAGATATGGCAGAGAATTTTAGCAATCAACTACCAGAGGTGCTTCTCATAAGAGAACAATTCAGCCAAAGGACAGCACATGATATCTACCTTCAGGGTAAGAGCTGTCACTCCAGGAGCACTTCTGACATTCCCTTGAAATTCCAAGTTGTACTTACACTCATGGTGGAGGAAGGTTCATTAAGGTTTGTGATTAGAGAAGCGACTTCTCATGTGAAGGCATTTTGGCTGAATGGAACATCCCAACCCTTCTTTTCTCCTCTTGTGGGAATTGCACCAGTGTCCTCAAGTTCCTGGATTTCTGATGGCTCTAATAGCATTGCCTCAAAGAAGCCCTCTTTTTCTCCTGCCAATGGGAATGACTTTCCCTGTGGCTATTCAATCTTCATCAACACTTTGGGCATTTTGGGATAAACTTCTGTCCAGTAGCCCATGAGTCTCACTAGCCCAGAAGTGTGCACGGCGGAGCAGTAAGACCATGGGAGACTCAGAGAACCCCCATCCCAATCATTCAAAACACTCAGCAAGCCTCCTTCTTTATCAGTTACCGCATCACCCTTTTTACTTTACGGATGCTTCCAGTATTGACCCTGTTGTTCCAAATCCTATTCCTGAAAGCTCTCTGACATGGTACATAATTTCTTCCATTTGTTGGGTGAGTGTGCATTGCAGAAACCCACATATGCAACTGTGGGAAATGAACAGGAAAATGATATCACAAAGCAAAGGAAGTAAGTCTGCTGTAAACCACAAGTCAATACAGAAGCATCAGCCAACCATTTATGACCGGTCATTAGTTTTTGTCTCCAGGTGGAGCATGTAAGATGTGGAAAGGATAAGAGTCTTGTCTGTGCATCAGGTCACTTTGGCTGAGATTTCTTTGGGCAGGAAAAAACTCATTTTTTAAGATGAGAAATAGCCTCTTTTTCTGTTTAGTTTTCTTTAGGTAGTCTCTCTGCGATTCTTTACATAATTAGAAACCATGTTTACCATGGCCCCATGGAATTGCTCATATGGATGACAACAAGAGCTCTCTCAAATACCTAAGAGCTACTTAGAAAGGTGTCTGATGGAGGTAATATGTGCTGTCTTAGTCCAGTCAGGGTGCTTCAAAATACCATACTAAAATACCATAGATTGGGTAGCTTTTAAATAACAGAAATTTATTTTTCACAGTCTAGAGGCTGTGAAGTCCAAAACAAGGCCCAAGGTTTGGTATCTGGTGAGAGCTGGGTTCCTCACAGACAGCTGCCTTCTCACTCTACCCTCACATGGAATGGGGGATCTCTCGGGAGCATCTTTCATAAGGACACTAATCTCCTTCATAAGAGTTATACCCCCGTGATCTAATCACCTTCCAAAGGCCTCCTGTTTGAACATCATCACCTTGAGGGACAAGAATTTCACTGTATAAGTTTCAGATCATAGCGTGTGTTGTGCTGACTCTGCATTTGATGAATTTCTGGAGTTGATGAAGGAGAATGGATATAGAGAGACAGGGACATAGGACAGTTGATCTCCCGCACACAAAAACACACCCATGTGTGCACACATACAAACACACATATGTTCACATTCTCATCAGTCCCCAGAATCCTTCGGGGTCATCTTTGCAGTTTCACACTCAGAACACGGACTAAAAAGAGTCTCTGGGGACCTGGGGGCTGTCAATGGGGTAACACGCTCCCGTGTAGAAACATGCCTTTCTCATTATCTGACTATCACAGCCTTGAAACTTATTTTAGATGCTACCATGGCAAACATTTTAATTTAAACAATCTGTTGTATCTGGCAGCAGCGAGGATAACAAAGAAAGGACTGACTGCATGGTCTCTAATCAACAACTTGGATCACCAAGTAATTATGCAGAAATAATCCCCAGGAAACTGGAGGAACACCTGAAGGGCAAATCTGATAATGAAGGACTGAGTGGAGAAGCTAAAGGAGCCACAGGTGCACTGGCGGGTGCACTGGCGGGTGCACTGGCGTGGGGAGGTTTGCAGCTTGGGGAGTCATAGCTCTCTGTCGAGCCTGGGAGCTGCTGTCTCACCTGCACGTCCCTCTCGCTTGCTTGTTAATCCAGGTACTCCTCTTAAATATTCATATGTCTTGCTAATATTTTACATCAGTCTTATCTGTCCTCTTCCCTCTGGTAATGCTCCCTGCTCTGATCTAAGGGAAAAACCACAAGGAAGGTCTGCTCCTAAACTCACAGATTCATTACCCAGCTCCTCTCCTCAAAACCTGGTCGAGGTACCCAGGGATGTCTAGACTAATGGATACTTGTCAAAAGTTGGCACTACAATTATAAAATTGTGCTTAAAAATGTCTCCTATACAGGGAGCTCAGGGCTTGGTATTTGTCAGAGCACTGAGAGGATGGTGGGTCTTGATTATGACTGTGTGCAGAAGGTCATGGGATGAGGGGCCTTTGCTGTGGCCCCACTGTGACGGGAAGAGAACTGTAGAGTGTGGCTCTGTGGCTTCATGGATGGGGCTCTCGTGGAGGTTGCAGCCAAAGAGATCTGAGTTGGAATGTTTCCTCTTTTATTTTCTAGCTCCCTTGGGTAAACGATTCAACTCATCTAGACTCCGTTTCCTTATTCTCAAAATGGGAATAAGAAAACCTATCCTGGCCTGGCTCATGCCTGTAATTGTAGCACTGTAAAGGGACAGAGGTGGGAAGATTGCTTGAGCTCAGGAGTTCGAGACCAGCCTGAGCAAGAGTGAGACCCTGTGTCTACTAAGAACAGAGAAATCAGCCAGGTATCATGGTGGGCACCTGTAGTCCCAGCTGCTCACAGGAGGCTGAGACAGGAGCGAGGCTGAGGCAGGAGCTAGGCTGATGCCATGGCACTGTAGTCTGGGCAACAGAGTGAGGACTCAGTAGGAAGAAAAAAAAAAAGAAAGGAAAGAAAGGAAGGAAGATGGAAGGAAGGAAGGAAGGGAGGGAAAAAGGGAGGGAGGGAGGAAGGAAAGAAAGAAAGAAAAGAAAGAAAGAACCTATCTTCTTAATATCTAAATTCTAGTAGCTGCTCTCCTGGTGACCCATGTATGGATACAGTTCTTTATGGGACAGCAATCAACTCAGGGCTGTGCATTTTTGCTAAGTTGATCTAGTCCGAGAGAAGCCAGGAAATTTTGATGGACAATACAAATAAAAGAGCACATAGCCTTGGGGGTTCCTCGCAGTCATCGTGCTGGCATGCGTGAAGTCAGTCTGAAGAGAGAGCAGAGCCAACACCAGAGAAATGGAGCTGTAGCTCTAAAGACAATGTGGCCTCTGGGTTCCCCCTTGGCATTCATTTTAGATGATCAGATCTTTTCAGAAAAAAAAGAAGAAAAAGAGTTGAATGGTCTACAATCAAGACCATTAATGACACACTGATTCCACATGGGACTCAGTCCTCTGGGGGCAAATACCCAGAGCACCTGAGGCCATGTTGGGTCCAGGTCCTAACAGAACCACTGAGTGTCTTTTTACCTGGGTCAGGAGGGGCTGTGGGAAGAGACAGAGATCCAGCCAAAGTGGAGAGGACACTTTCCTCTCTTTTTATGAGAGTCAAGCCTTGTCTACCATACCAACTTGGATGCTTGTCATCTTTCCCACCTTCATGGGGAGATCTTTCAGGAGATGAAGCCCACAAATTATAACAACCATCTGAGAGGTGGGGGGGAGACAATTCCTGTTTACATCCTCTGAGCATCTGCATCTGGTCCTATTTCAGATCGTATCCTTGCATCTTCAAGATTATAAGCAAAGGAGTCTCAGTTTTGCTTTAATTAGCTTGAGTTAGGTTTCTGTCAAACCCAAGGTCTTCTAGCAGAACACTTCTAACCTAAAGTGTTCTGATGAATGTATTATTCATCAGAATGTATTATTTTCAAGATGGCTATGTGTAAAGGCAAATATATCCCTTAATATGACTAACAGGAGTCCCCAGGCACAGTGAGCTTATCACACTGGTTGCCCGATTGTGTTGTGTGGGGCCCAAAGGAATGTGGCTGCAGGTGCCCGCCCTGCACACTAAACAGCTCTCTGTCTTCTGTTTTATGTATTTGGCTTCTGCATGAGATGCTATTTGAAGAAAGAAATCCGTGGCTAACAGTATTGGGAAATCACTAGCTTTGTCAGATTTAACAGAAGAGAGCAGGGCAGGAAGTTAATGCACACAAAGCAGTCTGTTTCCCAGGGACCCAGAAGAACCTTCTGCTGAGAGGCCTGGAAAAGGCGGTGCAGTGTGGGCAGTGGCCACAGGAGGGCAGGCTAGAGACACAGGAGGTTTACACCCTGGTTACCAAAAGGAAAATTTCCTCTTTCCAGATGTTACCAAAGGCTGGCACAGGTTGTCAGCCCTAGTCATTTTTTTTTCTTAATTTTATTATTATGTATTAGTCCTCGCTCTCTATGGTGACTGTCTGAATTCAACTGTGGTGAGAGCAGACACGGGAGCTTTTTCCACTGCCTTCGCTGCCAGTCAATGTGCCTCTTGGCATGCGTCGGTCAACTGTCAATTTGTGTGTGTGTTGTTTGTTTTCATGAAAATGATCACCGTGGAGAAAGAAGGGCAAATGCCTCCGAACCTGGATGTTGCTCTTTGCAAATTACTCACCTAAGCCCATTTCCATCTACGATGCATATTTGATAATTAACCACTCTGGGCGCTTCTAAAAATGGGGAACACAAATCGATCTCTCAGCTGTTCTAACCTAAGATCCAAATATTCACGCTGCTGCCAAGGTTTTTAGACTTCCTATAAATCCAGGCAACATTTTTCCTGGATGTTCTTCACAGCCTTGGAAACTAGAATTCAGCTGGAATGATTTCTACATAAGTGAATAAAAGTCTGTGATGTGAACACTAAACTCCCAGTCACCTGGCGCTCCCTGTGTCACAAGGTCTCCTAGCAGAACAAACATTCTGGATCCAACCACTGACAGGAGTACAGCACTCTCTCCATTTCCCTTGGCCCCCAGACATCACCATTAGTCATTTCCTCGCTGAGACCATTTGCTGAAATGCTCTGCTGCTTCAAAGTTGAATCAGTTCTTGCTGCCTAATAGGCCATCTTATGATCTGGTTTTCTTTTCCAAGGCTTTTGATGTTCCTTCTTCTCTAAAATCATTTGCTCTCTGCCAAAGGATACTATTTTGAATATCTGTAAGAGCATTCTAGAAGTGAATTAGGATTCTAAAATTGGCTACATCAAAATAAAAGCTGATAAAAAAAAAACAACGCAAATGAGCCTAATTCAAAGGACTCCAGCCAAAGAAGAGAGGCAAAAATCAACTGAACTTCTAGATTTTGCAAAGAGGACCACCTGCTTCACTATCACTTGGTTTGCTGGTTAAATATGCAAATTTCTGAGCCCAGCATCCAACTTTCTAAATCAGAATCTCAAGGAGGAGGGTCGAGCTTTCTGCACTCTGAATACTCTCGGCTCCTACTTGCTGAACCTACTTTATTTATAGATTTATCCCCCCTGGATACATCCTCTCACCAAGCAGGCCGAGAACAAGACTTTGGACATTTCTTAGCCTCATACTGCTCTGTGGCCATGCCCTAGATCAGTGGTTCTCAGCCTTCCTAATGCTGCGCTCCCTTAATACAGTTCCTGTGGGTCGCGGCCCACAGGTTGAGAACCGCTGCCCTAGATGTTCAGAAATCCTATTACTCAAAGGCCACAAGGGGGACCAAGCAAGAAGGTCTGGATGAGACCTTAGCTCAAATCCATCTCCACTCTTGAAAAGACCATGCATGGAACATCCCTCTTGCTCACAGGGCCCAGGTATCAGAGCACTATGCCCGTGGGGAAACAGCAGCATAGCTCTGTGTGTGTAGGGGAGCCTGGAGGGCACCTCCCTCAATCACTGTGGATTCCTACAAGTTATCCTTCCCTGTGAATTTTTCTGTTACCCGGCATCACTCTCAACCTCTTCCCACATGGTTGCTGAATCCTTAGATACCTGATTAGAATTCATGCATCCAATGCTGAGTACAGTTACGCTCCAAAAAACTTTTCGGAAAAGATTTTGTGTGTGTGTGTGTGGTTTGCTTTGGGGAAGTATTTCTTTGCCTAATAAAATTGTAGAAGTATGTCTTTGCTCAAGATCCTATAAAATCTTGAGTTTATAAAGAGTCTAACATTTATAACCAGCAGTTAACCTGCATAGCACGGGGGACCTTGTTGGAGTGTCTAAGGCCCAAGTGAGAGGACTCTTGTTCACGGGAACTGTAAATGCCTTATCCGTGGGGAAGGCTTTTTCTCTTTCAGTTAAAGGACAATTTATGAGATCATCTAAATTCCTTTTTAAATTAAGCTCTGTGTTCACCAAAGAAACACTCTGATTATGATCTTCCTTATATAACTTAGCAACGGTGAGGAAAAGCTGTGTGTTTGCCTCTTGCCTTCTGGAGAAACTTGTATCTTCATTTCTAGCCAACCCCGTTGTAGTCTTCCTTTTAGTTCAGAAATTCCTCTCTGGTCTGTTTAAGAAGAGTAACAGACAGCACTAAAACTTCTGGGCTACCACTAATTTCTCTTTTCTGAGAGTCTGCTTCCGACTCTTCAATGGCTGTGAATTAGAATTACAGAAGGAAAGAGATAAAAACTAATCAAACCTGCACCATTCTCAGAAGCTGCATAATGAGGTGTTACCTAACACATTCCCCACAACCTGCCTTCCCCCAGAACTATTCTACCTGCAAAGAATTCCTTCTTTATGGGCTGCACGACCTCAGAGAACAAATACGGGGTGTTGGGGGGGGGGGTGTTTGAACAACAACTGAAAGCCCCAGTGTGCATTTTTATTTATCTAACTCAAGATTTGCCATGAAGTTTAAGTATCTAGTTAAATTTCAAAAGCCTGTGATTAATATCTGAACTGCGGATGAGATATTTTTCTGATCCCAGTCGTCGCCGGGCGAGAGCATGTTAAAGGCTAAAGCAGCAAGGGTTTCAGTTTGCCAAGGACCAAGCTTACAGCACAGGAGAGGGAGGCAGGAAGAGGGAAAGGGTGGAGTTTGAGCAGCTGGATGATAAGCAAAGAACCCTTTTGTTCTCACACTACGGAATCAAAGGCATTTCAGCTCACTTCCCACACCTGAGATGTTTGTCACTCAGCCACTTCCTTCTCTCTGAAGTGGATTTAGACAGTCATTTTTGCTGTCCTGAAATTCATATCCTATTCTTTTCCCAGACCACATCCAGGCTTCTCTCCGTTCGCCCTCCGTAGAAACACCTTATCTCAGGCAGGATCAGCAGTTTCCAAGTGTAGAGCCTCACCCAGCAGAGAGAGGACAGTTAAACGGGGAGGGGTCTCTTTCCAAGGAAATTGTAAAGACCTTTTAAAATACAGAGTCTGTTTTACCAGGTTCCTGATTCTAGCCCCCTCTCCCTCCAAAAGCAAATTACCTTACAAGAAATGTCAACCCTGTGGATCTTCATTTAAACTGAACATGTCAATGGAAGCCTCAAATCAGTGAGACGCTTACCTGAAATTCCCCTCACTACATTCCACTCACCCAAGCCCAGGGCAAGCTGTGACTTGGCATAGTTTTCCTTGGGGTTTTGAAAAGCAGAAAGCTGGTATTTAACTTTGTGGTTTGTTAAGGTTTAAATTTCTGTTGCTATTGCAGCTGTCTTAGCAGTGCTAATCCCAAAGCAAAGATTAATGAAAAAAAAAATTTCTTGCTCATTTTGAAAGTGTTAGAGAAAAAAATTTAAAAAAAAAAAAAACAAAAACTTTGACTCCTTAAATGCTCCAGGAAATGATGTCATCCAGTTCAAACAAACAGCATTTTTCCGCAGAGCTGCTGGTCAAAGGCACATGCTGTTCTAAGTGCCTGGAACTCACCAGGTGGGTGTTAGATAGGGGACAAGTCATTGGTAAATTAAAGCAAGGAGAAAGGTTCAAGGAATTTGGGGGATGGAAGAGCTCCTGAGTCATTTCCTACTTCATGCCCTTAACCTCGAATATTTACATTAGTAAACTTTCCCTGATTAACACCTGTTATTTGAGTTTTCAAATATTTTTTAGAGGGAGAGATCTGCCATTCAGATTAAAGAAAATCGGCAAACTGTCACCTCTCAGGGTGAGCTCTAGGGAGGGCTGAAAATACCTGCTTCCTGTCTGTGGGCAAATCCTAGATCTGGGATAGATCAAAAACGAATAGAGCACATGTAAGAAGATGAGAAAACAAACATCTAGAGAAATGATACTGAATTATAAGAGGATGCAAATGTAATTCCAAAGGGTCAGTGAAAACACTTGTCTTTGAAAAATAAAGAAACCAGAAAGAAAAAAAAAATTGAACATGACATTCACTTAATGTCATTAAGAGAAGCAGGACTGCATGGCGGGGATGACAGAGGAGCAGGAAATTACAAGGAGAAAATTCATTAAGTTGAAGACAGATAAAAAGGAAGCGTACTTAAATTAAAAAATACAACAACGCTTCTGCATTAATATGTGAATCGGAGGCATTAATGGATGGAACTGACAGAGCACAAAACGAATTGGCCCCGTGGAGTATCACCTTAAGTACCTCCCCAAATATCAAGTCAAATATAAAGGAGTTTAAATTATTGGGAGTGAGATGGATGATCGACATGGAGGGCCAGGGAAAGTGAGTCATAAAATCACAGATGTTCCAGAAAAAGATGTGTGACTGACAGGAATAAAAGAGGAACCAAAGATTTAATAAAACAAGATAAATATCAAGAAAGGTCAAAGAGGAGTAGGATAAAACAAAATAGCAGAAGAAAAAGCAAGCAAATTAGTTAAGACAGTAAGGAGAGTAAACAGGAAAAGATTCCTTTCTAAAGGGCAAATACCCAGAATAAACATACAGCTACCTGGACCATTCTAATGTATAAATCAAAATCCCGAAGACATAGTAAATATAAAAATATAAATAAGGAGTATTAGGCAAAAGTCAAACGTAAAAGAGACTGGGCTTATTGTATTTCCCGCCACATAAAGTCAACTTGTAATTACAATAAGACATAGAATCTTTTCATAAATTGATAAAAGTTACAATCAACATCAAAACAAAAGCAAAAAGAACATTTACGTGCCCAAAGATACAGCATCCAAATATAGAAAGCAGAAATTTTAGACAATTAGAGAAGAATTTAGAAAATCCAAACACAAGTTTTTGCCAATGCTATACCAAAGAAGTAACAACCCTCTACTGACTTCTGTACTTTAGAATAGTTTCCCAACCAATAAGTACGCTGAAGCCCTAGGACCCCTAAGCCTGGGATCAGTCATGATGACAGGGGTTGCTGGTTACCTCAGCCCTAAGCAACTTTTTATGAGACGCCTCAGCAATTAAACAGAAGAAGGATATCTGACAGCATGGCGCATAATTCTTGACACCAGTGAATACTTTTCTCTGCTGTAATACACCAAGCATAATCCAAAAAATGCTCTCCTGCTTGGGCATCTCATTCAGTAGGGGCCTGACAAGAGGTCTGTGGTTACCTGTCATAGGCACAGGCCCATGTGTGCAGCTGCCAAGGAGTTCATGTGGTTGTACCCAAGGAGAAAACTGTGCAGCTAAGACTGTGGCTGAAAGTTAAGGAAAATGAGCAGGAGTATGCCTCAGATGCAGTCTTCAGTCTCTGTTATTATATGTTTTGGACATTTCATGTCTTTGAGGTCCATATGCCTTTCAAGCCAGTGGCTAGCAGCAACATGGCCGTTCTAAACAGGCACATATGAACTGCAAATTAGAGCTTTATTGTTGTTTGCAGTATGGATAGAAAACTTGAATGACATATAAACACATTTGCTTTATCATAATTTATTTCAAGAACAAATAAGAATCCATTTGTCTGGGAGCTAATACAAAGAACTCTTACTTTCATTAAATATAATTATAACTGTTGTAAAATTTTGGTTACTTTGAAAACTTTAGATTTGTTTTACCTATTTGCATAAACAAAGTTCATTGGTCAATTGTAAGGGTAACTTATTTGAAGAAAATATCCTTTTAAAGTCTGGGTTAGAATTGTATGCACAGGTAATCAGAGAACAAAAGCCAAGTAAGTTCAAATGCTCATTAAAAATATTTTGGGGCTTAGCACCTGTGGCTCAAGTGGCTAAGGCGCCAGCCACATACACCTAAGGTGGTGGGTTCGAATCCAGCCCGGGCTGCCCTCCAAAACAATAATGACAGATGCAACCAAAAAATAGCCAGGCATTGTGGCAGGCACCTGTGGTCCCAGCTACTTGGGAGGCTTGAGGCAGGAGACTTGCTTGAGCCCAGGAGTTGGAGGTTGCTATGAGCTGTGATGCCACAGCACTCTACCCAGGGGGATAGCTTGAGGCTCTGTCTCAAAAAAAAAAAAAAAAAAAAAAACATTTTGGAAATATTTTAAGTTTAGAAATATTATACCAAATCAGCATTTATTTTATTTTGCAATCTTGATATTCTATCTTAATTATCAAAAATATATAAGATAGAACCATTTGTTTCACCAAGACACACACACATATATATACATATATATGTTATACTAAATATATATATATATACACACACACACACAATAAGATTTGAATATTTCTCCCCTCCAAAACTCACCTGAAATTTAACCCCTGATGAGATAATATTAAGAGATGGGGTCTTTAAGAGGTGATTGAGTCATGAGAACTCTGCCTTCATGACCAATCCTTTTATGGATTAATGGATTAATTTACTTATGGATTTTCGTAGAAGTGAGACTAGTGGCTTTGGAGGAGAGACTGAGCATGTTAGCACGCTCAGCCCCCTTGCCATGTGATGCCCTGTGACATCTTGGAATGCTCCAGAGAGTCTCCACCAACAAGAAGACTCTCACCAGATGTGGCCCATTGACCTTGCACTTTTCACCTTCAACAACTGTAATAAATACATTCCTTTTGTTTACTAATCATTCTGTTTCAGATACCCTGTTACAAGCATTGGAAAATGGACCATACATGGTATATACCTAACCCCCAGAGTCCCTCAAGTTTACCCTAGTACACCATAGAAATGTTTTTCTTTCCAGAGTGCCATTATATGAGAAGATAGGGAATCACTATCCTAAAGAATAATGCTTCTTTAGAAATATGTTTCTTTATGACAACAATCGATAGCTAAAATCACATATGTTATTAACTTGGTTATTGATAATTACACCTCCAACCCTATGAGAACAGACAGTCAGCCACTGGAGGAACCTTGCCTGTATGGTTCATTGCTGGGAGCAGAGGGCCCACAGCATTGCCACCCATGTATTAAATGGAAAGCTCTTTTTGTTTCATAGACTGGAGTTGTTCTTCTATGCAGGAAAGGTTATTTCTCTTATAGTTTTGATTATTCCTTCTATTTTAATCATTTATATTTCTTCCCTTAGAACAAACAGAATTCTAACCATGGGCCACCAGCTCCTTCCTCCACGAGTATAATCTCCTTTCACTATTTTCAACATAGTGGAACACCTGTGAATGTTCCACTACCGACGCACTTTCTTATAGGCCCACAATCTTGCTCTTTACTTCTTCAAATGCGTACACTATAGTTTTTCCATTGGGCTTGAAATGTCTTTATCTTCTTCATTTTCTTCGAAAATAAATAAATATCTTTGCCCTGATCTCATCTTTTGAAGTCATTTTCTCTTTATCGCTCCTTATTTTCCTCTAATAGTTGCCATGCACGCTTGCTTTTTTTGAGGACACTAAACATGTATCACTTCAATACAGCATTTCTAATATAGCATACGGATTAATTTCATGAGATTTTAAATCATATATGCTTAACTCATCTCTTTGTATTTAAGGATCATGCAAACAATTCAAGAATTTAAAAACTTACTTTAACATTTTGGTAACAGACTAGTAACTTATGTCAGACTAATCCTTCAATAGAAAAAAATCATATGCTATGGATAAAACATTTTTAAAATTACTGAAAACGCTGTGGAACAACAACAAAATCAGACGGAAACTAAAGCAGAACGGAATCGTGAAAGAAGGGCATTGGCCTTGATGAGATCGTGTTTATATGGCTTTTCACCTGAGCAGATTCTCTCTCTCCAGAGTACAGGGACAGGGGAAACTAAGGCATGAAGCTTCAGTTTTCCTGGCTTAAAGGGAGAATGTTCAGGGTTCAGGGATGCCAGAGCTGCTGGAAAATATGAGGATAAGTTCCAGAAGGAGGGAAACATAAAAAGGGATCAAAAAATCTAAGCATGAGCACCCTTCAATCCCTTGGCTGAACCACTATGTACGCATATTCAAGGGAGACTTCAAAAAGTTCAGCAAAAAGCAACTGCAGAAAGACCAAAAAGAAAAAGGAAAAAAAAAAATTGAGAGATTTCATTTCCTGCCCACTTCGGAAAAGACAGAGTTTGGATTTGTTTTCAGCCAAGATTAGTACCTTTAAAATAAAAGCCAACATTTGTCAGAAGAAGATAACAGAATTGGAGGTCTAAAATGCTTCATTATATCCATGCATATGAGCTGAATTTTGCCCCCCCAAAATTCATAAGTTGAACCCCTAACCCCTCATACCTCTCAAAATGTGACTATATTTGGAGAGAGAGCATTTAGAGAAGTAATTAAGTTAGAAGAGAACATTAAGGGGGGACCCAATATAACCTGCTGATGTCCTTAGAAGTGGTAAAAAGAGGAGGTCAGAACATGGGAAATCACTGATGCAGGAATGAACGACCAAGTGAGGACACAGTGGGAAAGCAGCCGTCCTCAAACCAAGGACAGAGGCTTCAAAGGAAACCAGACTGGTTCACACCTTCATCTTGCACTTCCAGCCTCCAGAATGGTGAGAAAATAAATTTCTGTTGTTTAAGCCACCCACTCTGTGCTATTGTGTTATTGGAAGCCTTAGCAAACTAATAAAAAAATTATTCAATAACACTTCCTAGGCATGTAAAGAAACAGGAAAATGTGAGCTGTAAAAGAGGAACAAACTGTCAATTAAAACAAACCCTCAGGTCACTGATATTTTGTAATGAATAGAAAAGAACCTTAAGGGAATAATTACAATGTATTCAAGGACCTAAAAGCAATTATAGGACCATAATAAATGAACTTACGGGGAATTTCATCAATGAAATGAAAAATATAAGGCAAACAATGGAGATTCTAGAACCAGAAACTATAATATCAGAAATAAAAAAAAAAAAATCATTGGATGGGTTTAACAGCAGATTGGAGGTAGTGAAAGAAAGAGCAACTGAACTCGAAGACAGAATAATAGAAATTGTCGAATCTCAAGAAAAGGGTATAAGTAGAGGATTAGCAAGGAAAAATGTAGAGAGCTTTTGGAACCTGTTGGGTAATATAAAAATATATGTAATAAGAGATCCAGGAGAAAGAAGAAAGAGAGGATTAGAAAATTACAGACAAACACATATACATACACATATCCCTCAGCACATCATAGTCAAACTGCTCAAAAACAGAGGTAAAAAAAAATCTTAAAAGAAGTCAGAAAAAAATGGCACATTGCATAATAGGAATCAACATAGGAATGATGGTTTACATCTATCTCATCAGCCGCCATAGAGGTCAGAAGACAAATGGCACCTTCGAATTGCTTAAAGAAAAAAAAATCCGGGGTGCCACCTGTGGCTCAAGGAGTAGGGCGCTGGCCCAATATGCTGGGGGTGGTGGGTTCAAGCCCGGCCCCATCCAAAACTGCAAAAAAGAAAAAAAAAATCTGGTAGCCCAGAATTCTACACTCAAAAAATTATCCAAAAGTTAATACAAAATAAAAATTGTTATACATAATACAAAAGGAGAAGTCATTGCAGCAGACCTTAATAAGAAGAAATTCAAAAAGAAGTTCTCTAGCTGAAGGAAAATGATAACAGATGGAAACAAGTCTATATATGAGTGGATAAAAAGTTCTGGAAATGGTGAATTTGTGGATAGATATAGAAGGCTCTGTTTTTTTCTTCTCTTATTTTCTTTAAAAGGTATCTGACTTTTTATAGAATGAACTATAACACTATATTGTGGGGCCCATAATGTAAAAAACTGTCAGAAATGGTGGCAGTAAAATAAACTACACTGCTGCAAGGTTTTTACATTTCACGTGAAATAGTACCCTACTGATGTGAAGTATATTTAATAAGTTAGAAAGGCACATTTTAATTGTAAAAACTTCATGTACAAAATAACTAAAGGAGCAAAGAAATACACTGAAAACCCAGTAAAGAAACTAAAATAGAATCCCACAAAATACAGCACTTACTCCAAAAAAATCAGGAAAAGAGGCAATATTCTACGAAAGATGGGACTAGAAAATACATTTAAAAAAAAAAAAAAAACAGTGGACATAAATCCAGCCGGATGAATAATTAGCTTGAATGAAATTGAAACACTCCAATTAAAAGACAGATAGGGTAGGTGAATTCAAACTTTACAAGGACTCAATTCTTTGTTATATAGAAGGAGAATGTTAAGTATAAAGACACAGAAAAGTTGAAAATAAGGGAATAGAAAACTATATATCATAGAAACAGTAAGATAAGTAAGCTAAAGTGGCTATCCTGAGGTCAGACAAAATATAGGCTTCCAGATAAGAAATATTATCAGCAATAGGCAGAGGTATTTCAAAGTGATAAGCCAGTCAGTTCATTAGGAAAAAAACAGCCATCGTGATTATATAGGTATCTAATAACAAAAATTCAAAATACATGAAGGAAAAAACTGACAACAGTGAAGAGAGAAACAGTCAAATTCACTGTCATAAATGTAGATTTTAGCAACTCTGTCCCAGCAACTGTTAGAGCAACTTAACAAGAAACCAGTAAGGGTACAGAAGGTTTAAACAGTTTGATGAATTATCATGATCAAATTGATATTTGTATGCCAAATCATTCCGTAGCTGCAAAATGAATCTTTCTTTTAACTGTACATAGAATATTTACCAAGAAGGACCACATATGGTGAAGTAAAACAAGTGTTAATATACCCCGCAGCTTAAAAATTTACTAAGTATGTTTTCTGACCATGTAGAATTAATTCAAAAATCAATAACAAGATCCTTAAAAACATGACAAATATTTGAAAATTAACTAACACACTGCTACATATTCATTGGCCAAATAGGAAATCAAAGGAATATTATAAAACATTTCAACTGAATGATAATATAATTGCAATATCTAATATGTGGGATTTAGGTAAAAGCAGTGCATAGAAGGAAATGTATCTTTTAAAAAATAGACATTTAAATTCAACAATCCAAGCTAGCAACATAAAAAGGTAAAAAAATACAATCAAATTAAATCCAAAATGAATAAAAAGAAGAAATCAATGAAGAACATAAAGCAATAACAAAATTAAGAAAGGTAAAATTTGGTTCTCACAGTTTACTATTCGATGTTGTACTGGAAGTTTTATCATTCAACACTGCAAGAAAAAGAAATAAATGCATAAAGATTAGAAAGGAAGAGATAAACAGTTTTTATGTACAGACAACTTGATTTTGTATATGAAATATAGTAAAGTCATCTGTAATAAATATGAAAATAAATAAGAGATTAACAAGGTCACAGAATATAAAGTCAATAGAAAAAAATATTTGTCCTTCTATACACTAGATTCAAACAATGGAAAAGACAACACGTTAAAAAGACATTTCAAAATAACATCAAAATCAAAATACTTAGGAATAAATTCAAGGATACACCCATAAAATTTCTACCCTGAAAATGATAAAACATTGCTAAGAGACCAAAAAAAAAAAAAAAAAGCTATAGCATTTTCAATAGCCTGGAATGCAAAACTTGTAAGGTGTCAATTCTTCCCAAATTTCTTTATATAGTCAAAGAAATCCTGATACCAATCTCAGGGAAAAAAGAATAATTTGAGGTAGTGATTTGGAAATTAATATAGAAAGGCAAAAGACTTACAAGAGCAAAAATAATCTTGAGAAAGAGCAAAATTAGAAGACTTACTTTAATTTAAAATTTACCATCATAGGCCAGGCATGGTGACTCACACCTATAATCCTAGCACTTTAGGAGGACAAGACAGGAGGATCACTTGAGGTAAGAGTTCACTTGCCAGTCTGAGCAAGAACAAGACCCTGTCCCATAAAAATAGAAGAATTATCCAGGAATGGTGGCATGTCTGTAGTTATAGACACTTAGGAGGCTGAGGCAGCAGAATTGATCAAGCCCAGGAATTTGAGGTTGCAGCTATGATGACCTGCTCTGTAGTCCAGGAGATAGTACTAAACCCTGTCTCAAAAGAAAATTAAATCACCGTCATAACCAAAACAGGTAGATACAGTCAGAAAATATGAATGAGGATAGACTCAATTTAACAGAAGAAAATGTAGCATCCAGAAATAGGCTTATATTTGTTCAATCAATTAGTTTTGGTTTGTACAGTATTTTTAACAAATGCTACAGGAACAAGTGAATACCCAAATGGAAACAAACACACACACATAATTCCTTGATTCCTGACCCCCACCCCAACACACACAAATTAAATCAAGTTTGATTGTAGATCAAATCATAAAGGCTAAAACCACAAATCTTGGAGAAAAAAATAGAATACCTTCATGAACTGAGTATAGCTAAAGATTTCTTAGAACACAGAAATAATAATGATAAAAGCAAAATATTGATAACTAAGATTTTATGAAACTCAAAATTTTTTTCACTGGAGGACAATGTTAAGAATATGAAGAGGCAGGCCACAGACTGGAAGAAAATATTTTCAATACATGCAACTTGTACAATGAGAGAGAACTTCTACAAACAACTCAATAAATTGTTGCCAAAAGATTGGAAGGACTTGTCAAAATTGACTCTACGTGAATGGCCAATATTATCGGAAGTTTTCTGTATATCGTTAGTTATCACAGAGATGAAAATTAAACCACAATAAAACACCATTTAGCATCTATGAGAATGGCTAAAATTAATAGGACAGACAAAACTAATCTAACTGAGAAGACAGAACAACTAGAATTCTCATACATAGCTGGTGGGTGTGTATGAGGCCTTTGAAAATGGTTTGGCTGTTTTTAGTTGACTTACACATCCATCTAGCTTATGATACACAATTACACTAAAAATGCCCAAGAGAAACAAATACGTGTGTGTGTTTTAAAGCCTTGTACACAAATGTTTATAGAATTTTTTTCATAATCACCCTACACTGGAAAACTGGAAATAATAAAAAAGTTAATCAACAAGAAAATGGATTAAAAATGTGTGGCATATTAACAAAATACAATACTGCTTAATAAAAAGGAGTGAACTATCAATACAACAGCATGGATGAATTTCACTGATACCGTGCTGAGTGAAAGAATACAGTCTCTATGAGTTCATTGATATGATGTTCTAGTATAGGTAAAATTAGTCTATGACAAAAAATCAAAAAGCAGTTGTTTTTTGTTGGGGGTTATTATCTGGGAAAGGAGACAGGAAGCTTTCTCGAGATATAGATGCCTTGTTTATCTTCACCTGGGGTTTAGATAAGGCTGCACATGTTTATCAAAATTCCTCAAATTGCACAATTAAGATATGTTCATCTCAATATGAGTAAATTTTATCCCACATCAAAAGAAAAAATAAAAAAAATTGAACAATATTGAATTTTATTAATGTGTCCTTTCTTTTTGCAGAGTTTTGAGTCAGAAATTTTAAACTACATGTGTTTACTAGTAAGCAAATAAATAGTAAACTGAGAATAATGGGTGCCGACTTTCTCAATTCTTGAATAAAACCAATGTAAATATGGAAAGCAACGAAACTAGAATATAGCCTTTGGTGTTAGACTGGAATTAGAAATGTCAGCATTAATGCATTATAGCTAATAGGGGTATGTAGTATAGATGGATGGATAAATAGGTAGGTAGGTAGACAAACCAATGGAAAGAAAGACAGATAAATGAGAATGAAAAACTCTTCTTTATAGTGGAAAGCCAACTAATCAAGACATAAGGAGGCACAGAGTCAGAAAATCATGAATTTATGCTAAAAGTGGCGGTTGAAGTTCACTGAAGACATTTACATGACCTGAAAGTACTTCCTCAAAATTGCTTCAGAGAGGAGAGCTCTATCAGACCCTACATCGAACTTAGTGATTAAAGTTAACATCATCAATATTGTGACAACTCAATGTCATGTGCCTCCTCAAGTGATGCACTGAGAAGGACCCAACATCGCCTCTTTGGTGGCCAACAATGCATAGCCTAAATCTATTAAGGAAGAATCTTCAGACAAATCCAAATTGTTAGGCATTCTATAAAATAACTGCCCTGCAATTATTTGAAATGCAATTTTATAGAATGAAATGCAATTTTATAGAATGAAATGAAATGCAATTTATTGAATGAAATTCCTTCTTGACCTGATCAAGAAAGAAAAGGTAAAACTGAGGAACTATTCCTTGGTCTTTTAGTAGACTAAAACACATAATGATTAAATGTAATGTCTGATTCTGCATTGAGTCTTGAATTCAGGATAAAAACCAGCTATGAAGAACAGCACTGTGACAAATAACAAAGTTTAATATAGATGTGAATTAAGTAAGAACATATCAATATTAAATATTCTGATTTTGATCACTGTAAAAGAATAAATGAAGATTTAGGGGTAAAGGGGCTCTGAGTTCCCAATCTGATCTTAAATAGCACAGAAAAAATTAATTTACACAATGATGGTAAAGCATATGAGATAAAATGCAACAATTGGTACATCTGGCATAAATGATATACATGAGATCCTTGTACAATCCTCAAACATTTTATGTATGTTTGAAATTATATCAAAATAAAAAACTATTATAAAAATAGTAAAATAACAAGTCCACATTAATTAACAAAAGAACAGTATAATTAATACAAAAGCAGAAATTGTGAAATTGAATTTGGATAATTGATATAATAAGCAAATTCTGTAGTTGTATCTTTGACTGATAAAGCAACCAAGTATACATTTCCCAGATAATGTCTTCAACAGAATGATTGCAATATTACAAGTGAGAAACTAAGTGTAAAAATGAGACTAAAATAAAAACTTGAATTTATTTTTAATATACATGTGTTTATTAGGTTTCCACTTGTAGAGATTGCCAAGAGCCAGACGACCCCTGAGAAAGATGATTTGCATCTGGGGGGAAGACCTCAATTCATCCGCAGGTGCCTGTTGTAGAGAAAGAGCCTGAGCCCATGGTGATCCTTAGGCACGCAGTCATTGTCTAATGACTCCCCTCACCTGTCTTGTACTGTCTCAATAAAAGGCTAGTGCAGAGGTTGCTCGGGACTACTCTGCAATCAAGGTTAGCCCGCCTCCTGCAAGCTTGTACTTCTAATCTGTGTCGTGCCTGGTTCCTTCCTGCGGCGATTTCGATCAGGGCCATAGGGGCTACAACATCCATTTTTTGCCTTCACAAAATTAAAAAGGCTTAAAATTTAATAACAATAACAATAAAACTTGAACTTCTACAAGCTCGGACAATTAAGTTTGGGAACTCAACCCAGACGAAGTGGTATATACCTATATATTCATTGCAGAATATCACTACAGTCACTTTCAAAGTACTCCCCTTGGGAAACTATGCACCAACAGCAGTGTCTAGCACACCCTTCAAAGAAATTTTGGAACTCGTTCTGGAATGGTCATCAGAGATATCATCCTATTACCCTTGAAGTCCTGAATGTCATCAAAATGCCTTCCATTCAATATTTCCTTAGGCCTTTCAGTAGAGAAAAAAAGTCACTGGGAGGATGTCTGAATGCAGCTATTTGTTTACCAGCTAAAAATTCCCTCATAGATAGTGCTGTGTGAGTTGGTGCATTGTTGTGACACCAGAGCCTTGAGTTGTTGGCCACTATTTTCAGTTAAGATTTTCCTGTTTCTTTGTGATGTTTTCTTGGTCTGCTATGTTTCTCACAGTCAGCTGATGATTTTGACACACTATTCCATGAATATTTGCAATGTTTTCATCAGTTCTACTCATCACTGGCCACTCTAACCTTCTTCATCAGTGACACTTTCTCTCCTCTCAAAAAAGTTTTGAATCTACTTGCATATTGCCATTTTTTTCATGTTATTATGCTATAAACTTTGACTAACAGGTCCCTGATTTCACCTCCACTCTTGCCAAGTTTAACAAGAGATTTACAAATGTTTGTTCATTGCTCTAATTCAAGTTCTGACCAGAGAATCAATTGCCTTTCCTTTTCCAGTTGCTAGGGACTGCCCACTTTTTGCTTCCTCCATTTTTCAGGTCAATGCTAATGAGCCAAATCCTTATCAAAACACATCACTCTGATCTGTTCTTCTGCAAATCTCCTCCATATGAAAGATCCTTGTGATTACACTGATCCTTGGATTACCTGCATAATCCAAGTTAATTTCCCTTCATTCCCCTTTACCATGTAACCCAACTCATTCACACATTTTGGGGATTAGGATGTGGGCACCTTTGGGGAGCCATGACTCTGCCTACCACAGTGAGTATAAAGGGCACAAAGAAAGCCAGTGTGGTTGGAGTCCAGAGCGTCTGGGGAAAAGTGACAAAAGACTGCACAAGAGAGGCAAACACCATATCACTAACAACACAACGTCCTCAGTTATTAGAGACAAGAAGATGTCCAGATCTCCACTCCCCCAAGCCTACTTCCTATCCTATTTCCCATTAAGTACCTGAAGAAAGGATGATATCTGGTCTAAAAACCAATTGGAAATTTTAAATCTTCAGCTGAATATCTAGATATTTAAAAGATCATTTACATGTAGGAATAAAAGCTGGAAATACCTAAAATGGGAGGATATTTTTTTTTTCTCCTTAGAGAAAAGGAGCATAAAAGTCAAGCAGAGAGGGGAGGGTGGCAAGAAGGAAGAAAAAATGATCAAGGAACAAGAGAAATTCACAGTGGGATCTTTAAAAGCAAAGATGTCTAACAGTCCACGTTGTGTTTTCCTGCTTCTAAACTTTAAATCTCTAAATTTTGGCAAAGTTTGCTATGTGTAAGAAGGCCCTTTGTAAATAGACCTGTTGTGGAAACCAAGAACAATGACTGAATGCACCTCTGGGAGACACCAAGACAGAGATAAACAAAAACTGTACAATGCCAAGATGAGAATCATAACTCAGTGGAGGCTAAAAGAGAGCAAGAGAGGAAAATAAGAGCGTCACCATGAGGTGGCACAAATTCCCTCTCAGAAACTTACGGAAATCTTGGAAAGGCATTCAAGACAAACTTATCCAGACCTTGAACGCTGAAGATCCCAAGCTGACATCTGGTCCAGGGTCTGCCCTCTTTCCCTAAAAGCGTGTTTCTGTACGAATACCTGCTTTCAGTAGCATTGCACATTTCCTCATCCCCTTTGCGGCTTCTTTGTCTTACTAAGATCACTTTTGCAACATTTTAATGCAGCAGGAATCAATGGTGCTCCAAGTAAATAGATGTGAGAAAAATGAGAGGAAAAGGGAGAACATGTTTACAAGTATACATCAGAGCTGAAATGGGAAATAGAGCTTGGGGACCCGGAAACAGTCTCAGAAGGCAGTGTGTGCAAGACAGTCAGAAAGGTAACCAGCACTGTCTGGCCCATGTAAGGATCCTGCCATTACCTTTAAAGCCACTGACTGACTTTCCTATTTTGAAATAAATAGTGGTTCAGCGTTCAGTCGCTTGATTCACGACAGGGACTTACAAAGCAATCGGTAGTTTGGTTTCCTGAACTGTTAGCCAAATTGAAATCACTTCAGTGTCTGACACCTCGTTTTTCATGAAGTTTGGAAATGAGATGTAGCGAGAGGAGACTAGTCTCCAAGTTAGAGAGTTCACAGCTCTGGAGGGAGCAAATAGAAGCCAACCACCCCCACCCCGAAAAGGAAATGCTTCTCAACACCTACATATTTTTTTAAAGTTGCATTTTGTGTGTTATTTAAAACAAACACAGCCTGATGCACTCTGTGGTGTCATGCACTGCAGCTGCTTTTCCTCATTTGCTTTTCTGATTTCCAGGGTTTAATTTCTCCCCACCATTGCCGATTTCATACATATTTATCTTGAGTCAGACTAGTTACTCCCCTTAATAAAAGGCTCAGAGAGAAGGCTCAACAGCATTTCAATGGTCTCCAACAAAGTGGTCGTGTTGCCACCCAACCAGGTTCATCCGCCCAGTACTAAGAGGAAGTCAATACCCAGAGACAGCAGGGTTTATAGCAGAGTTTATTCTGCATAGGGCTGAATGAGGAGACGGGAGAAATGTCTCAAATCTGCCTTCTTGAGAATTGGGCAGACAGGGTTTTAAAGACAGGTTGGAGGGCAGAAGATTAGGCAATCAGAGTCTGTTAATTGGTTGGTTTTGGGGTGGAAGCATCTGTCCTCTGGTATAGGCCACCGTCTGGGTGGGTCAGCCAATCTACTGGAACGCAGTTCTTGGTGTGATGGGTCAGTCACTGGAATGCAGGACCTGGAGGATATCTTAAAAACTACCCCTAGGTTCCAAACAGGTGATATTCTATAGAAGAAATGCTAAGAATCTTTATAAATAACAATTGTCCATGACTCCAGGGAAAAGAGGCAAACAGAGGGAACAAGGATTATTACCCAACAAATGAGGGGACAATGGCTGATTACTGTCAATATTTTAGCGTTGCCTGCTCCTTCACAGAGTTTGGGGTCCTTACTCTAGTGCTTGCCTTGCACCCCTTCATCAATTTGTGTGGGTGGTTTCAGTCAGAGAAATAGTCAAGGCTTTGTACCTTGCTTCTAATTCAATAAAGACCTGTGCAAGTATAATGAATTCGCAGTGATTTTCCCATAACATAGGAATTGAAATATATACAATAATTTGAAGACATCCTTTTTATTTGGAAAAATGGCTTAATGTCAAAAAGAAGGATTATGGACCAAGGTGAATATTGATTTAATAATAATATGTATATGATCATTATTAAATATCATAATAAGGATTATATATATATATGTTAATATGAGCCAGGGTTTTTTAAATGAGAGGGAATGGTCAAATTTATTTCCTATAAAATCATTTTTGAAGACATGATTTATAGCAGTGTTTACTACCTCACATCTCACTGTAATGTATAAAATTCCCATGACAAGGCTTGGCACCTATGGCTCGAGAGGCTAAGGTGCCAGCCACATACACCTGAGCTGGCAGGTTCGAATCCAGCCCAGCCCACCATACAACAATGACGGCTGCAACCAAAAATAGCCAGGCGTTGTGGCGGGCGCCTGTGGTCCCAGCTACTTGGGAGGCAGAAGCAGGAGAATCACTTGCGCCCAGGAGTTGGAGGTTGCTGTGAGCTGTGATGCCACAGCACTCCACCCAGGGGCAACAGCTTGAGGCTCTGTCTCAAAAGAAAAAAGAAAAAAAAATTCCTATGACAAGACAGAACTCTTATTAAAAACAAGACGATTTGCTCTGGATCACATGATAAACAAGTGGTTCTCTCTGAGACAATTTGTTTATGTGAACAGGTCCTTGGCTATGCCCAAGTTTTAATCAACGTATTTTGCACAGAAATTTATCATGAGTTGATAGTTATTATTTCAAGACTTTTTAAAAATTTATTAGTCCTTCCAATCCTTGCTAAAGACTAATGGTATTTGTTATGTAAAATAAAAAATAGAATTGAATAATATCATTTAAATGGTCAGTATGTCCTCCAGTATTGAAATCAGGATTGTAACTTTATGCTTTTGTCTGACCTGAGCTATTTTCTGATTCTTTGCTATGTTTTAAGAGTGTACAAACTCTGACAATTAAGTTCATGAATTCATCCTAGAAAAAGTACTACATACCTCATTGCTAAATATCACTATGGTCACCTTTGAAGGACTCCCCTTGAGAAACTATACACTGATGTAGACAGTGACCAGTCTACCCTTTAAAGCAACTTTTGAACTCTTACTGAAATGGCCATCAGAGCTGTAGTTGTATGAGATCTGACAATTAAGTTGTTACACTTATTTTGTCTTAGTCATAAATTCCTTGCTTAGGCCAATGTCCAAAAGAGTTTTTCCTAGTTTTCTTCTGGAACAGTTATGGTTTAAGATCCTATATTTAAGTCTTTAATCCACCTTGAATTAATCTTTGTATATGGGTAGAGAAAGATACCTAGTTTCATTCTTTTACATGTGATTATCCAATTTTCCAGCACCATTTATTGAATAGGGCATCCTTTCCCTCATGTATGTTTTTGTCTGCTTTGTTGAAGATTAATTGGTTGTAGGTGTATGGTCTAGGTTCTCTGTTTTGTCCTATTGATCTTAGTGTCTGTGTACCATGCTGTTTTGGTTACTAGAGGCCAGTAGTATAATTTGAAGTCACATAATGTGATGCCTCCAGATTGTTCTTTAGACTGCTTTGGGGCTCCTTTCTCTGATGATCTCTTCACCATATGGATATTTGATGAATATCTTGATTTCTCTCCAAAAAAGAGATGAATTCCAGCTGATTATATTCAGCCATCTTTAAAACTCCATTATCTCTCTCATTTAATTTACAAAAAGTTATATCTATGTTGTAAATAAAAAGCCCAAAGAGGCTCAAAATGGTTGGATTATTGTCCAAAGTGAAACTATAAAAGTGAGTAATAGCATCAGTATTAAATTCATAGCCATTTGACTCCAGTATTTATCTTATTTTTGCTGAGAAATATATAGATATGGTTTATTCAGGGGGGGAAGGGAGGTCAAATTTAACATAGAAAATGATGAATGCAAATGGAGAGAAGAGGCTCTAGTCAGAATTTCTAGTATTTTCAAAATAAAAAAAAAATAAGGCTAGAAATTTCTGAGCACAGAGACTAGGGAAAAAATTCCAAATTAGATTTCAGGGGCTGTGAGGAAAACTGATATTTTATTTATTTGTTTATTTATTTGTTTGAAATTTAAGAGTCACCCTATTAGTGTGCCCTGTTTCCCAGTGCTTTCTGAAGCTCCTAATTCCTACTCTTTCCTCTATTGTAACTTCATCCTTCCGTTTTCACTGTCTTCTCTGCAACATCATTTAAACATATTCACATGTCTTTCATCAACAAACGTCTTCGTCTTTGCCCTCTAGCTGTCCTTCAGTTAAAGCTATATTTCTTGCCTGCTTCTTTTCTAACAAACTTTTTGTAATTTATAGTTGTTACTCCCACCTATTCCATTCATTCCTCAGTCTGGTTTCCAGCTCTGTCCAAATCCATTATCAACAACATATCATTAATTCAAAGGAACATCTTGCCTCAGACTTCAACTTTGCTTGACCTCTCAGTAGAATTGGATACCTTCATGATTCTTTGGTTTCCAAGTCATCTCTCTCTTCTAGTTTTCTTTCTACCTCTGTTCACACTATTATTCTTTGTAGGGGCATTTTTGTCTTCCTGAACTTCGGGTACTGGTAATCCTCAGAGTTCTGCCATGGACCCAATGCCTTTCCTGCTCTGCTCACTGTTTGAGGGTGTCTTTACCTATGCCTGTGGCTGTAAATATCACTCCCATGGAGGTATCTCAATGTCTAGTTCTCCCTCAAGAGTTCCACAGCCTTATTTCCAGTATCTACAAAATGTGTACTCTTATCTCATGGAAATTCACAACTAAGCATCTCGAACTATGAACATACTATATTATTCCCCAAATCTGATATTTCCAGATATTTTTACATCAGCAAATACTCCACTCAATTTCCATCATGAAGGCACATGCCTGGAAGTCAACTCTTCCCTTGTTTCTGCCTTCACTCATTCTCCATTGCATCTAATCAACTGCCAAACCAATTATACCTGTTAAGTACTATTCAAGTCAATCACCCTCCCTCCATCCTCACCATCACTGTCCTTGTCATGCTAATGTCATTTTTTACCATGTCACAGTGACAGCCAACCTTCTTAGTTTCTGCTTCTAGCCTGTGTCCTTTCACCAATTCCCCATACTGTTCCAGAAGTTCCTCATGTCATTCTTCTTCTAAAAATATTTTAATGGAGTCATAGTATTTTTTAGGTGAATTGCAAACTCCAAAATAGCTTACAGAACTCTCTGATCTTATTTCTCCCTCTCTCTTACCTCACCTTCTGACACACTCTCCTCCTACTCTATCCTCTAGAGGCTGAATTTCCTGGAATGCTATTTCCCTCTCCTACATCGTTTCTTCTTTGCATCTGGCTGGATGCTATTCATCCTTCAGGCCTCAGCTCCAGTATCACTCTTTTAGAAGGCACTCCCTTACCCTTAGTTAGATTAGGTTATGTGCTGCCATCCCAACTAGCATTTTTTCTTACTATTTCTTACAATTATTTCCATACGTTATGGTAATTGATCACCATATGGACTTTCCCATCAGATCAGGATCTGTATAAACATAGGACCTGTGGGAACATGCTCACCCCTATATTTGCTAAGTATTGTGTCTGACATATGTCAGTTCTCTAGAAAGACTTGTGAACAAATGATCCCAAGCTTGAAAGTCAATCACAAAAAAACAGAAAGTTATCAAGAAGTCCATGACCATGCCTGGAAATAGGGCAGTACCCTTCAATCCTACTACTTTGACTACATTATTTGTTCTTTCTTTCCATAATAAGTAGTATTGAATCCAAAACAGACTTAATGGAGATAACATAAAATAAGAAAATAAATAGACCAGCCTGTAAATTTTGTTATTACTGAAAGATTTATGGAAAAATAAAACATCTTGAAATTTAAAGCAGCAAATTTTGACCTCAGAAAATCAGACTTGGTAGCAATAATAATTATCAAAGAGAAAATTCTAAATGGAAGAATTTATGCCTCATAAAACTTAATGTGGATTTCAAAAGTGATCAAAAAAATCCACAGCAAAATTAATTGATTCTACTGAAAATAATTTTAGTAAGACAAAAATGGAAAAATATAAGCCTTCAAAATAGTTTGACTACTCTCTAGAGAGAACTGAACAATAAAAGAAATTAGGTTAATGGATTTTTATCTGGAAAATAGTATTTTGGCAAAGTTTATCATTAGCTATGTATAAGTATATACACACATGTATTTTTTATATATATATATATATGTATGTATGAGGTCAGACAATTAAATTCATTAACTTATCCTAGATAAAGTGCTATATACCTAATTGCTGAAACGTCGAGCAAAAGTCAGAAAATTGCTTGGTGAGCACAGAGGCTGAACAAAAAGACTAAATTCAAATTAAAGTATTAGATAGTAATGGCCTGAGATAGGCTGTAGTGTCCCTTTCTACAGACAGGAACGGATAACCCAAATAATTAGGTTTCCTATTTCAAATTTACTAAAGGTTTTTTTGTTTTCCATTTGCCAGAATTAAAATGCAAATTTTTAACACCTTAACTCTCAGTGTGAACATACAACTACCAACAGACTGGTTCTCTTATTTACTCACAAATGTCATCATAAGCAATCCCATCTTTGCAGTTTAGCTACCCATGTGGAATTCTCTCCTGTCCTCTTACCCAGGTCTCATCTACACTTCCTGCTTCATAAGATCTTGTCTGAGAATTATTGTTGTCTAAGAACTATGTTTATTTCCCACACCCTCCTTTGAGTCCCTAAAAATTATTATCTTTTTACAAATACTTCCCTGCTATTTTCATTTGTCACGTTTTGAAGGATGAGCACTTTATGAGGAGGCAAATGTGCTGTCTATTACTGTCTATTTCTCTTAACTAAATAATGAGAAAAAAGACGGAGGTAATGTCTTAGCTTTTGCATCTTCCATCCTGTTTTGAACATAGAAGGCAACTGATGCGAGCCTTTTAGGTTGTGAAGGAAATGGAAATATTTTTGGAGAACTTTCCATCATCCTGAGAGAGGTGCTTCCCTGTGAACACTTAAGAGAAAATGGCAATATTCTGTACTGTAACTTCATTTCAAAAAACTATTAAAATACAAACCAGAGATAATAAACTAGTATCTCTCGGCCACAGACTTCTTTTGTTCAGCACTAAAATATTGCTATTTTCAACTTAATTATCAGTCTTTGAAATTCATATTCAAATCCGCAGCTCAACTTTCTCTTGAAAAATCAAAAGTGTTAACAAGACAAGTCTGCATGGCTCAGCGTGGCATAATTATCCAAAGCTGGACATGGCTACCCCTTTTCACCATATCCTCTCAGCCCTCTTCTCTAGTTTCCTGTTACTTGTCTGACCTAAACAGGCATTAGATGTTACTTCCCTGACCCTTTGTGTCATTCTGAAGCAGTGATGATATTTGTGCTTAGAATAACTTATTTTCCAAGAAGCAAAACCTCCTTCTTATCAGAAATGTGCCTTTCTGCTTTTCCATCCTCAGACAAATCAAACCAGTGACAACTCAGATCCCATTCTACTGGTATTTGTGGCAATCCAAATAAAAGGTAACATTCCAAGTACTCAAGGAAAGAAACCAAACTACCATTTATGTGATGAAATCATAGAATGGCTCAAGAAAAAAGGGACAATATCATTAGTCATCCAGACAGAATGTAGAATCTGCAAGAACAGGCAAAATTTTCACTAAAATTATAGCAAAGAGGAGCACATGTTTGCTAAAAGAGATTTAGATCCAGCAAAGACAGAATTCTAGCCCAGCTCTGAGAACAATTGTTCATGTCCTCACACTCGGGATACCTAATTTAGATCGTTGTAATGAACCTCAATTGTCACACAGTTTCTCAGAAACACTGCAGCATAATCCACACCAAATGATACCAGATTTCAGTGGTTTATAAAAAGTTGGTTGACTTATCATAAGAATGCACTGGGGGTGGAATCCAGAAAGGCAGAAAAAACTGTGCTCAATCAAGAGGAAATGGAGAAAATTATGCATATGTATTTTTATAGAGAAAGGAAGGAGAGGATATTTAGGGCCTTTGGCAAACATTAAATCCAAGAGGGATGTGTCCATCTTTCACTGAGGATAATGTAAAGATTTGAAGTAAGAATATACTACCAAAAGGAGCAGTCTGAATACACTAATCTTGGAGTTTTCAATAGGTTATTTAGTGAAAAGGCACTGCCCAAAGGGACTTGGGAGCCTGACTCTGTTGTTTTACACATCAGGAAAGTGCAATCTACATGTGCTACATGATGTGCTGAGGTCGTGCGTTCGGCAATTATTTAGGGGACACCACTTTCTGATATATAAAAGTTAATCATCCAAAGTCATTGCCCTCAGATATCTTAAGGTCTAATCGGGAGAAAAGGCAGGAGCCCCCAAACAATATGTTAATATATCAATAAAATAATAATGTTGATAGTAATAGTTTCCAGTTACTTTTGGCTGCATTGTGACAGAGGCTGTAATGTATAATGCATTTCTGCCACCTCATTTATTCTCCCATACTTCTTATAGGTAGGCCTAATTGCCCATACGTTAAAGATGCAGTGGTTTAGACTTTAGAAATTAAAGATGTTATTCATTCATTCAATAAATAATTTTAATCCAAGTTACTTGAAATATATGCATACTTGCTATATCTGGTAGGAATAAACTGTATGAAAAAAATAAAGTAATAGGATAAGAACAGGAATAAGGTTTCTCTGAGAGGTCACACTTGAGAAAGGCTTAAAGTAAGGAGAACTGTGAGGATACTGGGGTAGGAATAAAGACACCAGAATAGAAGATGTAAAAGCCCTGGGGTTTGTGGGTGAAAAATATTAGTTCCCTCTTTCCCATTTCTTAGGAGATAACAAGATAAATTAGACTTTTTTCTGAATTCTTTTTCCAGAAACATATAATTTACTAAATGGGTAAAATAAGTGCACTAATATAAAAACATGGTAGAATATAAATATGAGGTAGAAATGAAATTAAAGGAAACAAGAGGCAGCTATTTTGTTTAACTTAGGAAGAGAAAATCTCTGTAAGTTGGAGAAGATTGAAAACCTCCCAGAGTGGCTTTGAAACTTACCTGTAAGAAGAGGTATTACAGTAGAACCTCTGTAAGTTGGCCATTCAGGGGACTGGGACAAACTGGTCCACACATGGAGGTGGTCAACATAAGGAACTAGGCCTACCATACTGACACATACATGTGGCGCATGTCCAGTCAGTGTAAGGAGAGGCTCAAAATAGGAAAGTGGTCAAATATGGAGGTTCTACTGAGAAGCTGGGTATGGGCTAGGTTCTTGATAATGAAGAACACTTTTTTTTTTTTTTTACCAGTAGATAGAACCTTTCAGAAAAGGTAGAAAAATGCTCTGGCAGGAATATTGAAGGAAAAAAAATGGCCAGAATGTAGCAAGAATAAGGATGAAAATAGAGAAAAAACATTCAGAAACACTGAATGAGGGCATGAAGCCTGCAGGCTGCAGGTTGAACACCCCTGCTTAGAGCATCCTGTATGGATCTATAGCTGAGTACGTAAGAAAATGATCTGAGGCTGGAGAAAAGCAAAATATCCTAAAGTATTAGACTGAATGATCTGTGGAGCCCACACAGAGTTGGGAATTGTTTGTGTTCATTCCAGCAAGAGAAAAATAACAACTCATAATTCACAGGACATTGAGTAGAGAACATAAAAGGCTCATAGTGGAAAGAAATTAGCCCTACACTAAGCCTGTTTTGGTTCATGCAATAAAGCTTAAAAGTAGCCCTTAGAAGAATAAAACTATTGCCAAATAATTTAACTTTATCCAAGGGTAAAATTCAAGAATATTTATAAGAACTCAAAAATATCTAGCACCAAACAAGGTAAAATTCACAAGGTTCAGCATCTAGTAAGAAATCACTCAGCATACAAAGAAGCTGGAAATATGACCTATGAGGAGGAAAAGAAAATCAGTGGACAAGACCCAAACGTTACAAAGATAGCAGAATTAGTTGTCAAGGACATTGAAGCAATTACTGCAGTCGGATTCTGCTCAATCAGGTGGGGTCGCCTTGGGTGTACCGTAGGTGGCTTAAACAACAAAAATTTGTCACAGTTTTGGAGGCTGAGAATTATCAAATTAGGATGTCGGCATGATCAGGTTCCAGTGAGGGCCCTTTTTCTGGCTTGCAGTTGGCTGCTTTCTCTATGTGCCTTCACAGTAGAGACAGGAAAGAGTGAAAGAGTAAAAATCCCCTTATATTGTCACCAGTCCCATCAGAGTGGCTTCACCCTCATGACCTCATACCAAGTTAATTACTTCTTAAAGGGCCACCTCCAAATACCATTACATTGGGGATTATGGCTTCACATATGAATGTTAAGGGACACAAACATTCAGTCTGTAGGATATGCATTATATTTGAACAAGTAGAGGGAAAATTCACTATATAAAGTATAGACAAAAAGATATATTTTAAAGACTTCGGTCAAACTTCTAGAGATAAAAAGTGCAATGTACATTAACAAGACATTAGAAATTGCCAAATGAAAGATTAGTGAACTTGAAGACATAGCAAAAGAATACATACAAATGAAACATAGAAAGAAAAGAGACTAGGAAAATTTGAGAAGCATTAGTAAGTTGTGGCATCATGAACTTGCTGCTCTGTGCTTATATTGGCGGCACTGTACAAAAAAGCCTGGTAAGTTTTCATAACCTTGGTGAATCAGTGTCTCACAGTCCTGTCATGAAACAACATGTGGTGGTGTCTTGCTGAGTGGCATTCATTATTGTGTGTTTTTGTGTTTCATTTTGAGAATGTCAGAGCTAGAATTAGAGCAATGGACAAACATGCATAAATTTCTTGTTAAACTTGGCAAGTCTGGAGTGATAGCAGAGACTTGTTACTCAAAGATTATAGGGATAATGCCTTGAAGAAAATGGCAGTGTCCAAATGAGATAAAGGTTTTATTGAGGGGAGAGTAATTGGCCAGGAATGAGCAAACCTGATGAAAATATTGCAAAAATCCATTGAATTGTGGGTCAAAATTGTCATCTGACTGCAAGAAGCATAGCAGACCAAGTAAACATCAATAGAGAAATAAGAGAATCTTAACTGAAGGCTTTGGTATGAAATAGGTGTGTGCAAAAATGGTCCTGAAGGCGCTCACTGATGAACAAAAGCAAAGGAGAGTCAAAGTTTGCCAAGACTTTGGTGATGCAAGACAATGTTTGGGGCTATCTTATCACTGGGGATGAACATGGATGCATGCATATGGCACCCATTCACATGCATCACAGTGCACAGTGGAAGTCAGCTGATACTCCATGACTGAAAAATTCTGTCGGTTCAAATCAAGACTCAAAATCATGTTGTGAATCTTTTCAAAAGGATTTTTCATCATGAATTTGCACCAAGACAAAAAACAATTAACTAAGTTCACTATTTGGAAGCACTGAAAAGGCAGTAAAAAGTTATATCAAAAAGACATTAACTTTTTGCCAACATTTTAGGATTCTTGCATCATGACAATGGACCAGTGCACATGGCACTGTCTGTGAGGTAGTTTTTAGCCAGTAAGCAAACAACTGTATAGGAACACCCTCTTACTCACCTGATCTGGTCCCCAATGACTCTTTTATTTACCCAAAGATAAAGGAAATTTTTTTTTTTAAAAAAGGACATTTTGGTGACATTTGGGACAAAAAGTGATATGATGACAGCTCTGATGACCACTGCAGAAAAAGAGTCCACCTTTGAAGGGTGAACTAAGTGCTGGTGCTAAGGCATAGCTTCCCAAGGGGAGTACTTTGAAGGGAACTGTAGTGATATTCAGCCATGAGGCATGCAGCACTTATCTGGGGTGAGTTTGTGAACCTAATTGTCAGACCTCGTATGTGTAATTGAAGTTCTCAAAGATGGGGGGACTGGAAGAAAACATTTAAAGAAATGATAGCTGCAAATATTTCACATTGGGAAAAAACAATAAATGCACATGTCCAAGAAACTCAACTAACTCCAAACATACAGAACATGACAACTAACTCCAAACGTACAGTACGTACAGAACGTACAAAAGCATTACAGCAAGAAATAGCAAAATCAGATTGCCAACCTCTCAGACTTTATGGGCTGCCATAACAAAATACTGTAGACTGGGTGGTTTACACAGTCAAAATGTGTTTTCTCAAAGTTCTGGAGACTTGAAGTCCAAGATCAAGATGCCAGCAGGATCAGTGTCTAATGAGGTCTCTCTCTCCTTGGTTTGTACATGGCCAACATCTTGCTTTGTCCTCACATGACCTTTCTGTGGTGCTTGCAAGCAGAGAGAAAGAGTTCTAGTATCTCTTTTTCTTCTTGTAAGATCACTAATCCCATGACATTGGGATTAGGGGGGTTAGGTTTTCAACATATGAATTTGGGAAAAATACCTTTCAACCTTTCACATCCAAAAACAGTGAGAAAAAAATATCTTAAGAGCAATCAGAAGAAAAGACAGGCTACATACTGAGAAACAAGGTTAAGGACAGCAGCTTTGTAATCAAAAAACAATGCTAGCAAGACAGTAGAGGAAATTTAATTACAAATTACTTTTTTGAGCAATGAAAAATATATCTCTACAGCTTAATTTTATCATTGGAAGAACGTACTTTTTAAGATAATGTTTATGAAACTATCGATAATAAAAAAAGTCATTTAGAAAGTATTTTCTCTCTCCCATCTTGATTCTTGTTATAATTGAAGCAGGTGTCTTCAACCCAAACTCTATATAATCTGCTTATTATCTCTTATTATCTGCTCTGAATTAAATAAAACTTGCAGAATTCTTTCCTCAAAAAAATAACAAAAGGTATTTCGACTACTTTATCTTCCTTAAAGTTGGATAATGCTGGTGTCTAGATAGGTTTTTCTGACTCCCTGTTCCCACTCTCTAAAGTACCACACATGTAGGGAAGAAGCATATGTCATGTACCAAACTTGTCCCTGAACTCTGGTTGAATTTCTCAACTTTTTTCATATATCAACTTTAATATCATTGCAATGGAAACTCTCAAAGTACCTTACAGAAAAAGAAATTACTAACTTCTCTCTGCTGACCCATGTAATAAAATTGCAAATTGTTAGACCTATGAAGGATCTTCATGTTATAGATGGGGAAACTAAGGCTGAGAAAAGTGAAGTCAACTCTCTAAGATGTTAGTAGGTTTTTGGTGGTGGTTTCTCACTAGAGACAATATGTTCACAACAGAAAGGACACAAATTTAGAAATTAGGATTTGAATTTTGCCTTTTCAACTATGTATATATGAACAATTTACTTAACTCAGTGAGCTTCACATTAATATAGCGGAATTAATAACTTATACATTGATATTCGAGTTGCCTAAATATAACTCTACTTTTTATGCCTAAATTCAACTTTTCTAAATCTCTAACCACCACAGTGGAGAAGATTATTATTTTATCTTTTAATAAATTTATTTTGTTAATAAAAATTAAAACCATTTATTTTGTAAAGAATACAAACCAAGCCAAAGAATGGGAGAAAATACATATAGGCAAACCGTATTCTGATAAGGGCTTATATCTAGAATACATAAAGTAACTTGTATCTAAAGAACTCTTACAACTGATTAATAAAAGATAGCTCAACTAAAAAAGGTAAAGGATCAGCATAGGTATGTCTTCTTCTGTTTGTTTTTTTTTTAATACATACCACATCTCATAATTATTGTGTTAAGATATTTGTACTCTATACTAATAGAGCCAACATGTACTCTTACATTATGCACCATAGGTGTGATCCCACCATTCACCCTCCCTCGATATGACCTCCCCTCTCTACTCCCAGCCCCCTCCTTCTTCCTTTATCCTGGGCTATAGTTGTGATCTATTCTTCATATGAAAGTGTGAGTGATTGTAAATTGGTTTCATAATAGTACTGAGTACATTGAATATTTTTTCTTCCGTTCTTGAGATACTTTACTAAGTAAGATACGTTCCAGCTCCATCCATGTAAATGTAAAAGAGGTAAAGTATCCATCTTTTTTAAGGCTGCATAATATTCCATGGTATACATATACCACAATTTCTTAATCCATTCATGGGTCGATGGGCACTTGGGTTTCTTCCATGACTTGACTATTATGAATTGAGCTGCAATGAGCAATCTAGTGTAAATATCTTTGTTATAAAGTCATTTTTGGTCTTTTGCATATACACCTAGTAGAGGAATTGCAGGATCAAATGGCAGGTCTACTTTTAGATCCCTGAGTTTTCTCCACACTTCTTTCCAAAAGGGACATACTAACTTGCACTCCCACCAATAGTGCAGAAGTGTTCTCTTTTCTCCACATCTACACCAACATCTGTCATTTGGGGATTTTGTTATATGAGCCACTCTTATTTGAGTTAGATGATGTTTCAAAGTGGTTTTGATTTGCATTTCTCTGATGATTAAATCTGATGAGCATTTTTTTCATGTGTCTGTAGGCCATGTACCTATCTTCTTCAGAGAAGCTTCTGTTCAAGTCCCTTGCCCACAATGAAATGGGATTACTTGTTCATTTCCTATTAATAAGTTTGAGTTCTTCGTGGATTCTGGTTATCAAATCTTTGTCAGAAGCATAACTTGCAAATATCTTCTCCCATTCTGAGGGCTATCTCCTTGCTTTACTTACCGTGTTCTTGGCTGTGCAGAAACTTTTTAGTTTTATCAGATCCCAGTAATGTATTTTTGGTGTTGCTTCAGTTGCTGGGGAGGGGGGATGGGTCCTCCTCATAAAGTATTCTCCCAGGCCAACTTCTTTCAGTGTTTCTCCTGCACTCTCTCCAAGAATCTTCATAGTTTCATGTCTTAAGTTTAAATCTTTTATCCAATGAGAGTCAATTTTTGTTAATGAAAGGTGTGGGTCCAGCTTCAATCTTCTACAAGTCACCAGCCAATTCTCCCAGCACCATTTGTTAAATAGGGAATCTTTCCCTCAATTTATATTTTTGATGGGTTTATCAAAGATCAAATGATGATAAGTGTCTGAGTTCATCTCTTGGTTCTCAATTCTGTTCCATTAAACTACATCTCTATTTTTGTGCCAATACCATGCTGTTTTGATCACTATAGATTTATAATATAGTTTGAAGTCTGGTAGCATGATTCCTCCTGATTTGTTTTTATTTCTGAGTAATGTCTTGGTTATTTGAGGTTTTTTCTGGCTCCATATAAAATGAAGTACTGTTTTTTCCAGATCTTTAAAGTATGATGGTGGTGCTTTGATAGGATTGCATTAAATTTGTAAATTGCTTTGGGTAATATGACATTTTAACAATGCTGATTCTTCCCAGCCATAAGCATGGTATGTTTTTCCATTTGTTAACATCTTCAGCTATTTCTTTTTTCAGCATTTCATAATTCTCTTTATAGAGAATTTTCACATCCTTTGCTAGGTAAATTCCAAAGATTTCATCTTCTTTGGCACAGCTGTAAAGGGAATAGAGTCCCTAACTGTTCTTTCAGCTTGACTATTATTGATATATATAAAAGCTAGTGATTTGTGAGTATTGATTTTGTATCCTGAGACACTAGTGTATTCCTTGATCACTTCTATGAGTTTTGTAGTTGAGTAAAATCATATCATCTACAAAGAGTGAAAATTTAATCTCCTTTGACCCTACTTGTATACTCTTGATCACCTTCTCTTGCCTGATTGTGATGGCTAAGACTTCCATTACAATGTTAAAAAGCAGTGGAGACAATGGGCAACTTTGCCTGGTTCCTGATCTGAATGGAAACGTTTTCAATTTTACTCTATTCAATATGATATTGACTGTGGGTTTGCTGTGGATGGCCACTATCAGTTTAAGAAAAGTCCCTTCTATATTTTCTTAAGTGTTCTCATCATGAAAGGATGCTGGATATTGTCAAAAGCTTTTTCTACATCTATAGAGAGAATCATATGATCTTTGTTTTTTAGTTTGTTTATGTGATGTATTATATTTATAGATTTATGTATATTGAACTAATCTTGAGACCCTGGGATAAAACCCACTTGGTCATGGTGTATAATTTATTTGATATGTTGCTGGATTCTGTTTGCTAGGATCTTATTGAGTATTTTTGCATCTATCTTTATTAAAGATATTGATCTATAGTTTTCTTTTCTTGTTGGGTCTTTTCCTGGTTTGGGGATCAGGGTGATATTTGCTTCATGTGTTGGGAAGTATTCCTTCTTTTTTGATGTTTTGGGAAAGGTTAA